>NC_139246.1:8340877-8940877 GCF_977018435.1 Lepisma saccharinum
ACACCAGCGCCTCTAGCGGATCATTTTCGAGTGGAACCAGCCAGAGAGCGCAGAACAGTGCCGTTTTCCACACTACGTTATTCAAGGCGCTGTAGTCAAAGGTAGGAAAATATGACAAAATGAGGACTGACTACCAAGAAAAAGTATACATACGCCACTGGTGATAAACCTATAAATGTTATTAGTATGCCTCAACATAAGGCTGCATAATCATGTGTGGTGGCACGCGTCACACATCACTAACGACACCCCTGGTCTGAACACCCTGTATGATAATTAGACACGTAAATGTTCGTGTTGACAATAATTTAGCAAGATATCGCACTACAATTACTACTAATATACATCTCGTAAATTGAAAAGTTCTGAAGTAGTAATGCAAACAAATCTTCCGTTCGTTAATTAGTGACAGCAACAAAAACAAAATCATTTTATTTAAGGAAAGACAAAAGGCCATATTCAAAGGTCATTAAAAAAGCATTCTCTGTCCTTGCGGCAAAACCGTTAGCTGAGAAAACTACTCGAAAACAGATATGAAAGGAATTACGTGAGATCGGTTTCATAAGCTTAACTTGAAAAATAGGAGCATTTTTTTCACATGGTTACGCTGTACCAAAAACCATACTCCTTACACAACTTGTCTTTGCTATCATGTGTAATCTACACGGTTATCAATTATGTTGATTTGTCACTGAATAGTTTTGCATGTGGGTCAATGGCAGAAAGAGAAATGTGTTGTTTTGCTGGAGGAAATTGATTGTTGGAATGCCGCCATTATTACTTCCAGAATCAAAGTGTTTTCATTATTGAAACAACTGAGGGTGAAGTTACCACAAGCGACTGTCGATAGCTTTAGCAACTTGGAAGATTTTAGCGCCATCTAGTTCTCTTTTCACTCACGCATCTACGAGGTGCAACACTGAGTCGTCAATTTCATTGATTTGGTGCCATGTGAGTGTGTATTTGGTGTCTGCACAGTTTGCACTATGTTTTGGAGCGGTGTACAGGGCGGTGTATGGTCCCGTGGAACGCGTTAAGCAATCAAATGAATGATTCAAGCAACAGACAGGCATTTGTTGAATCTTATCTCGATCAGTGCGTTCAGCGTCTACTTGGTTCGGCAAAAGATAAACGTTTATCTGTGGTTGAGCACAATTTCCTTGCATTAGCCTGACACGAGATGTAACTTCACTACACCTGTTGTCAAAATCCAGCGAACTATACTGATTGTGAGCTGTACTGCCAGCAGTGATTGTTATGACGTTACGCATTAATGTCTGCTGGACTAACAGGCTTAACCTAACCTGTTCACATGCTTATTACGCTATTAGGTGCATACGTGCGTAGGTTAGGTAGGTCACGTTTGGTGCTGTTAGCATTTATAGCTCCAAGCTGGGTTGTTAAAGGTCCAGGGTTCTAATGGGTTCCGCTGCAGTACCGGAACTTTTTCTCGTACAATTTAAATTCGGTACAAGTTGCGTATTGTTTCATCGAAAAAAGTTCATGGAACGTATTTATGTAAATTGATCCACAAAAAGGTTGCTGCTGGACCGTATTTAAATTTATCCAGAAAAAAGGTTCCCGGACCGTATGTAAATCGAACCGGAAAAAAGGTTCCTGGACCGAATTTACGGTCTAGAACCCATTTGCGCTGGTTGATTTTCTCTCCTAGACAGGAATTGATTTTTTTTTAAATTCCTGAACCTTTAACAACCCTAGCTCGAAGTTGCTATAGCTGTCGCTATCCCCTCGTGGAGTAGCGTAGATGGTCGAGTGGTAAGCAGTTAATAAACAACCCTTTGGCATTGTGGCTGAGGGGTTGAGTGATAAAACCCTGATCTGGGCATGGTTCCTTCTTTGTATTTGTCCCTTAGTCAGCTTCATCTGATTTGATTGTTGTTATTTAGCGAAGCTTTTCTGCAGTGGCGTGCCCAAAGGGGGCGTTGAGGTTCACAACCCTCACACCATTTGGCCCAGTATTCTTTAAGAAAACATCAAAGCCTGGAATAGATGGCAAAATGAGAGGTGACTAGTATAAAAGAATATATGCAAACAACCCCCCCCTTTCGAAAATCTTGGGCACGCCACTGATTTTCTGTCATTTCGACTAATCACAACGATAAGTGATTAATAGTGTTGGGAGAAATATTGTCCAGACGATATATCGCGATATTGAAAAAATATCGTCCAGGCGATAACAACCAGACGATATATCGTCACGATATTTTGGCGATATACAGGGTGTCTCATAAGTAATAGCGCAAACTGACACAGGTGAAAGTACACGATAATAGAAGCAAAAAAAGTCTCAGTAAGCATGGGTCTGCAAACGAGCCGTTTTCGAGATAATCGCGAATGTGTGATTACAAGCCGCCACTGACTTCATTGTTTGTAAACGTCGTCCTAGTTGGTAAAATGCTAATTATTTGTGCGCCATTACAAGCCGTCATTTTGTAAACACCGAGTGTTTTACTCCTTGCGCGGTCCGAGGTTCAATAAAAGCAATGAGATCTCCTGTACTGTATTGTTGGTATTTTACCAACTAGGACGACGTTTACAAACACTGAAGTCAGCGACGGCTTGTACCCACACATTCGCGATTATCTCGAAAACGGTTCGTTTGCAGACCCATGTTTACTGAGACTTTTTTGCTTCTATTATCGTGTACTTTCGCCTGTGTCAGTTTGCGCCATTACTTTTGAGACACCCTGTATATTGTGATAACCACTCCGCTACGGAGACCGACTCCTGATTTTAGGTGGATCATGGCACACTGTGGCTCACCCACGACGCCATCTCTGTGCTTCGTGTTAGACAATTCTAATCACTCGTTACAGGATCGCCTGTAGTTTTTCTTTGCGTTACAAAGAGTCCTGTATTCATGGGCCGACGTATTTATTTCGTGATTTCAACGCATGGTTTTACGCTAGAGCCATCTTCGCAACGGACTGGTTCCCGTTAGAGCGAATCGAAGTGAAATTATAGTTGTGAGAACGGCCTTGAAGGAAAAGCGGGAATGTTATCAACACGTATTTTATTTTCGTTTACTTCCTTGCTTCCATGACGATGAGAATGGATAATGGTATGATGAAATTGATGAAGGGACTCCCACAAACAAGGGCGTACCCAGTGGCGGCGATTGGGTTCCAAAACCGGAAAGGGGGCAAGATGTCAGAACTGGGGTGGCAAAGACAGTTTATTTCCCTTTGTATATAAGGTTTAGCACAGTGCGGGGGCAAAAGTGTCGACAAGTGGGGGGCAACTGCCTCCCTTGCTCCCCTAATCGCCGCCACTGTGTGTAGTAGTAGTAGTAGTAGTAGAAGGGCTGTCCATTTAATCGGTTAGCCGACCTCCGTGGCGGATTGGTTAGCGCAACGCGCTACGACGTCAGGAGTCCCGGGTTCGAGTCTGGCCTGGGCGTTCTTTATAAGTGTCCTTTCATCAATTTCATCATATCATATATCATCCTCATATTCACGATTAGTCACAAGTTGGAGAAAAGCGAAGTAAAATAATCCAACTCAATGAATTATTTAACCAATTCCTTTAACGTGAGGTGGAGGGAATATAATTGCTCAGCTGTGTCGTTTATTTTCATTAGCTTTTTCCCCACTTTTATCTAATCGCGACGTTGAGGATGAGTGATGATGCGGTATTGGTGCAAGGACACTCAGAAAGAACAGCCAGGCCAGACTCGAACCCGCGACTCCTGACGTCGTAGCGCGTTGCGCTAACCAATCCACCACGGAGGTCGGCAAACCGATTAAAAATCGACAACATTACTATACACACGCCCACCCCCAATCAGCCTATGTACAATCACCGGCAAAAAAATGAGGAACCTAGATCCTGAAAGTCTCGCTTCCCTGCAAGGCGTTTCCTGCAAGTTATACTATCTGCGGTGAATGCACGGTGTTTACAATTGAAATTACTAAAATGTTCTTCCATACGTGTACTATGTACGTTACAAAGTATGTATTTATGCAGCTCCATTACGTTGTACAGCCAACGGCAAAGAAAATAGTAAGGAAATTGTCCATCACTATTTCCATTCTACATCCTGTGTTGTTTTAAGGAATGGAATTCTGTTGATGCAAAGCATATGTCGTCTGCGTATTGAAGTTTTTATTTCAATTCAAGATCGTCACATTGTTGAAAACAGATTGAATGAAAATGGTTATGCACCAGTAGCCTACTATTACTTTTGGCGTTGAGTGTACCTGAAACCGAATAGTTATCGGCTTTTAAAAATGTGAAGTGATACATTGTTTACATCTCACGCGGCCGCCATTACACCTGCACCCGTGGCCTAGAGCTTGCTTCTGATTGGTTACGCTACGAAAATAGGACCGATTCTATCTTTTGAGAAATGCCATGGCATCTGAAATGCCATACTTTACACGGTAACATTTTGTCATGGCACAAATGTTAAGAAAAATGCTTTCGTGAAAAGCGGGCCCTAGAGGACACTGCCCCCTTCCCTCACCCCTCAGTCCAGTGCCAATGATTACAAGGAAACAGTGTTATGCACTATACTGTCAGAAAGTTGAACTTCGATATAAGAAGTGTGGGAAGAATGACCTTGAGACCTTGTTTAGTTTTGAAATAGTGCTCTTCCTGGAAATCCAGAAGAAATCAGAGATGCGGCCATTAACACACTTCTGCTAAATTTACATGAAGATTGTAAATTTCCGTCGAACTTATTTATGGCTCCATTCAAGCATGCGTCATTAGTCTGGAGAGGATTAGGTGTAAGCGTCACAGGAGACAAGCACCTGCCTTACGTGGCAGGGTTTCCCCCTACCTGCCCCAGCGGGGAACCGAATTCTTCTTCGATTGGCGGGGGAATTCTTTGCACTTTTCCTGTCCTCGGCGAAATTCCCAGGAACAGCTTTTTTTCTCTCCCATCATGCACCACGTGGAGCTACTCCAGGGCGAGTATCGAAGAGTGGATCAGTCAGTCGTGGTTTTGTATCCTTGTGTGGTGGTTGGTGGAAAACAAAACAGGTAACGGAGACCCAGCGTGGTGTAGTGTGTGCTTGCTATTGGTTCCGCATCTACCGGGGGCGGCGCTGCAGTCAATAGCACCTGTGTTAGCACAATCCGCATCATTGGGGCTTCCAATTGTTGACCGCTGTTCTTTTCGCATGACCCAGCGTCTTGGAGAAAGGTATGTAACACTAGAGATAATAATTCTAAACTTATTGTACTTTTTGAACTTTGGGGAAGAAAGAATCTTGTCAAATTCGTTGAGCCCATTCTTTGAAGAAAAGTGAAAAATGATACTTTTACAGAGCTTTTATTACACTGTCCTTCCCACCAGCACGGAAATCAAAGGTGTTGGGTTCAATGCCTCGTTTAGGTTCAAAATTGTGCAAAACCCTGTGGTAATATGTAGTTTCATAGGACGTACAGTGAATACCGATCCTTTTTCGTGGTAGAACTCGTTGAGCAGCCAAATGGTGATTTCGTTACCAAGGGTTCCAGGTTCGATTCCTAGCCTGGCCATTGATGTCCCTTCAATTTCATGATTGCTAATTAACTCATCGTCGCGATGAGCCAAAAGAGCAGCAAAAAGACGTAAAATAAGAAACACTCTTTTCACACGAAAATAACATTCAGCCAAAATGAATTTCTTCCTCTAGTTTTCTGGGGTGCGTCCGTCCCTGCGCCCCTCCTTCTCTACTAGGGCCGTCATGGATTTTCTTTTGTATACATCTGAAACGTGGGGCATCATGATGCCGAAACCATGCCATCGCAGTGTTGGTTCAAATCCCCACGAGTTTATTTGTGGATGTTCTCTCGGTCCATCAAGTTTCATTGATTCTCAACGTTGCGATGAACCCAAGAGGTAGAAAAGCGGCGTAAAATTCCTAAAAGCACGTATATTCGACGGTTTAAAGGGGTATATTCTTTAAAGTGCATTACACATAGGCCATGATGTTATAAAAACCTCGATAGAAATTGAACGTAATATCAATCTTTGGAAAAGTGTCAGTACAGGTCTGAAACCACACTAGCTTTCTCATTAGACCAAAACAGCGTAACACCGTGCTGTTGTTGAATGAACGCCGCGTCAAATAGTAACTTCCTGTGTGATCTCGTTTAGTTTCCAGTTTAGCACCCAGATGGTGCAGTGGTAGCGTCGTTGCCTTGTAATCAAGGGGTCCCGGGTAGTGTTGCCCACGAGACGAGACTTTGGCCTGTCTCGTCTCGTGGAAATGTTGTGAAATGCTGTCTCGTCTCGAAAATATTCGTTTGTCTCGGGACACACGATCAATCTCGTCTCGTCTCGAATTTTTAAAAGCCTGTCCCGTCTCGTCCCGTGGGCAACACTAGTCCCGGGTTCGATACCCTGTGGAGGCACATAGTGGTTCAGATCCCACTTTAAACTGTAGGTCCAGTCCCGATTAGCCTTTTTGTGCATAAAGTGGACTTAAAACATCAAATCAATCCAAATCCAGTTTAGCGTAGTGGGATGAAGGGTCCGAGTGAGTGTTGCGTCAAGAGGTTTTTTTTTTAAAAAAAATGTTTCTTCTATTGACTAATTGCTATTGCACAGAGTTAAAAATATACTACATCAACTTGTTACTGATTTCTCATTTGGTCATAACTACAGAATTATTAGACTGTATGGATTGGATGTTTTAAGTGTCGTGGTGGAGAATAGGAATGATAGATTTTTGGCCCCCAAACACTTTTAAGAAGGGGTAACCCTTATATTTGAAGCTTAAATTCAATGCACCCAAACTATGAGATTGTCTTCTTGCCTTCTATGAAATTGAAGGGTGACTTACAATAACTCTTACAAGAGGATTATGTGAAATATTGATATTTTCGGCTGTGGATTTGGTTCAATCAAGTTTTTGAACATGGGCTAGAGCCAACAGACACCTTTTGAAGTGACCCGTTTCCTCATATGTGCGAATACACTTCCCAACTCTCGTCGATTTTAATGTCACGCTTCTTCCTTTTCTGACCTTCCAGATTAAGTTCCATCCGCATGTAATTGATGTTGGTGTCTTCTGCTTGGCTCTTGAGGCAGGCCAGAACATCATGAATTTTTGGATGCGGTCTTCCAAGCCACCTATTTGTTTTATTGTTCCAACCTTCTACAGCATTATTAGTTCTGTGGCGCCTTCGGTTAGGTTAGGTTACGTCCTGATCGTGTCAATTGTCCTACCATTAATTTGTAAAATGACCTTCACCGTTAAAATCATCGCAATTGTCCGTGATTTTGGCAATTGTCCTAGATTCATACAGATAGGCCTATCTTGGAAGGGAGGGGCAGACTCTTAATATTTTTCCATTCCATCAAGGACTATTTTACTAAATAACTGTTACATTTGATAAAATCAAATCTTACTCTACAGGGTGTACCAAAAGTCCCATTACCCCCCTCCCCCCCCCTTTGAATTGTAGACAAACCTGCAAAATGTTATTTTAACAGCATGCGTATGATGAGAGGATGGTATACCATTAAATCAGACCAATGGCCAAAATTTACTCTGTGTGCACACCGCCATTTTCATGGCACAGTATTATTCGCCTCCAGGTGCGATGTGAAATCTTCCGTAACTTGGCTGGCGTGAAGGAAGCAAACGCACTGCGAACAGCTTCTTGAAGTTCCTTAGTTGTCTGATAACGATTATGGGCGACTTTCTGTTTGATGTGTCCCCATAGCGCATTATCACAAGATGCCAGATTTGGACTTCGGGGTGGCCATTTTAAAGGTGCTGGTAAATTTGGCGATCCTCGTCCAATCCGTTTGTCTCTGAACTCATCATTGAGGAATTCTCTTAAAATGGCCACCCCGAAATCCAGATCTGACATCTTATGTTACGGAGGATTTCACATCGCACCTGGAGGCAAATAATACTGTGCCATGAAAATGGCGGTGTGCACACAGATCCTCTGGAGTAAATAGTGGTCATTGGTGTTAAAATAACATTTTGCAGGTTTGTCTACAATTCAAAGGGGAGGGGGTAATGGGACTTTTGGTACACCCTGTATGTTACTTTCACGGACGTCTGCAGGATTTTTTCCAGGGAGGGGCAAGGATGGTATTTTTTCCAGGGGGGCAAAAAAGGCACATTTTCCCCCAATAATAGTGTTGTTCCCTCAAAAACATAGCTTAAATTTGAATTTATCATACTCTGGTCCAGGAGCCTAACAAAATACCCTTAACGTTTTAAGTTTCAATAAACATGAACATTGTGTGGGGGGGGATCTGAAATACTGTCCCCCCACTGGATATCGAACTCGGGATCCCTCTCTCTTGCTCTCCATATACAATATATAATATCCAAATAATCAACCATGTTATGCATATATTTCTGGGCATTCTGGGTTCTGCATCGTTGAATTCAAGTCCTTGCTGACAAGATAATATCTCAATCTTCCTCTGTATGTAGAGCATAAGGTATAGTCGCATATTCCTTGACCCACATTTCATAATCGTTAGAACTATCTGCAATGTACGACGGTTTAATCCAGAATGTCGAATTAGAATAGCTATATGTGGAGTGTGCGAAGTCAAACCGTGGAAATTCTACGCAAGAATCAGCATATTGAGAGAACATAGAATGTTTGTAAATATAAGCAACACTATATATACAGTTACACCTTGAAACATTAGTAAGATTTAAAAGTGTGAGATGAGATCCATCTGGTACTAAATTATCGAGGAGACCCGCTAAGAATCCAAAAGTTCCTTAAACTATTCGCGCTATGCCAATGGTTTTTAGCGGCATCTCTTTGATGTTTACCTCAAGGGAATCGGATATCTGTCGTTTTCGTTTCTGTCGCAGGAACGACTTCTTAATTATGTGTGCCACATGCATGTCGACTTAGTGTTGCTTGGTATTTCCGACCGCCTGCGTTTGAATGCGGTTTCCATACATAAGAAATACATATTTACTTTTCTAGAATGAAGTATGTGTAATTTGTTTAAGCAAGCGTAAAAGTACTTGATGTTAGCAAAAAGATGATTATAAACTAGGTGCACGCCCCTACAAGTAATTCTGCCGGCGCCCATTCTTATGGGTGCCATGAAGTGTAATATCCTTCAAGGTGGGTCCCGGACTGAAAGAGGTTGAGAACCACTGCTCTGGACCATCACGCCCTGGGGATCTAACTGCAAGGGGTGATCCCTAGACAGTCAAAACCTACCTTAATTTACTGGTTAAGTTTTCGCTCAGGCAAAATGATTCAGCAGCTACTTGAATTGATCTCTGGATTAGCCTGTGACTTGGTTATCAAAACATTGCGTCAAGAAACAATTTACTATTTAGGGTAGACGAGTACTGAAAATTAATGTTGTACAGTCTAGGACACTTCTGGGATAGAACGAGCCAAGGACGTATTTAGGGAATCCAGGGGGTCCGGAACCCCCCCCCCCCCCCGATAGACTTATCAAGTACTAAAATTAAATAATGAAAAATATATTCCTTTAGCCTTTGTTGTATAATTTCCTCTGATTGGAAGACAACGATTATATTGGGATCATACGGCTTTGAAGGACAGGAAGGGCGTATTTAGATCCAGGGGTCCGGACCCCCCGAAAGACTTACCAAGTACTAAAATTAAGTAATGGAAATATTAGCATTTGTTGTTTGGATGGTTATTAATTTTCTCTGAACGTTTTAGAAGGCAAGGATTATATTGGGATCATAAGGCTTTGAATGGCATTACAAAGAAGATTTATGTACATTACTACTCAAAATAATATGCATATTAATCGGAAACTTACTTTTCTCCAACTACATGTAACATCATTTTTATTATTCGATAAATATGCAATTATTCATCTATTTGACATTAATTTCATTGCCAGGGCACTTGCTTTTATGTAAATTATTCTGATCTTAACTACAGGTAAGCTACGTAATGAATATGCGCTGTTATATCTATATTCTTATACAGTATTTTTACCTATTCGTGTAATAATAATTTTAATTTAAACATTATTATTATTACTCCTGAGACACTTGGTTCGGACCAGCCCCCCGAAACATATTTCTAGATACGTGCCTGGAACGAACCTATTGAAAGTGTATGGAATCGTTACAACCCAGAAGTGTCAGTGACTGTACAAGTGGTGTATTCTCCATGTTACCGCGTTGACCGCGGTAATTTTTATACATTTAGCTCCAATATATGGTAATTGCTCGCAAACTATTAAAACCAGCTTCTAAAACAGAATTTATATGTAAATTATTTAAGGAACTTAAAGACTGGTTCTTACACCACTGATAGTTTTCCGTCGCACCCTTCTGGCGACCGGGTGCGAGGGAGCAGAAGAGGGTGGCTATTTAAAAACACGCCTCCTGCAACGTCAGTTCCACGGCTGTAAACAACGTTGGCGGAAGAAAACTGCTTCTTACTTCCTGTCTTTTGTGCCACGCTTGACAGAGGCAATGTTGCGTGAAGGGAGGTTTCTCTTGGTGCAAGGAAATCTAGCTCAGCCCCCTTTGGCATTAAATACAATTATTTTGTGCAACTTGTATGCAGTGAAGAGCGATCACAGAATATTAGAGTGGACGAGTTGTATCTTTGCGGGTGAACCTTGACCACGACTGGCTGCGCAGTAGCAAAGGGAGGAGCTACCGGCTGCCTTAGCCAATGGGTGTCATTCTCCTTTAACTTTGTAAGAGATGTCGACCACTCAACGGCGAGTAGGAAGAATCTACGGACATGTATCTGCGCGAATTAGTCAAGGTCACCCGCAGAGATGCAGCTCGTCAACTCTAACAGCAGCTATTACATTCGTTCATCTTGTTTGAGCCGAAGTGCAAGTGGTGGCAAGTATTTAGAAGAGTCTATAGACATTAGAAAGTTGTTTCATAGGGGAGCTTATTTATCTGACCCTTTTGCAGTCTCCCCTTTGAACAGAAATCTGTGGCATCAACGTCATCACATTCTTTCCACATCTGCGTCAAAGGTCAACAGGCCCCTTGAAGTTTTGGGAACGAAGGGGAGTTTTATTGCTTCGGCCGGGGGTGGAATGTACAGTAGGCACCATTGTGCATTTTTTCTTGTATGATATAAATATCTTGATCATCAAAAGTAGTATGGAGTTTGTAGTAAGGAATGATGTCAGTAGCATCAATTGACACTTAAGATATGTTTTAGAAAATATAGAAGAATGAAGTATTTGTATGAGATTTATAAATTTTATTTCATATTAGCTTAATGCCCCCCTCTTGGTTTACAAAGCCCCCTCTTTATAACCCGTGAGCCTGTTCTAGTTCCAATTTTAGGTACAAAGGAAGATTTTAGAAAAATATATACAGAGTAGAAATGGCCATAAATTTGATGTCGGACTTCTGTTTTACTTGCATTATTTCTATTACATGTAATTAATCTGGATGGGGCGTATAATAAATATATGTAATAAATATATGCAATAAATAGAATTGTTGCGGTAAACCACGTCAAATTTTCAGAATACACCACTGATAGAAGCATTTAAGTCAGGGTTGAAAAAAAGGTTTCTGGACCGTATTTAAATTGAGCCGGAATGAAGGTTCCTGGACCGAATAGAAATACTTTACAGATAGAAAGGTTCTTTACGGTCCAGAACCCATTTTCTCTCCTGGACCGGAATTGAATTTATTTAAAATTCCTGGACCTTGAACAACCCTGATTTAATCACGTGCTTTCCAGTTCGTGACAGTGCGTTCAATGCCTCTTGTACCAGGAACTGCAGTTTAGTCTGCAAAGCAATGTCTCCCTCTCGGCTCTGCGATTGAACTTGATCTTCACCTTCTCAGTTGGCGCCAAGGCAAACCGCCCAGAAAGGAAAGGGGGCAGCAACTATTGTACTTACATGTTTTCTGACGCGCTCCCAACCTGATTTATGTACGCGGAAAACAGCAACTTTTCAAAGCAGCTGCTAGCAAGACGGGGGCAGTTTTCGCGAAAATGTAAAAGTGACTTCGCGACTACTTGACAGTCTTATCGGGTCAGATCTTGGGCATTTCCCTAAATAAAGATTAAACGGGAACCAGAATTTACAGTAAGTGTGGCCAAGTTGACTTTTAAAAGTCCAGTTTCAGCAATGAGGACATTGCAATCGAACCCCTCACCATTTTGATTCAAATACCAAATTTGAAATCATGTTTGTGTTGCTCTGGGCTGAAGTAAAGTGGTGGGGATCAAGCTTCTTGTGTCTTTGTGCATTGACTTTGATTGAATTGGTTTATTTTACACGCGCGTGTCAGCAGTAAGAATAAGCGTCAAATTTGCTCCTGCCACGTAATTCGTCTGCTAAGAGGATGTTACAAATCTTAAGAACAGATGAAGACCAGAGAAATGCAAGTTTATGATTAGTGGGAATGAATGTACAGGTAATTTAGAACATTTTTCTTTAGAAAGCATTTAGCGATGTTATTTTAATGCTAACGGAACCTAAACTAACTACGAGAGCATTTAGGTTTATTATTAGAAGAATGCTAAAGGACCTAATCTTAAAACATTTATGTGTAAGTAATCGCTAAAACTTAACAGTATGTGTTACAGACGTAATTGCATACATAGCATGATGAAATCACGATAAAACAAAGACCGAGTTTGCTGCCACGCGCATCTTTTTTGAGGTTCCAGCAGAAAAAGAACGTGCCAGCAGACACTACCTTTAAAATATGCCAACACTGCTCGGAACCTTGAGTGACAACCCGTGATCGTGGCCGACCACAGACAGGAGCGAATGCTCAACTGAATAGCCATCCGTGTAGGTGAAAACTGCAGGCCAAGTCATTCAATTAGCACTGTAGACAATGATAATGTCCTTCGTTGGCGCATTAGCACGCTTACTCTATTCTTCCCGTTCGTTTATATCAAAACTTGGAAGAAAAAGTCACCAGAGAAGTAAGTGGCACCATGAGGTCTTGTGGCGACCTCAAGGTTGCCGAGTACGCCTTGAAAATTTTCTCAATTAAAAGTTACTTTCCCACAGCCTTGCAAAGACTGCCACAGTTTCCAGTAATGCAGATTCTGAATATCCCCATAATAATAAGTTTTTCGCCATACTGCCGACTCCCCCCGCTCGCCCGGTCCTCCTTCCTGGAAATTCGCATCGTTCATTTCAAGTTACAGAAATCCAGAAAACTTATTTCTATTGAATAACAGAAATACAGTTTATTTACTTAGTATTATTAGAACATAATACCAAAGTAAAAAACTGGGACAGATAAAAATAGTGTAAAATTTAGGAACCAGAATGTTTCATCATATTCCGCCATTAATTCAAAGAATAAAAAGGTTACACATTTTTCAAACTTCCAAAAATATAATAGTGGCCGCGGTGGCTCAGTCGGTAACGCGTCCGGGAACTTTTCTAACGTTGGAAGTGGCCCCGGCGCCCACCCAGCGTCGAATAACATGGGTACCTGGAGGAAACCATGGGGGGTAAAGGCGGTCAGGGGCGTGATGCTGATCACATCACCCCCACTCACGACCGGATCAAGAAATCGTGGGGCGTTACCCCCACACCCCCTATACGCCTTCATGGCGTGGTGCTATGCACAGGGGAGCAATTTACTTTTTTTTTTTTACCTTTACCAAAAATATAATTTTATGTGAAATGTCACACGGATATAAACTTAATTATTAACATTTCCACCCAACTTCTGTCTGTAAAAGTTAGTATTTCAGTATGAAATGTAAATATTATTATTATTATTAATAATAATAATAATGAAAAACAATTGAGCTGAATATTATTTTATATGGTGGGATTTCGCATCCCACTTTAACTGTATGTCCAGTCCCGATTACCCTATTTGTGCACGAAGTGGACTTAAAGCAACAACTCTTCTCAACCCAGTACGATCCATTCATCTTCATCGTCGCGATTAAACGTAACCAGCTAACTTAGAAACAAGTATTGCCCCATACAGTGGCGGCGATTGGGTTCCAAAACTGGGTGGCAAGAACCAGTTGTCCATTCATAAATTTCATCATATCAATCATCCTCATCTTCGCAAATTAGTCAAAAGTAACACCAGAAGCGAAGTAAAATAAAGCAAATGAATAAAAAAAAAAAACACTTCGAGAACTGGGTATCTGCGTGCTACTCGCCACACTACCACTGTTCCCTCAGCAATCCACACGTGCATACGAGAGCACTTTTTCTCTTTCAAATACAACAGCCTGACCAGGTCTTGTTAAAAAGAAACACCATAATTAAAAATATTGTGACGTCAGAATACGTGAACAACATTGCAATGTTAGCCATGCGTATCCGGTACAAATTAACCTTCTTCATACCTACAATAAGAAGAGCAACTCTCCACGTGCAGGTAGGAAAAACTTTTGCCCAGGGCACACACTTCACGCATGGGAATTCCCCCTACGCATTTCTTCCTGAAGATGCAGGTTTCCTATGACGCAATGGGCAAACATTCGTGGGTTTTCGCTGTCTCCCTCGGGGCACAGGCGGCCTGTCAAGTCCACGCGCTGTTGCCTCGAACTTGGCCTACAAAGTGGTTTCACGTTTCTTGCTCAGTCTGCTTTTCGCTTCCAAGCGGTTAATAGTAGCAGTTATTCTACAGAAAGGGAACTGTCCTCACTACTTCCTCTCTCAGTGATGTGCGTCTACGCGTAAACAACTATAGTCTACATTCTACACGTAGACTATTTTATACACATAGATTACCAAACTTAGCAAAGGGCGCCGTGGAATTAAAAGAAAACTATACTGCGTATCAGTTCCTGATGTGTGAGAAGAACCTTTCATACTCTTCCTTCCAAATTCGAACAATTTCTCACCTAGGAAGAAACCTAATATAGGAAATATTCTAGTGTTTTATGGGAAAAAGACCACTCTTGCCTCACGACTGCCATCTGTTGTTGTTTTTTGCATACTATTTATCTTCCTCCATAGTTGACAGTCAGGGGCCAAGGGGGCTCAGCCCCCCCTGGCAGGGTCGCCAGCCCCCTTGACATTAGGTAAAACTATTTTGTATTCTAATTTATTTGAGGTGAAGAGTGAAAATGTAGACAGAATATATTATTTTGTTCCCAACTTCGTTCGTTCATCTTGTTTATGAGCAGAAGTCTAAGCAGCGGCAAGTGTTTAGAAGATTCCTAGACTTTAGCAAGTTCTTTCATAGGGAGCCTTCTTTATCTGTACCTTCCCTTCCCTGCCCCTGTTGCAGCCTCTCGTTTGACAGAAATCTGTGACTTTGATGTCATTATCCACATTCCTTCCGCATCTGTCAATTGTCAACAGATCCCAAGTGTTATTGCTTTGGCCGGGGGTGGAATGTACGGTAGGCACTATGATTGAAGTGAATATTGTAACGGGTGGCGCAAAGGTCATCATCCTATTTGAACTTACCTTTATCTTGATGGATTGATTGAATTGCTTTATTTTACTTCACTTCTTGTGCCACTTTTGGCTAATTTGCGAAGATGAGGATAAGTGATGATATGATGAATGGACAATTCGAACCCGGGACCCCTGGCGTCGCAGCGCGATGTGATAACCACTCTGCCACGGGGGTCAGCACCTTTATTTTGATATCTTGTTGTTTATATCAGTAGTGTATTGTCAGTTAAATAGAAGATACTCACGAAATTTATTGTGTGCGAAAATGAATAAGTATACCTCACAAGAACGTGGAAAAATTGTGACAATTTTGCGTGACACTTTTCTGGGCAGAGTAATATCACGTTTTGGTGATTTGCCATGGCCGGCCAGGTCCCCCGATTAGACCGCTCCAGATTTTTCCTTTGGGGATATTTGAAATCATTGGTTTATGTGAATAAGCCAGAGACGTTACAGCAACTAAAGGACAATATTCAGCATGAAATTGAAAACATTTCCCCGCAGATTCTTTCCAACACCATGGAAACGCAATAAAAAGAGCCGAAATTTGCATCAATTCGAATGGTGGTCATTTATTGGATGTTATCTTTAAAAATTGCGGACATGAAACTTACAAGTATCAATAAAAGTTTAACACAAAAAAAAACTACTTTGTTTAATTTAAAACCCAAGCTATAGCCTGAGAAAATCAGGTGATGACTTTTGCGGCACCTTGTATATTTTAACATGTATGATATAAATATCTGTATCATAAAGAATAGTATGGAGTGTGTATTAAGGGATGCATTAGCACTTCAAGAGATGTTTTAGAAGATGTAGAAAAAACTGTAGTATGTATGATATTTCTAAATTTTATATTTTAAATTAACTTAATGACCCCCAACCCACATAATTTACCTTAATTTAATACATATTACTTTTGAAATATGGACTTGGTTTACAAAGTCCCCCCTGATAGCCCGTGAGCCCCCCTGGAGGTCAGTTCTAGCTACGGGCCTGAGTTGATAATAGAAAAGAGGAGAAATTTTGTTGTAAATAGGATTCTTTTCATTTCGTTAGGAACCAATATAGTTGAAAATGTCATTTTCCTTTCATGAAACCCTTGTCCTTTCATGAAACCCTTGAAAGTTAATTTTAATGCACTTTAGATTGTCTACGTAGTCTATGTAAACTACAACCCAATGTAATCTACTTGTAGATTACGTGTAGACAACGTATGTAGACGTAAACTTATAGTCTACGGCACTAATGCAGTAACCCCGTCTAGTAGGCTGCACTTTTTGACACACTGTGCAGATCAGGAAGGTGTATCCAGTGTCAGGGTGGTCCAAGGAAATTACGTTCAACCAACTAGACGGAAAGTGGTGTTCAAGTTCAGAATATTCAACAAATGCCTATCTGCTGCTTTAAACGGTCATTTGATTAGTTAGCACGCACCACGTGACCATACACCGGTCCAGAAGGTGGTGCAGACACCAAATACACTACTTGACTCCAAATCAAAGAACTGGACGACTCGGTGTTGCACCGTGCAACCAAATAGACACTTCGGTGCAAAGAGAGTCAAAGCGAGTCAAAAAGTGCAGCGAAATACAAGGGGGGGAGGGAGAATCCCCCCAGCAACAATCTTTCCTAAAACAATACTCCCCACAAGAAATTTCCAGGAGGACATTTTTTGTTTCAACAACAGCAAAGATAAGCAATTCATTTACTTTACTGAGGATAATTTCGAAAATACACACATAGACGAATGATTGAAGTTTAGGCACACACAGGAGATGTACTATGTAGAAATTTTCAGCGAAAAATACAGCTCGACCAGGACTTGAACACGGGTCTATGGCATACCATGCGCGTCTAGTTGGTTACACGGTGCAGCTTCGTTGATTTGGTATCGGGTAGTGTATCTGGTGTCTGCACTATGTTATGAAGTGGTGTATGGTCACGTGTTTTCTAACTAATCAAATGAACGTTTAAAGCAGTAGACAGGCATTTGTTAAATCTTCTGAACTTGAACACAGCTATTCGTCTACTTGGTTGAACGTCATTTCTTTGCACCAGCCTGACACCGAATAGGCCTGCATCGAAGATACCACTTGGCAGTGAACTTTCACTCTCGCGAGGAAATACATCTTTTCACAGCACTTGACTCAATGTCCTTCGTATCTTTGCCTTGAGCTCATGAAGCATGGCATTTCACTTTCTCCTTCATTGGTCTGCAGGATGTTCTTTTCTTGCGGAAACTTCCGAAAAACGACATTAAGGGGACGAGTTACAGTTACGCACCAATTGTGCATTTATTTCAATATCGCCCGAATGGGCACTGCTACTAAAATCAGAATCCCATGCATTCCTTATGGAGAATCAACTTCAACATCAAGTTACGGCTAATCAAATGGAAGTTTCGACTTTTCCGCTAGTCAAACACATCTTCAAACCGCCCTCTTTCCGTTGATATCATTTTCAATACATCGGAAGTTTGATATTCTCAAGAGAACAAATCGAATAATACTCCCATAAGCCCAGTGCGTTTCTCCTTGCCTCCTACGGCCATTCTGGCAGTGTTGCCAAACCTGATGCGCATAAAAGAGCTAAATTTCACCTTAAATGGAGTTAAAACTGACTTTAAAGGAGCTAGATTTACGAAGTGCTTCCTAGAGTAATGTTAGTTGTCAAAGGGGTGGAGCGACGCAGCCAATATAACAATATCAAGTCACGGCAAAAGTTGGTCTTTGTGGGCCGGAACCAGTGATGGCATCATAGTGGGGCACGGGGACAGGTGCCCCAGTTTACAGCCAAACGAGTACACGAAAGAGCCAGATCTGGATCCAAGAAAGCTATGTTAGCAACATTGCCACTTTGGGGAAGAGCTTGGGAAAAGCCCCGTGGAAAGTGTCCCGCATGCCCTTAAAGCAGTTCGACAGCGTAACTTACCAACTTCGGAAGTTTCCTTTGGCATAGCCATGCTGACAGGTAATGTTGGGCGATATATCGTCCAGACGATATATCGTCACGATATTTTGGCGATATACATCGTGTCGGCGATATATCGTCAAGATATTTGGCGATATGTGATATATCGTGGAGACGATATATCGCGATATCAAATTCCCGACATCGTCCATTCCTACTGACAGCTTGGTTTTCGAAGTAGCCAGCTTAGCGAAACCAGATATGTAATTAAGCAGCGCCATTGATATGTACCTAAAACCGATAGTAGGAAACATTTTCTCTATTGGTCTAATAGTTATAGGCTTTTGAAAATGTGAACTATTACATTGTTTACATTGTACTCGGTCACCATTACGCATTTAGCAGACTAACTAGGCTCTGGCGTGTGGACACTCATGTTGTGTCGTCCTTACAGGTTTGCGATTGTCCCTTCATCAAAGGGCTCTAGTTTCAATCCCCCCTTAGGTACATAATGGTTCCGATTCCACTTTAAACTATAGGTTCAGTAACAATTAGCAGAGTGTAAGGGGTGAGCCTTCCTGCACACATCCAAAAGTCAACTTCCCTTGCACGTAGTACACCCTGTACTGCCTGCACACTCGATTTATCCCCTTCTCTGCCGTTGCCTTGTTCGAGAGATAGCCGGGACATAGTGTAGCATTTATCCTAGCAGAAACCTTAGAGGAAATATTTCGTCTAAAGCTGACTTTAAGAACATATAATTTTCCCCTTCATAACCATGGACGTCCGCAGGATTTTTTCCAGGGAGGGGCAAAGGAGGTATATTTGTCCCCATAATAGTGATGCCCCTCAAAAACACTTTTTTTCAATCTGAAATTATCGTTCCTTCAACGAATTTAAATAATTAACATAAATTACTGTCACTGAAATGAAATTGTCAAATCTATAATTTTTAGGTGGACATTCATTTTCCAAGGGGGGCGTAGCCCCACCTTGCCCCCCCTTTCCGGACGTCCATGTCCATAAAACATTAGCTTCATTTGGTAACGTAGACATTCCAACTAATCAATTAAAAAGAATCGGAAATTCCAACATTCTAAGTGTTCCGAGAAAGAAGTGGCTCACAAACTGGCAACATTGGCTTTGTGGACGGAAAAAGAGGTGTATTTTACCACCTGCTGCCTTGGTTCTTTTCCTGGTAAAATCAACTTCCTCCCGGGGCTTACCCACCCCGGCAATCCAGAGGCCGGTTCTTGCTCTCTCTCTTGCCTCCTGCCCCGGGGCGGCCCACGATTAGTCAGGTCTAGAATCACCATTGTTGCGAGGTTCAGCAACCTTCGCAGCCCAAGCTGCTCAAGGTTTTCGAAGATCCTGAAGGAGTTTGGCAAGAAAAATCACTGGCGTACGTAGGGGGAGCAGATGGGACCACAGCCCTGACCGAGATTGAGAAAATCAACATTTACAAATGAGAGCAGTACAGACTCGAACACTCGAAGTGGTAAATGCAAATACCCTTACAGTGGGCCCCGATGATGATTTTTGTCATATTCTGGAAATTTGTCAGGGTTTTCTGCAACAATTCTTATATATTGTATGTATTTATTATATTTTAATTACATATCATAGCAATAAAACACAGAAGTCCGACAACTTCGAATTTCGCGTCATTATATGTGAAAAAGTTTGTTTACCGGCGGTACACCAGGTAACATGAGAGAATACACCACTGCTTTGCATTAAGTTTTAAAACCAAGGTTAAATAATGTTAATTACGATATATATATATATTGTGTATCCCGTCCCTCATAAGAATAACGAAATATCTCTTGCAAAGGCAGCCGGAACGCGATGCTGACCACATTTTCTTCGGTTTGAGTTGACAGAGATCCAGAATGTGTAAGGTCCTACCTCACTGCAGTGTTGGGAGGAGTCCTTTCGCATACATGGAATATGCGTACAAGCAAAATTCGTGCATTCTGAATACAGTGATAATACTCTCTACCAGTGGCAGCCATTAGGGGGGCGAGGATGGGCGTTTCCCCTCGCTTTTTGTCACTTTTGCTCTCGCACTATGCTAAACCTTATCTACCAAGAGACTTGCCCCCCCCCGTTTTGGAACCCAATCGCCGCCACTGCACTCTTCACCCCCTTCATGCCTTTCTGCCTGGAAAAGCATGCCCGTAGCCAGAATTTTATATCGATGAGATATAAAGGCGAAAAGTGGAGGTAGATGACCTGGAGATGAATTTCTCACTATATTACAAGTTATTATACGTTTAATGGAACTAAAATTAATTACCACTATACACTATTTAAATTATATATTTGTAGGATTTCGGGTGGGGATTCAGCCCCCCGAGTCCTCCACCTGGCTACATGCCTGTGGAATAGCTTTCTCTTTCCGTAAATTCAAATGTGGAGCAATCGTGTAAAAAAAGTGTTTATGTTTCATAAACCATTAAAGAAAGTTCCGCCAATTATCGCGACACATAACCTGAAATCCTCCCACGACCTTACACGAATGAATATTCATCCATCCTGAATGTAGCAACCTTGAGATCCACAACCTGGAAGTTCCAACAGGATTTGCAGCGAAGAAGCAGAAAATTAAACCATTTATTTCCTCCTCAAAAGTACGATAATGTGTAAGTGCGCATAAACGGAGAGAACACACTTCTGTACCTTAGCGTGAGCAGTGGCGGATCCAGAAGTTACAGTTGGAGGAGCGATTTCAGTATGGGAACCTCACCTCATCGAGAATGACTTTTGAAAACAATACGTTCATCGCTTATTCTCATCCTCTCGATTAAACTAATATGTAGAAGAGGGACGTAAAATTACCGAAATAAAGAGTGAGGCAAAAGTCACGTTACATAGGACGGTGGTCCTCCTCATTATGGGTTAATTTTTAGGTGTGGTTCGGTAGCCGCGTCGTGGTCCCGTTGAGTGGCCATTGCGGTCTCCAGACCTGACACCAATGATTGTTTTCCCCTTTGGGGTCATTTAAATGCCGGACGTTCTGCAAAAGGTTCTGAAACGTCTGGAAACATCGCATGCACAAATGCATTGATGTTCAAGGTCACACATTGAAATCCCCACGTATCCTGACTTTTGACTCACCCTGTAGAAAGAAAGTGGAAACTTTGTAAACATGACAAACGCCACCACAGCAGTCTTGAACCCCACCTCTTGTTCTCGCTTCCCCTGTCCTCTAAATTCCCTTAAGCAGCGCAGTTCATTGTTCATATCCAATTAACAGTAAAACATGCTTCCATTGTCGTGTGCAAAACACACTTGTTCTGAGAATAGTCCCTGACAGTTGGCTCGAAGACCTTGCTACATTTACTTCTGGGTCAAGATCAGACAACTGAATGCGAGACACATCAACGTGGTACGATGACGTCACAACAAATGAAAAGCTCTTTTTTTAATACCCAGCGTTACTGACACCGAGGACCTTCATTTCTTTTACAAACGCGTGTCTTGCGTTATCCTAAGCATTCTTTCATGTAACTCTACGTGAAGGTCAAAACAATTAACCGAAATATAGCTGAAAAGGAAATGACAGTATCTTGTTTGGAGGAATAGGTAATTGTGAGGTTTAGACCCTTTTATGATCCACTGATGTTACCCTTTGGATTCAGGTACTTTCCTGTATGTCCTAATGAATGTGTTCTTCCATTTTTCACTCTTCAGATTTCTTTCCTGAGAATTTACATAACCAACTACAACGGACAAGGTTTCTTCACATTGCACAGTCTACAGAAATTGCCATTGTTAAGCACTTGCGCACCCCTTTTTCATAACCTATTTTCAGTATAAAATACTGTTTTAACTTTTCTCAGAAAGTTTGGAATAACCAAATGGCGATAAACAAATGACATTATTATTCGCCATTACTAAATGCTCTTCAGTATAGTCGACGCGCTATCTACGTTAACGACCGGCTGGCTTTAAAGTCCACGGAGCGTGCCCACCAGCTGCAACAATCACATTCAACGCACAGTGTTGCCACACATCTACTCTACGCCACCTTGACCCTCAGCGCAGAAGCACCTTCCCACGGTCTCCACATTGAAGTTGCATATACGGCAACAGCGTATCCGCAGTCATGTGACTGAGACTCCACGTGGAGTAGACGAGCAGAATGACAGCTGCGCCCATTGGCTGAAGGTTGAGTGTGATTGGACGAAAACAACTCGCCCGCTATTTATCCCTACCCACGTTCGTGGCGGCGGCTTTCTTCAGTTCTTCGATGTTAACGAAGTAAACCCGTGGACTATAATTGTGCACATTTGCTTATGGTTACCAAAAAGGTTGTTCAAAATTACCAGATTTAGTCAATTATACTACTTTTCTTCGTTTAGCTAAACATGTTTTGTTAATTCAAGCAAAAACATGCATAATATTTACTCTGTCATGTTACACTGACTTATGAAAATCATATCGTCATGCTGAGCGTAGAATGTTAGGTCCTGAAGAAAGACCAATTGTTGTATAGGCTACTACAGGAAACCCATTAATA
This sequence comes from Lepisma saccharinum, assembly GCF_977018435.1. Classification (NCBI taxonomy): domain Eukaryota; kingdom Metazoa; phylum Arthropoda; class Insecta; order Zygentoma; family Lepismatidae; genus Lepisma; species Lepisma saccharinum. The sequence continues at coordinate 8,363,650 of NC_139246.1, forward strand.
CTAACTTAAGCCGCATTTACTTCCCTGTACATGTTGTGGTCAAAGCAAGCAAGAAAAATGAAAAGTCAGTAGTAATTTTCAGTTTCATTGGCATATTTTCATAGAAGCCTATTAAAAGTTCATTGGTATTTGATTTAGGGACTCAATCATGTATAATTTTTCCATTATTTTCAACAACGCACCCGCTAAATTTCATTCCGCACCCATATATGATTGCAATAATATGCAACTTGCGGTCGTATCTTCATGTTGCAAAATCTTACCAAAAATATATGTCCTGGTGCTTGCTGTAAGTTAAATTAATTTTTATGCAAACTTCATATAATAATTAACATTCTACACTCTTGTCTGGGGCATTTGTGGAGCAAGGTCGCAACTACCATTTACCCCATCACTCTACCACGGCCTACAAATCGTCTTTCTCCTTTTCGGCTCCCAATGCATGGAATGCATTGCCTGCAAATATCGCTAGTGTAAACAACCCATTACATTTCAAAGGTAAAATAAAAGATCTGCTGTTAATGGAACAATGGCAGAGTCGGGGCACATACTGAAGGTATCAAGTCACTCACTATAAGGAATTGTATTATTGTATTATTATTATTACTATTGTCTTGTGTATTTCTAGTTACACTTTTTTGTATGCAACTAATTCCTATGTATTTTTTTGTTTCTTCATTTTTTGTATCTGTTTTTTTTACGTTTAGCTTACTGCTTCATAAGTTTATATCACCTCATATGTACAAGGTGGTTATAATTAAAGTGACGGTGTTCAGAGTGGTACAGCACGGGCTGTAATGAGAGTAGCAGTCTGAAACTTCGTAGATATGCTAATGAAGCAATGCGCTCGCGAATTATGCAAAAAAAAAATAGTTCCAATTCTCGCCACCAGGGTAAAAATGGCGCTGTAAGCAGTCAAAACGTGGTATAGTTACAGGAAAAACACTATAAATCGCAGAAAACAATACTCTTTGTAATAAAATATCGCTACAATTTCACTATTCGAATTACATGAACATTACTAAAAGAAAAAGCAACAAGCGTCACCAACAACAACCAGGGAGCTCACACAATGGTTAGGCAATGTCACCGACTTTGACGTCAGAGTTACGGAAAATTCCACGTTTTGACTGCTTACAGCGCCATTTTTTACCCTGGTGGCGAGAATTGAAACTATTTTTTTTTTTTTGCATAATTCGCGAGCGCATTGCTTCATTAGCATATCTACGAAGTTTCAGACTGCTACTCTCATTACAGCCCGTGCTGTACCACTCTGAACACCGTCACTTTAATTATAACCACCTGGTATTATCATATTGACAAGGGTTAGGTGGCAGAGCAGCCCTTGGCTGAACCTTGCCCGCTGAATAAAGACAATTTTTTTTTATTATTATTATTATTATTATTATCATTATAATTATTATAACGGTAGAGAAGGGAAGAGTGGACCAGGCCAGTAAGCAGAATTTTATTTCGGGGGGGGGGGCTTATCCCTTATCAGCAGCCGTCGTCTAAATGCAAAAAAGTGGGGGCTCAAGCCATGAAGATGGATTTCTCAGTATATTACATGTTATTATACAAAATATTTAACCTTGCCAAGGAAGTAAAATTAATTACTACTATATACTATTTAAATTAGATATTTGTATGATATCTGAGTGAGCGCTGCTGCAAACTGCTGGTAGCTGCAGCCATTCATCTTCCCTCTCACGTGTTCGTTGGTGAAGCCACTTTGACTTACTTACGCAGAGGATTTTTTTTCGTTCACTTGGTCCAGAGATTACCGGAACAGAGTGTAGTTATCATGCCTTCGTAAGACACCTGTCTTTCAATTTAAGACACTGGCGTACGCAGGGGGGAGTTGATGGGGCTAAATCAATATTCCCAAAATTTTGAGACGTTAAAATTTTCAAGTGAAAATCAGTACAGAAGTAAAAAAAAAGGTGTAAATGCACCCCCCCCTTAAAATAAGCCCCGATTACCATTTCTGTCTTGAAGTACAATTTTAATACAGTGAAACAAATGTACGAAATATTTTGTGCATCAACCCCCCACCCCCAAACAAAGCTATCCACATTTACAATTCCAGCCCCTCCCAGAAAGAAAAAATGTTGCGTACGCCAGTCACCAGTGTGCAGAGAAATTAAGATTTACACTTCTTTTCCTGAACTTTTGAAATCAATTTGCAATTTAGTGCAATCTATTGTTAACAACAGACTTTACAAGGGTGTCCAACCACAAAACTGAGTCACCCACATGGGGGAAGGTTTTCCCTTTCTGGATGTAAACAGATTCCTCCATCCTCTATCCTGGGAAATAGTTTTCTGAAACAAAACTAAAATCCATAACTTGTAATGTTTAGTTTGTGTTGAGAACCACAAGAGACGAATTGCATCTATTTCCTTTGTTCCTCAACATTAAAAGAATAATGTAATTGCTTAGTCCTTCTACATGATATTTACATCACTGTAAGATTTAAATTGCAGATAGCTTTGTGTAGAAACAATGGGAGAGAGATTAAAATGAAATTAAAAACAGTTGTAGGTAGATTTTTAATTAAGATTAGCAGCTTAACGAGTGTGTATGTGAGAGGGGAAAGGGGTTATGAGCATCCGAATCATATATTTTTTGCTCTTGTTGGAGACACATTGCATTGCAGAATTGAAATATGAACAGGAAATGCATTTATTTATAGGTGGGCCACAGCGGTCAATTTTGTTTGTCGCGTGCAAGGAAATATTGTGAAATAACGTGAGCATCTCTTTGAAACACCCAATACTGCACAATGTACCATCGTAAACAAGGTTCAAATCTCCTGCCCGTCCATTTGAATTCAGTATGTTTACAAGAACTGGCCTCAATCATGGCTGCTCGAAGCTACAATTCAGCAGTTTTATGAAAGTGAAACACACCTACTATTTTTTTTCAGGAGAGGAAAATATGTCTTAAAAATATAAAAAAATATGAACTTTATAACTGAAAAATAACCTAAAATTATTACTAAAAATTGCAGGTGTCTGATTTATTAACCACTAGCTGATTGCCCGGCGTTGCTCGGGGATTTATTTATTCCATTAGACAGGAAAATAATGAATTCTAACTACAGTGTAAAATGAACTTGGAGTTGAACGGCATTGAGAGTGTCACTATTCATCTTAGCGACCTCGAAAACTAAACTATGGATTCCACTTTAATATCGGTCGTTTTAGATTATTTTCACATGTCATCCCCTTCCATCCCACCCCTAGGTGCCAGGGGTGTTTTTGAGTTGAACGGCATTTGGAGGTTCCTTGGAGTTGAACGGCATTGGGAGTGTTACTATTCATCTTAGCGACCCCGAAAACTATGGATTCCACACTAATATCGGCCTTTTTCGATTATTTTTACATGTCACCCCCTTCCCACCCCCACCCCTAGGAGTGCCATGGGTGTCTTGGAGTTGAACGGCATTGGGAGTGTCACTATTCATCTTGGAGACCCTGAAAACTATGGATTCCACACTAATATCGGTAGTTTTCGGTTATTTTTCATGTCACTCCCTCCCCACCCCACCCCACCCCCAGAGGTACCAGGGGTGTCTTACCCCCGCAGTATTTCTTTCCATATTGCAAGTGATACGTGTTCCAAGTTTGGTTGAAATCGCTCCATGCGTTCGAGAGTTATGCCGGAACAAACATACATACACCCATATACATCAATTTTAAATCTTCACTCAAATTTCATTCCCAAAACCTTCAATGTTCTGCATTCAGGGACATACAAAATAAAAGGGGGGGGATGCAGGCCACTATCCTTTCTACACACATATATTCATTTATCTTGCTTTTTTGAGAAGCTTATTCACACAGAAAAATAAATAACATACTTTTTTTCTCATTTCAGGTTACAATGCATTCTATGGTACAAAAACTGAAAGATCTCTACAAATGGTATGTACTTGCAATCGTATCATTGGGATACGTCGTGGGAGAATTGGGCCATTTCCTTATAGGAGTGACCAGCAAAGCAACAGCCAAAGATCTTCACTATGGTGACATCAGTTGCATGTACAATGTATCTTCCCATGTTGCGCATCATGATATGCCCCAAGTCTGTGAAAGTGCCAACAGCTCAGAAGTGTAAGTACTCATGTTTTTACTGTCTCTATACTTAGACCTCCCTTACAATCCTGCACCAGTTTTGCTCAAATTCCTTTTCCAGATTATCAAGTCTTTCCACACAGTTCATTTATCTTCGAGTTGGTCAGAGTGAGTGTCATCAGAAATTTTTGTAAGGGAGATCAGCTAACTCTCTAGCCTGCTTAAACCCAAATGTTTATGGCTGCAACAACACAAGCCTTCCATCTGTCCCTATCCTGGGCAAGATCAATCCGATCTTTTCCATCCTTACCGATTTCCTTTAGGTCCATCTCAACGTTATCCCTCCATCTTCGTCTTGGCCTTCCTACAGGTCTCTTACAATCAGGTTTCCCAACAAGAATCCTGTAAACTCTTCTTTCCTTTACCATTCATGCCACATGGCCTGCCCACCTATGTCTTCTGGACATGAATACGTACTATTCAGTTCTAAATTATTTAGCCTTCTCCACTCACCTGTCTCCTCATTCCTTTTAGGTCCAAATATTAGGTCATGCCATTGATAAAACTTCAATTAGGGTGTAAGGAAGTGGTGTGTCCAGGAATATTGAAAGGGGTGGTTACGTATGCTTTATCTTTTAGTAGTCAGCCCCCATTTTGCCATTTTTTCTTGCATTAGGCGATCTTTTCTTTTAGGAATTATGGGCCAGCGGGGTTATGATCCCCAGCTACCCCCTTTAGAGAATGCACCCAAAAACCCACCTCACTTCCACATAGTACACACCAGTAAATGAAATCTTGCAGGCCAATGACCTGGTGTGTGGACCTGGTACCGGGTTAACCCTCTGTAGGGTTGCACGTTGCCATGTATGTACTGAGACCACCTTTACAGCATAAGCTTTTAACATGGGTAAAGAAATTTTAGTCCTCAGAGACAGGTGTTGATTGTAGTTACGGTAAGGGGCTGGGCCCCATATAATGTGATGGGTGCAAATAATCCAAGTGTTGACGCACCCAAAAAATCAGTCAATCAAAACTTCAATGTTGGAAATATAGTAAAATCTCGTCAATCCGGACTAATGGGGGGTTAAGTTGACCAGTTGAACGAAAGTCCGGATTAACTGAAATAACCTAAAAGAACAGTAGAAAGTGCATTAAAACTCCGTTTATAGCAACAATACACGTTTATTATGGTGTATTTAAAGGGCATAGGTCTAAATATACTATACAGTATAGTACAAAGTCTGCAGAAAACAGAATTTCATCAGTGGTTGACTGCCTTTTATTTGGGAAGTTCTCTTGTTAACTTCTAGCCACATTTAAAACCTTGCATCTGCTTTTCATTTTCTACCTCTTGCCTGTCCGGATTAAGTGAAGTCCGGCTTATCAGGGTCAGGATTAACGAGATTTTACTGTAATAACAATAACAAGTACCATTATAGAGTAATACTTATTACAAATTAATAAAAATAAGCCAATATTATTCCAAATTATTATTATTCCTTGGGGGACTTTCTACTTGATCCACCAGATGAGCGATTATGCAACAGTTGTTTTTTCAAATATACAGTATTTATAATAAATAGCATGGAAAACTTTAAAATTTTAAAAATATATTTATATTTCAGATGTGAGACACTAGAAGTTAATGGAACAAGCTACTGTGAATGGGACTACAATGGACTTGGCATGGACTATCAGATCCTTGCAGGACCAAGTTATATTGCTGTTTTCACGGTAGTTGGTGTGATATTTGGAGTTGTAGCAGATCGTTTCAACAGGTAACTATAACCTTTGTATATACAGGGTGCACGAGTTTAAACAGGAAATTACAGATAGTACAAAATTTTCTTGATCCATGTTTTTAATTCTAAATTCTCAGTTATCAGTAAGATTTTAAAGAATGAAGACAAGCAGATTGGATGATTGAGTGGCCTGAGGAGTGAAGAAGGAAGGTGATAGTCTACTCTATCTGTGCCGGGATGACCAACAACTACATCGTAGACAAGTTGAAGTTGGCATTGAGGACAATTCAGAGAATTAAGAAGCAGTTGGTGGATTCAGACTTGGATGTGGAGGCCGTGGCTGCCAGAAAGACACAACATCGAGCTTAACAGAGGGTGAGAAGTAATATTTTAATTTCAAATGTGCAGCAACTCGTTGACAATGACCCCTCCATCTGAATCCATGAGATTTCTCGAGGTCGGGGCCATTCTGAGAGCACTTGGATTTAAGAAGTTGCTACAGAAAGAGCATACGTGTTCCAACAAGATTCTGCACCAGCACACATGGCCAGAAAAACTCAGAAGTGGCTCGAGGATAACTTTTTTGACCATGTCACCCCTAATATGTGGCATCCAAACCCACCTGACTGCAATCCTCTTGACTATTATGTGTGGGACGCAGTTGAAAGGATCACTAATAAGACTGCCTGTAACAATAAAGGTGAGCTGAGGAAGAGAGACTACCTGGTATTTCAAGATTTGTCTCCTGAGGTTGTAAAATGTGCCTATTCTCACTTCCGGGGTTGTCTGGAGGCCGTGATTGAAGATGAAAATGATCTATAAAGCATTAATTTGCTTTTGTTTCTGGAATTTTCAATAAATATTTAAAATTAGAACTTTTAGAGATGTTTTTCCTTAATGTATTTTCCGTGCCAATTCTACTCGTGCACCCTGCACGTATACTATAATTTTTCTGTTTTCAAAATACACATCTACATTAGCACCTGAAGTGAAAAATGTTAGCAGGAGGATTCTCCTATGGTTTAACACTGTGACAATGAGACAACTTGGGGGATGCTTTGTGAAAATGTTGCTACCATTTCCCCTCACTTGGAGTACTGATCTACATTGCGTGCATTGGATAATGTTGGTGGCAAATCAATTAATTTCTGCTAGTTTGAATGAATGTCAGTAAATGTAAAAATACCAATAATTAGCAAATTGCTTAATGCTATTTCGTCTAAAAGAACATAAACAAACTGTACTTGCAACATATTAATATTGCATTATATCAATTGTATATTCATACTTTTATTTTTTATTTTAATCTTTTGTTACCACATAAGTTATTCAAAAGTTTTTTAAATGAATTTCATGATACTTTTCACGTGATTGATGTTAATACAAGGATAAGCAAGGAGACAAGGATAAGCAAGTCCTATAAGCAAGGGAACTGCAGAAAACACTAGACAAATGTGGAAATCCTTATCTAGATACAGAAGTTGCTACATGACATTTCTGTCAGATTCAGAAGTAAATAGCACCATGAAATGAGTAGCCCCTAAAGCATTAACAATGATTAATTAAGATTAATTAAGATTAATTTATTAATCATTAGGATCTACACAGACAAGATGTGCCAAAAGTTCATGACGAGAGCTTAACTCATGTAATGTTCATATAAATTCAAGTGCTACATTAGTACTGCATTACATCAAGCACTTAGTTTAAAAAAAAAAAAAGACTTTTGCAAAAAATATTGATTTTCCTGGGCATTATGACATCATCAAAGATAGTCATTTCACTGCTCTCCAAGCTGGTTATTGACTTATGTGTGGTAATGCACGAGTTATGTTTTTGTTATAAGTGTGTTTCGATTTTAGTGTGTCTGTATTCCTTACCAAAATTTAAATTCATTATGGAGAATTTTAAAGCTTCTGTAATCCCACTTATGTTATTCATGGTGAGTTTTAGAATTTGAAGTTGTTTTGTTTTGTGATTAAGTTCTAAGATGTGTAAGACATAACGAATAGCAAGCATTATGTAAAAAGAAAGTAGGAACTGGTTATTGATGTTTTACGTAGGCATCACATTACAAAAGTTTTACACGAGTTGTTGACTTCGAGAATCCTGTAAGATTACTCTACGTAGCTTGCTTTTCTATTGATTAATACCTTTCTCTAAGAAGTCTCAAAGCAGACAGATGAAGTTTGTTCACTCTAAGCAAAGGTAGACATTTAAGTGTAGACAGAGTAAATCTTTCTTGTAGCCTAAAAATGACTTTTTCCTGTCTCACTGCAGAAGTGAATAGCCGTTTTATTTTGTGTAAGGAAAATATTGACATACTTAAAGAATCTCTGAATGGTAAATTATTTTTTACTGTCAGGTGGACAGATGATGATGTTCAAGGAAATACTGTGGCAAATCAAATTAAGAAATGTCTGTGATGAATGTAGCAAATTTTTACAATTTGACAGTTTGTAGCAATGTTTAATTGTATTTCCATACTATGAATATCCATTGTAGCTCCACAGTACAGGGTAAACAAAAATACGTTAGAGTATTCAAATTGGTCTACTTACGCAAGTGAGTATGTATTCTTATGTGAACGACGTTTCGGAAGTTTTACTGCTTCCTTCCTCAGGTTGTCGTTTTCGGCTCGGAATATCAAGCCATGTCAGAGAAGTGTCACGTAAGGATACTGGGTGAAAGGTTTAGGTTAAAAACACTTCATAGTGCTTGGCATATACAGAATTAAGGGTGAGTTTTAAGGGTTTTTAACAAAGGTAGTTTTAATTCTGTATATGCCAAGCACTATGAAGTGTTTTTAACCTAAACCTTTCACCCAGTATCCTTACGTGACACTTCTCTGACATGGCTTGATATTCTGAGCCGAAAACGACAACCTGAGGAAGGAAGCAGTAAAGCTTCCGAAACGTCGTTCACATAAGAATACATACTCACTTGCGTAAGTAGACCAATTTGAATACTCTAACGTATTTTTGTTTATTGTTAGTGAGTAACATGCACATAACCAATATGCTACAGTACAGGGTAGCTACTAACCATGAATTCCTTGAATTCTGGGAATTATGTGTGAATTATTGGCTCCGGGAGTTAAGCGTGAATTCTACATGAATTTTTCTCCGTAGACGTGAAAAAGTGCAACTTTTATTAATACTCATCACCTTAAAATTGAAGATTAAAGTATATATATACCATTTAATTGAATTAGAATTTTTGGATACATTGGAACCACACAGACCCTTAATATTGTTAATATATTTGTATGCGAGTGGGGGTGAGTAGTGGTAATACGTAAAGTTGAAATAAAAAAATCTGCTTATACCCTTGAATTTTTGGAAAGTTAGTCTTGAAAACCGGGAATTATACTTGAATTTTATCATGGTCCTAGAGTAGCCACCCTTACATTACAACATTTCTCCTATGGTAAATCTACTGTTCTAGGATCTTCTTTACAGTGCAAGGGTAACATATTCTGGTACTATCATTGTTCATCTCATTCCATTTCATGTGGATTTGAATCTTTAAACTCCAATGGAAATCAAATCTTAAAAATTAATTGCAATTGTGAAGTATCAAGTAAGGTTTTTAGTGAGAATTATTGTTTCTTGTCTTGAATTGTGTAAAAAAATAAAAATATAAAATAGAATTCATTCGAGAATTTTTAATATTTTCAGGGTTATTTTGTTGACAGCCTGCACAGCAACATTTGGTGTAGCCCTGGTCCTTACTGGAGCCGTGAAGGAATACTGGCATTTGGTTTTGCTTCGAATGTTGGCTGCTGCTGGGTAAGTTCAGAATATTTTTACATAATTTATTATTTGGGGTAAATGGATCAAGAACTGGTTGGGCACACCTTTGATTTAAATTTGAATGTTCTTTTCTTCCGTAGATCCTTGATTAAAAGGGCATGGAAAATGTCAAGATACAAAATAGTATTTAGTTATTACATCATTATAGCAAAAAGAAAAGAAAAAAAAAGCACTATGTAGTGCATTGGTATTACATTGTTACACCAAAATAAAAATAGAAAAATACATCATTCCATTACACTACAATAAAAATAAAAACAAATTGGCATTGCATCATTAACATAATAAAAAATAATAAAAAAAAATGTTCAGATCATCATTGAAGTAAGAATAAAAATTTTAAAAAAACATTATTACGCTGGAATTTCAGGCAGGGAGGCTTTCTAGTTCCGCTAGCTATCATGAGATTTACGTCTGAAGTGTATACAGATTGAGCAGGTTTCTAAGTTCTATTGTCTTGTTCTATGAATTCTGCGAGACTGTAGAGAGCTCTCACCGTCAAATAGTTTTTTACTGTCTATATTTGTTAATTTTTTTGAGTTATCAGTTTCATGTTATGACTGGTTGATATTAACTATATTGGAATTGAAATAAGATCCAAACAAGACCACAATTCTTTATAAACATAGGTGCTGACTTGGGAGTCACTTTCCACCCTCCAAAGTATATCAAGGGGCCAGAGCAGTGAGGAGCACTGTGTTTGAAAGACAGGTAGCGTAAGCTAGAAGACACCCACCCAACCTCTAAATTTTCCACATATGTACCAATTGTTATATAATATTTGCCATTATTCGTGTAAATACACATGTCAGTGATGAGTGCATTGAGCGCTTGATTCACCAGCTAACCCCTCACAAAGAGGTAGCGTGTGCTACTCCTGTGCATATGGAGTGTTCGCCACTAGATCAGAGTAACATTTTACCTCCCCCTCAAATGTTTGCTCTCACTTAAGAATGTTTATTTTAAATGGATTTTGAATTTAAAATTCTGAGTGTGTCAGCACTTAGACTATTTTGCACCCGTCACATTATACAGGGTGCAGCCCCTTACCATAACTAACATTACTATAATGTCGTGTAACGAAAATATTAAAATATTCTGACTTTGGTTAAAAGCTGAGGCTGTACATGGGCACTCAGCACACATAAGGACAACACACAGAATTATTCTGGCCATACGGCCAGTCGCCAGAGCCTTGTTAGTCTGCAAAATGCAGTCCAGGGTGTACTACGTGGAAGTGAGGTTGACATTTGGGTGTACTACATGGAAGGTCACCCCTTACACCCAATTATTTTAAATGGATTGAGAAATACTGTGTATCTAAAGCTTTCATTCTTGACGTTATTCATACAAAAGGATGCCTAGAATAGACGAGCGCAGAAGTTAGGGGATAGTAACTAAAGAATTGAGTAAACATTGCTGATTTTTTCCAATAAAGCAATTTTTTGTTGCACCTATGTTAATGCAGTTAGTATATGAATATTTTTGAATCCACAGTAACATTTTCATTAAATGTTTGGTTTGTAATACATGTATGCATACATGAACATTGAAAGCCACAGGAAGTAAGCACCATTTATTAACAACTCTGTATTGTACAGCATTCATTGGAATTCGAAAATCCCTTACAACCTTCTCAACCTTGCAACAATCACACTCCTAAATTGACAAAGAATGGAGAAACTTGTTGTGTGTGTGTGTGTGTATATATAACATGTGTAACATGCTCATTAAGGGAAATATAAAAATGTAAGGGTCTGGTACTATCGTGCATTCGATTGTCCTTTGTTTTTAATCACATGATGTTCTCTGCTTGGGGAGAGAGGGTCTCACTTATTGCACAACAATTGAGCAACCTTGTGTTCTGATGTCACAGGGGTAAGCTTTTTAATTTTAGGCTAGATGCCTACGTTGTCAGGTTAGGCTAGCTAGGTTTAGTTCTCTTAGCCTAAATAATAATTTTTCATTGTATTTATGCTAATGGAACCTAACCTAACAGGCCTAACCTAACCTCGTAGGCATTCCTCGTCTGACGTCAGGACGAAAGGTTGCTAAAGTGTTGTTCAATAAGGGATACCGGGGAGAGAAGGCTCTGTTAAGGAGTTCTTCCTTCCTGAGTAGCCACAGAGTGCACATATACTAAGTTGGTTAGTCTATTAGTATTACTTTGTAAGAGAAAAGTAATAGTTGCAATGCTGTATCATAATTATTATACATTGGTTGTCCTTTGTTAAATAATGACCATGCTTTGTATTTGCATTGTAATGAATATTAATGAGAATAGATTCAAGAATTCTTTGAACAATTATGTGATAAATAAGCTTATTGTTCAAAACGTGTTTTAATCATTGAAACAACAAGACCTCTGATCGAATATATTAATGGGCCTTCTGCTACATTCTGCTATACTTAGTGTAGTTACCATTTGTAGTGACCTTACACTTCAAAGGTGGTTACAAAGTTAATTAAGCTGAAATATAATGTTAGTTAAGCTTATATCTAAATGTTTTTCAATTTAATTTGTGGCTATTACAGTTAAGAATTTTTGAAATGCAGCTCTGAAGATTGTAATAATATTCTTTGTAATTTACTCAATTTTTTCTTGCAGTGAATCTGGCTGTAATCCAATTGGTGCAGGATTACTTACTGATATGTTTCCTCAGGTAAGCAAGACATTTTGAAATATTAATTTCTGAATTGGTAAAAATGGAAACCATAGGGGAAAAAGACCTGCAGCAAGGCAAAATTTTAATAAAAATGCTTGAGTTTTTTAATAATTTGACTGTTTATCATAAACATTATCTTCTAATTTTTATTGGATATATTAAAAATGAACAAAGGCAGTCCCCTAAACCATTGTTATTACTCTTACTCCTATAGTTTAAAAAGAGATTTGGGTAAAACAAAATGGCAGCTTCTGTCACCACATATGTGTAAGATAAGGCTATTGTTTTTTAATGTTAATATGTTGTCACATGTGATTAATGCACACATGATCAAAGTGTTATTCTACCCAGCATCATGAGGACAATTGCAGTCTACTTGAAGACAATATTAGTAGACTTTATCTTGAAAGCCAGAAAACTGCTGCAATAGATTTGAATTGTCAATCCAGAAGTTCAGGATGTTTGAGAACCTGTATTTTTGGTTGAATACCTACATTGAACCTTTTACCATGTGTAATTTTAGAAATTTCTTACTCATTTTTATATTTTACCATCAGTGGCGTATCTTGGGTTCAAAACCTTGGCTATCCCTTCATATCATACATGTTCAAATGGGAGGCTCTTTTTCGTTCAATTTATTGGATTCCTGAATTTAATCACATTATGATTAAAAATACATACATTACAATTTACAAATAATTATAAAAATGTCACTGTTTAATTATTCATTAATATAGAAACAGTATTTCATAAAACATAGAGGCCCATGTAGTGAGTGACATATTTATGTAGGCCTAAGTGCGAGAATAAAATACATAATAAACTTCTTACCTTGAATATTTAATTTGAACAGGAACTCAGTTCTTTATTTATTTATTATCCTGCGCACAACAGGCATCTGCCCTTTTACACAATAAATGTCTTACATTTGAGTATTTATACACATAAAAATAATATTTATACACATTCAGATATAAAAAAAATACATATAGAGGTTACATATATCATCCTTATACATTTCCATGGATAAAAATGAATCAAATCTCATGATCTTGATGAAAGAGTTGCTTACGTGTGTTTCAGAACTTACAAAGATGCTCGAGAAGCAAAGCCATTCTTCTCTTGCTGACCTCTGTGGTAAAACGGTTATTAGCACAGCGTACTATGATGCCAGGTGTCCAGGTTCAAATCCAAGCATGGGCATGGGTATTCCTTGTGAATGTCCCTTAATCATTCATCGTATCGTCATTCATCCTCATCGTCATGATTAGCTAAAGTGGCAGAAAAGCAATGCTAAATAGCAAATCAAATCCATTCTGCTCTTCTTTGCGATGCCAGAGGACTGTATATCTTCATGATTTGAACCTTATCCTCGCACATGAGCAGAGTAAATTGTTTCGTCAATAGTTTGTTAATTATGTCACTCATGTTCATTCACTACTCTATGCAGGTCAGATCATTCAAAACGTATGTCACTCACTCAATACACTAAATAAAATCTGCGCAGTAAGATATATAATTTTCTTAAACTTCCTTCAACGCGAACAGCCACTCTCCCCCAGTCATAAATAAAGCAGCCGAGGGGTTCAAAACTTTGTCACCATTGTAAAGCATGGTTGGTTGAAGGTGAGCGTGGCCTCTCGCTTCTGCATGTGTTGAATGGGACAGTGTTGGCCCATAAGAAGAGAAATTCCCTGTCACTTTGCCACCCTTTTCCCATTCCTGTAATTGTAGTTCCATTTAAAAATGTCCCTTTCCTGGGAAAAATCCCATGCTAGTTAGAGAATTGGCATCACTGTAAGGTTTTACCTCAGTGGTAAAATGAAGTCGTCCCTTTCTTGGGTTTAGAAGCCACTACAAATATGTCACAGATCGCCTCCAGGTGCTGGTCAGGGAAGCATCTAAATGAAGCAGCCTGGTGATGCTTAAAGAAAATGAGCCCATGTACATACTCTCCTTTTCTACCATGGTCGTTATTTTAGAGTGAAACATCAGTCACATTTGGTAGTAGATTATTTTCTGTATTTAGTCTGGGCTTCAGAGAGAGCCTAGAATATACGTGCCTGTTTACCAATGTGCAATACTAATACAATTTTAGGATAGATGGGGTGTTCTGTCTCTATTCACACTTCACCACTGGTTGAAAAACCCAGAATACAAGGATGTATTTAGGGGGTCTAGGGAGTCTGGACCTCCCCCCGAAAGATTTATCAAGTACATAAATTAAATAATGAAAAATTTATTCATTTAGTAGTAGTTATATAATTTCCTCTGAACTTATTTGGAAGACAAGGATTTATATTGGGATCATATGGCTTTGAAGGACAGGAAGGACATATTTAGGGGGCCGGACCACCCCCCTCCCTCACTACCACACACACACACACACTCGAAAGACTTGTTAAGTACGAAAATTAAATGATGAAAATATAATCATTTAGTATTTGTTGTATAATGTCCTCTGAACTTATTGGAAGACAAGGATTATGTTGGGATCATATGGCTTTGTAGAACGGAAAGGACATATTTAGGGGGTCCAGGGGTCCGGACTCCCCGAAAGACTTGCCAAGTACTAAAATTAACTAATGAAAACATTACCATTTCTTGTATAATCGATGGTTATTAATATCCTCTGAACTTTTAGAAGCCAAGGATTATATTGGGATCATACAGCTTTAAATGACATTTCACAGAAGATTTATATACACTACTACTCTAAATAATATCCATACAGTTTTACTCAGAAACTTAAATTTCTCCAACTACATGTAACATCATTTTTCTTATTCGATAAATATTCAATTATTCATCTATTTCACATTAATTTCATTGCCAGGGCACATGTTTTTATGTAAGTTATTCCGATCTTAACTACAGGTAACCTATGTAATGAATATACGCTGTTATATCTCTATTCTTATACACTCTCTTAACCTAATCATATAATAATAATATAATATTAATTTATTTTTGAATCTTTGTAATAATAAGCAAAATAAGCACACATGAGGCATCTTGAATAATTTTCTTATGTTTTATAATTACAGAAATACCGTGCATTGGTCATGTCAATCTTCAACTGGGGTATCTACGGAGGATATGGAATTGGTTTCCCAGTGGGTCGTTATGTTCCTCAAATGAATGCATGGGGTCTGGTAAGTGAAGAAAATACTTTTGTTTTTATCATGAAGTACTGTAACATGCTTAAATTGGACTAGCAATAAATGATTGGCAATGTTTTTCCATAAATTAAATTAATTAGAAAATTAATTATAAATTTGTATGCAATTTCTCCAGATGAATTAACCCTCTTGTTTGTTGCATGTTAAACATGAAGATGTGTAATAAATTTATAATTACTTAGTCTTAATATTCATCATCATCCTTCGCCATTTCCTGTCTCTGGCTGGACCACTCCTCTCTTTCCACGGTGTTCCAATCTTGTCTCCTCTCCTAACACTCTCCGGTATCTGCTCTTTCCACCAACATCTTGGTCTCCCCCTTGGTCTTATTCCCACTCCTTGTGAATGGTAAGCTCTTAATGGTAGTCTTTCTGCATCCATCCTGTTCGTGTCCAAACCATCTCATCTGTGCCTGATCTATCCTGTCCTGAAGCTTCCACCCCCACTGTCTGTCGGATCTCCTCATTCCTTATTCTGTCCCTTCTAGTCTTCCTGCAATATACTCCTTAAAAATTTCATCTCCACTGCCTGCATCTTTCTTTTGTCTCTCTGTCATTATCCAAGTCTCTGCTCCATACGTAATTATTGGCACATATGTGTTGTATATTACCTTCTTGCATTTCATAGGTACATCCCTGTTCCATATTAATCTTTAAACGCTTTGATATAGTCCACCACCCATTTGCCCTCTTCTGTTTACCTCCTCATCTATTCTTCCACTTCTCTCAATATGCTTCCTAGATATTTGAAATACTGGTCAATGCTCTTGACTTGTAATTAAGAGGTCCATATTTCAATTCCAGTGGAGAAAGGGGGGGGGGGGAGGGGGTACGAATATATATATATATATATTTTTTTAGAAGTGTGCCCTCATTTTGCCAAATTTCCTGCCTTTGAGGAATACTGGCCTAAAGAGGGGGAGGGGGTATAACCCCCACTGGTTGGGCATGCCACTGCTTCCTTTCTATTTAATATACTCAGTTTGAGGTTTTCTAGTTTCCTTCTTCCCCTTTCTTTACATGAGCATAATTTACTTCTCACCTGCATTTCTGAATCTGTAGCCGGCCCCCGTGGTGGAGTGGTTAGCACATCACGCTATGATGCCAGGGATCCCGGGTTCGAATCCTGGCCTGGGTATGGATATTTGTGAGTGTCCATTCATCAATTTCATGACTTCATCACTCATCCCCATCTTCGCAAATTAGCCAAAAATGGCGTAAAAAGCAAACTAAAGTAAAGCAAATCGGTCAATTCTGAATCTCTACTTTTTCCCTCCATTTTGTTTCCTTTAAGTCTCTTCTAAGAGACTAGCAAGTGTTTTTTTTCTGAAAATATAATGGTACGTCTGTTTATTCCAAATATTTGGGTATATTGAATTTGAGAAACTTGGGTCAATTTTTATGATTTTGTTTGAATTTGAATTTATATGTGATTTTATAGTTGTTAATCTCTTTAATTTTGTAATAATTTTAACTAACTCTGCTACAGATATTATAGTATTAAAAATTTCTACGTCTAAAGGACAATTCGTGCCTTAAATATTCACGCAATTTTCTTTGCAGGGCTGGAGAGTTGCATACTACGGAACCGGAGTAGTGGGATTGATCATTGCTGTTCTCACTGGTTTAACTCTGAGGGAACCAGAGAGAAAATCCACTGAAGAAGAACAAAAACAAGTTGCTGCTGGAACACACGAGGCTATCAGCATTTGGAAAATAATAACAGAGCCTCGTATAATCCTGCTATGCCTTGCTGCTTCTATTAGACATACTGGTGAGTGTACTTGTTTTATTCTTACTCTAAACAGTGTTTGAAGTGGGGGGGGGGGTGCATGGGGATACTGTCCTAGTTTTAGAAAATCATAAGGATCCCCCTCAGCTAGGATTATGTGCATAGTTATCCCACACCACCTACTGCATTTTCCTCATGTTGATCATACAAGCACACCCCCATCTATCTCCATGGTGGAGTGGTTAGCACAGCATGCTATAATGCCAGGGGTCCAGGGTTCGAATCCCGGTCTGAGTACGTGGGTGTTCTTTGCAAGTGTCCCTTCATTAATTTCATCATATCATCACTCATCCTCATCTTCACAATTAGACAAAAATGGCAGAAATGCAAAGTAAAATAAATCTCGTCAATCAATCCAAACTCAATCAAGCATGCTGGGCCTCCCCGATGGTGCAGTGGTAGCGTCGTCTCCTTGTGATGAAAAGAAAGTAACAATCTCTGTAATTGACGCTTTCCATGCCCTTTCAACAGGGGGCTACGTAATAAAGACAAATAAATAAATAATTAAATAAATAAATCCTAGGTTTGATTCCCGGTGGAGGTACATAGTGTTTCAGATCCCACTGGAACTGTAGGCCCAGTTTCAATAAGTCCACTAATTGTGCATAAAGTGAACTTAAAACAACAAATCAATCAATCAAGCATGTCCTCCCTCCAACTGAGAATTTCTACTTCACTAGCTATGAAATAGTTATTATAAAAATTTCAGAATGAGGAAATAGTAAAATACATATTTAATTATTCTAATGAAAGGAAACACACATGATTACCAGAATCATATTTGCATGCAAGGTACATTAATCCATTAACTGCTGCGAAGCTATATATAGACTCTCCAAAATTGGGCCTCTTTTGTGGAGCATCTATATATAGAGATGGTATTTCAAAATTAATGGTAATTGTATTGTGACAAGTCATTTTTATAGACACCACTTTTTGGTGCTATTATTAGTCTATGTGGGCAATATGGAATTAGAGCCGCACTGGTCTAGTTGGTAGGGTGTCTGACCACCATGCGGGAGACCCAGGTGTGATTCATGGGGTGCTTCTCATGTTCTGAAGTTGGAATTTTACTGGGCTAGTCCCTGCGTGAAGCAGCTCTGGGGCTCATTCACCCTCAAATCAATGTCTACTTGGGGACAACCCTGGAAGGTAAAGGCAGCTAACCACATCACCTCCAAAATGGCCAAGATCGAGAATAGTAGTGGGGATGCGGGGCCTTACTCCCCATATCCCCTAAATGTGCTTTCAAGGCATGGTGCTGCATGCAGGGTGAACCTTACATTTGACCTTACCTAATATGGGATGTTTATTTGCAGGAGAGTCTATACATAGATTTATTTTCCTGTAGTTTACGGTTATTACAAGCATAAGAAAACAGTTTTTCGTTGTGACGTTTCAGGAGAACACACGCTCCCTTCATCAGACATTTATTTTCATTTTGACTAAAGATACTAACTAACTAACTAACTCCCTAGCCTTCTTAAACCCGAAGGTTCATGGCTGCAGCAACACAGGCCTTCCATCTTTCCCTATCTTGAGCAAGTTCTATATACTCTTTTCCATCCCTACCGATTTCCCTTAGGTCCATCTCAACGTTGTCCCTCCATCTTCGTCTTGGCCTTCCTACAGGTCTTTTACCATCAGGTTTCCCAACAAGAATCCTGTAAACTCCTCTTTCCTCTCCCATTCGTGCCACATGGCCTGCCCACCTAAGTCTTCTTGATTTAATTATTCTAATAATATCTGGACATGAATACAAATTATGTAGTTCTAAATTATGTAACCTTCTCCACTCACCTGTCTCCTCATCCCTTTTAGGTCCAAAGATTTTCCTAAGGATCTTATTTTCAAATACTCTCAATTTATGTTCCTCTTTCAATGTAAGGGACCAAGTTTCACATCCATATAATACTATAGGCAAAATTACTGTTTTGTATATTTTAACTTTTAGTTTCTTAGATATTAAACGAGAAGACAAAAGTTTATGAAGAGAGAAGTAACATGCATTTCCTGAATTAAGCCTACTTTTTTTTCCTCTTTAATATAATTTTCATTTGTTAATATTACTCCTAAGTATTTGAATTTGGAAACTGGTTCAAACGAGTTATCAATAATTAGATTTTGATTATTACCTAACACTTGGTTTCGGCCTGTAAGCATATATTTAGTTTTCTCTTTGTTAACTTCCAAACCTATCTCTTTAGCAGTTTTGAAAAATATTTTAGCATTATTCTTAATTGTATTCACATCATCCCCCAGTAAGTCTACATCATCTGCATATGCTAACAACTGAGTCACACCCTTTAATTTTAGTCCTTCTTTAGTTTCTTTTACCTTCCTAACATCATATTCTAAAGCAAAATTAAAGAGCAATGGAGATAATGCATCTCCTTGTTTTAACCCATCATGAATTGTAAATTTGTCAGACATATTAATACCCACACGAATTTTACTTTGTTTCACTGGTTCATATTTTTATCATACTAACAAGCTTCTTAGGTATTCCAAACTCTACTAATATATTATATAATTTATCTCTTTTGACCGAATCATATGCTTTTTTGAAATCAATGAATAGCTGATGGACATTTTGATTATATTCCCACTTTTTTTCAAGTGTCTGTCTGATGCAGGCGCGGCTCGTGCATTATTTACCCGGGGGTTCACTGAAGTCATGTGACATATATTCAGTTTCCGCAAAATAAACTTCCTTCGCCTAACAAAAGGATGGGGGGCGGGCTTAAAAGATTTGTCCAGAATTTTTTTTATATGGGAGTATAAGGTTTTGTATTAGGGGTGTGCGAATAAATTTAGGGCTGAAACTACAATAAATTGTGCCTTTATGAAAAAAGTTGAGTTTTGTTGGAATGGACGTCCTCAAGTAGGGGCAAGTAATATATTTTTTCCTCAGGAGGAGCAAAAAACACTCCTTCAGTCTGAAGTTACTGCAACGCTTTTATAATAATTACCAAAAATTACTGTGACTGAAATTAAATTATATGCGTGTAATATATAATTTTTGGTTTACATTCCATTTCCATGGTGAGCGGCCCCCTTTTCCCCTTCCGGACGTCCATGCTGACTAATCAGAACTGGTCCTACATTTGTTAAAGGGAAATGGCAACTAATGGCATGCACATACTAGAAATCGAACCTGAGACCCTTTCATTGATACAAGATAGCTTTGTTCGAATTTGGGGCTGGTCGACCAGCACACGCTTTTTTTCAGTGGACAAGGAAGTTCGTTTACGTTAATTACGTGCATTTCTATCGGTCATTTCTTACCTGCGCGGACAGCAACGCCTACACTGCATCATGTGACATAACCTAGGTAAAGTCCATCCCTCGCTTCACTCGCAGCATCACTTAATACTTTCCAACAAGTATCCAAGCACTTCAAAAACTAACAAACTTGAGACGATTGACACCGAGCGACAGCGAGTCACGTCTTCGCGCCATTCTTTCTCTCTCGCGAACCCGAAGTGTTTCCACCTTTAAGGAAAAACCTCTGAATGCATGCACGAGCTATTTTGGTAATGTATCTCCTTTATTTTAATTCATCGCATCTAATTCCAGCTTTTATTTGTTTCCACTCATCCATCTCTGCCACAATTTTGCATTTATTCCAAGAAGTTCAGTACAAAAATGATACAAAGAGAATATTGAATATGTAATGTGTGCGCTTCAAACTTGAACAGCACACAGCAACACTGGAAGGGAGGAAGATCGGAGCCTTGTCCCGCGCCTTCTGCGAGAGAACGAACTGCGCATGACCGTTGGGTTGAACATAGGTTCTGCAAATCTCACCTCCCATGTATTTTGTCCTATACCCTCCTCGAGCTTCTGCTCCCGCACGAAGCTTTCACAATGGCAAGAGCTGTCCTGTGGGGGTTCAACTGAGGGTCTGTATCAGGGCGGCCGAATCGCGGTTTCTTCTTCTCAGCAAAAGAGTTCACCGTATTACGGGCACAAATACATGACTTATTGTGTAGAATTTTTAGCGAAATAATGTGAAAATGTAAAGACATTGTTTATTGTTCATTCTCGAGGTGATTATCGTATATTACTGGGGGTTCACTGATCCTGTGCGCTATAGGGCCAACCGCGCCTGGTCTGATGTGAAAAATTTGATCAGTAGTTGATCTGTTACGTTTAAATCCACATTGATAATCACCTATAATTTCATTAGCATATGGTGTTAGTCGTGTTAAAAGAATGTTAGATAATATTTTATATGTTGTTGAGAGTAGAGAAATTCTACGGTAATTATTGCAGTTCATTTTATCACCTTTTTTAAACACAGGAACAATTATGGATTCTTTTCACTGTTGAGGGATTTCTTCTTTATTCCATATTAAACTAATTAATTTATGAATTTGACATATTAATGAATTTCCACCATATTTAATTAACTCAGCTGGTATTAAATCAATGCCAGGTGCTTTGTTATTCTTTAGCCTTTTAATAGCATCTTTAACTTCAGTCAAGTTAGGTTCTGGAACTAAAGGTTCTGCTGTGTGGACTTCATTTACCTCTGATTTATCTCCTACATGGACATTTAAAAGGTCATTAAAGTAGTTCTTCCATCTATTTAGAATATCGCTTGGGTCAGCTAGAAAATCACGGTCTTTATCTTTTATCAAGTTTACTTTAGGTTGCCACCCCTTTCTAAACTCATTTACACCTTTATATAAATCTCTGATATTTTTATTTTTGCTGTTTGTTTCAATTTCGTTAATTTTGCTTTTCAAGTAATCTCTCTTTTTACTTCTAAACGTGCGGTTAACTTCTTGCTTTATTCTATTATAATTGTTTAGATTTGTATCATCCGAGTTATTTAACCACCTAAGTCTAGCCTGATTTCTTATTTCTATTAGATTATGACATTCATTATCAAACCATGGCGTACTTTTTCTCGGTTTATGGTATCCTATACTTTCTTTAGCTGCTGATTCTATTGCATTACGTATGTGCTCCCAATTCTTATTTACATCTGTTTCATTTATATTTTCATCATCATTTAAATCCTGCAAAACATCAAATCTATTTGACAGTTTAATTTGGTAATCTTTCTTAATTCTTTCATCAGTAAACTTTCCTGTATCAAATTTTATAACTTTTAGATTTTGTTGCTTATGATTTATCACTGAGAGTCTTTCTCTTAATTTAGCAATTACTAAATAATGGTCACTGGCACAGTCTGCACCTCTATGTGTACGAACGTCAATTATACTAGTATGCCTTCTCTTATCAATGAGAATATGATCTATCTGATTATGAGTTTTACCATCTGGAGAAGACCAGGTATATTTATGGATATCTTTATGTTTAAAAGTGGTACTTTTCACAATTAAATTCTTTGAGGTTGCAAAAGTAATCAATCTTATACCATTATCATTACTTAATTCATGAAGACTTTCTTTACCAATCGTGGGTTTAAATGTCTCTTCTTTGCCAACCTGTGCATTACAGTCACCTAACAGAATTTTCATATCATACTGAGAAAATTTATCAAAGACCTGTTCTAACTCTGTATAAAAATCATCTTTAGTATTATCATCTTTATCTTCCGTTGGTGCATGTATGTTTATTAAAATAATTTTACACCACCTACCCTGTAAAACTGCATATGATATCCTATCATTAATAAATTCTACTGTTTTAAGAGCAGAGATAATTCTATTACTTATGAAAAAGCCTGTTCCAAAATTATGATTTTCAGTACCACCATAGAAAAAAGTATAATTTTTAGTTTTACAATTCCCTTCTCCTGGCCACCTAACTTCCTGGACAGCTACTACATCTAATTTATACTTAACTATCTCATTAACTGTACACTGAAATGCCCCAGGCCGGTAAAGGCTCAGAACATTCCAGGTGCCTAATTTAATATCCTTATTCCTAATGTAGATCTTATCCTTAGTCCAGGGACCTCCCGGAGATCCGAACGGGGGACTATTTTACCTGCGGAATATTTTACCTTGGGAACATCCATGGGCTTATATTGCTGTTTCTTGACATGTCTTTTTACAGTGCAGAGTTGTCAGCTCTACGCCTAACCCCCAATATGAATGGAGGAACTACTACACAAGACAAACACAAACACATTAGACAGCACAATTACTACACAAGACGAACACAAACACATTAGACAGCACAACTACTACACAAGACACACCCAAACACATCAAAATTATAACACAATATAAACACAAACACACCACAGCTACTACACAATATAAACATAAACAAACTACACACCATAACTACTACACAAGACAAACACAAGCAAATTAGACAGCACAACTACTACTTCTTCTCTTGATCGACCCCTGTCCCCCGTTGCCCTATAATATTTCGTCAACTCCTCTTTTTCATACATTTAACTATGAATACGGCCAATAACAATGGTTAGCAATTTTTTAAACAAAAATAATCCGTTGGATAATGGATGTTTTCAATGTTACATTGTTATAACTGTATCTTTAGTCAAAATGAAAATAAATGTCTGATGAAGGGAGCGTGCATTGTCCTGAAACGTCACAACGAAAAACTTTTTTCTTATGGCTTGTAAATAACCGTAAACTACAGGAAAATAATTGTACAATGCAAGCAACGTACATACAAGAAAAACTATTATATATAGATTGTTTTCCTTAGCTTCATTTTGCAGCAAGTCTTTTTATAGTTAGCTTTTGCATTATTTACGATGACACGAATTTGCGGTTGCATCTATATATAGATGATTTTTTTTTTTTATCATACTTCCCTTCAACTTCGCCACAGGGAAGGGGCTAAGCCTTTCTGGAAATCATGTTTTGCAATATGTTTCAGGGTTGTTAGAGGTGTCGCACTAGGTGTATGCATCAAATAGTGGTGGACATGTTTTTCTATTTGTCACATTACACATGTTCAACCTTGAACTTTAGCCTTTCTTGGACAGCTGATGTGATATTTGTGAAATAATATTCTCTCCTTTGTTCTTTCCGTGAAAATTATACTGTTTGTGAAATTAATCCAAGCTTTGCTCACATTCATATTCAGTTTCCTTGTCTTTTTTATATGATATTGTTATAATGGCCTGACAGACCCTACAAAACTACCTGGTGATGCATATGATGATTACTAGGGAAAGGATTTTTAGTTTCATAATTTTATTTTTCTTGCTACATCCTCGACATATGCTATTTCGAGGTCTTTGCATTTCATGTACACAACACCCCTCCACTGAAATTCTGTAGCATGTACATCTAAATTAACCATGAATTCTTATAAATGCCTAAAAGCCTTCTTTGTACCTGAAAAATGCTTTCTAAATCTTTTGTGTAAGTTTAAAAGTAACTTTTAATAAGCACGACCCTTAATTTTCACCACAAAGGCTTGAAATCAAACAAATCCAAGAGGAAAAGAAGCAATACAACAGTAAGGTGTGTCAGCATCTTTCGCCTTCTTCTCTGAAAATTTCCACCATCTTCCAGCCTGCATCACGAAATTGGAAAAATGTGGAGTGACACTGGATGAGGTGTTAAACACTGTACTCCCAAGCAATCAAAGGTGTAGCATACTAAACAACGATGCAGGCTGTTTGGGATGTAATTCTGGCTACAAAATCATTGTGGTTAAAGCATAAGAGTGCATGCAGATTTCAAGAACATATTCACCTGATTCGCTTTTTTGAGTGCCTGCTTCAAATTATTATAATTTTCCTGTTGAACAATTATATATATTTTTTAGTCAATTCATTGCAATGAAAAGTGTTTTTTTTTGTATACAAATTGCACCTGAAACTAGTTATTTCTTAAAATTATCAATTTATAAGCACCTAATAGTCCTAAAATGGAGTTTAAAATGTCCCAAATTTTTTAGCACCTAAGAATCAGTTTTCTAGGGATTTGAGCCGGCCCCTGTGGTGGAGTGGTTAGCACATGCTATGTTGCCAGGAGTCCTGGGTTCGAATCCTGGCCTGGGCATGGATGTTTGTGAGTGTCAATTCATCAGTTTGATCATATCATCACTCATACCTACCTTCTCAAATTAGCCAAAAGTGGCACAAGAAGTGAAGTAAAATAAAGCAAATCAATTAATCAACCTAGTGATTAGATTAAAAAACTCTCCTTCCCAGGGTATCCAAACCCAGATTCTTCAGTAGCAAGGTGCCGAGACTATAATACGTAACACACTACAACTGAGGCAGATTAAAGTTTTGAATTAACATTACAGTATTTGCCAGGTGTATTTCAAGACTGACCCAAAGGCCAGGTGTTATAACCCCCAACAGCCCCTCCTTAGGCACGCCACCGACATCAGCCACACAATGTGGATTTCCGAATTTTAGTTTGCTTTCTTAACCTAATCGAACATTAAAAAAAACTTTATGCATACCTTCACATAACTAAACATAACTTCTTTAATGAATTCTAATTGGTAAAGCCTTTTTTTGAACGATTGCGTAAACGTTAATAACAAAATACAATAACTATGATTTTCAGTACACTAACTGTACAAAATATAAGAAAGATAATGGACAACAATTGTTAGATATTCACTGATAAGGTGGATAGAGTAGCATTTATGTAATAATAACAATAAATTTGGATTGAAATTGGTATATTTTAATAACTTATAATAGTTATTATTGTAAAATAACAATAATTATTATTGTCATCATTATTTGTACTAATCAAGTTTTATGTATGGCCTTACTTCCTCTACAAATATTTCTGATGACACCCATGCTGATAAGGAATGAGCTCCCTCCGAAATAAAATACTGGCTACGGGACTGAGTCTGATAATTACATGAAACTGACTACATGGTTTCGTATTTTTTGTAAGAGTTATTTTATTTGCAAATAGTAAACTTCAGGCTGCATAGCGATTTTCTTTTACCCAACACACACAAATTGAACACTCAGCAGTGGTCTCTGATATCGGTGCATCGTGAAAACGCAGACAAGGACTTTTGTATACAAAAAGTAAATCACCTTGTTTTCTTCTCCGATGCAAAGTGTCCAGGGAATATGTCACCAAGTCCTTCCTAGACCCTCTGATTATGGAAGGGGGAACAAATGCTTTGATAAACGTTCAGTTCACGAAAGAATTACCTCATTCCATCTTACTGTTTTATTGTATTGATGTGTACGAAGCAGGGGCGTATATAGAGTTTACCCGACCTACCGAAAATACCAACACTTTGCTAGAAATTCTGAGCAACTTATCTTTTCAAAATGCCCAATTATGATACCAGAAGCAAGTCTCTGCTCAGCATCGCATCCAGTTTTAACAACAAGGGTTACTATACACCAATAAACCGTATTGCAAGGGAAACAAACTTCAGTTAAAACCTTGTTAAACTTTAAATATGAGAGTATAAAAATAATAGAATAATAACCATGGGATCTTTACTGCAGTTTATACGCAGACAAGACTGCACCTACAGTTTAAAGTGGGACACTTTGCTAGTGTCGTAGAGGCTTGTGGCAATTTAAATTATGCTCTACTTCACAGCAATATGAAGTTTATCAGATATCATCATTTTTTAGTACATTATTATTAAGACACTATCAATAAGTTTTTTCTACTAAATAGTTAAGCCACATTTTCTAAAAAAATATAACAATATATATCCAACTGCAAGGTTAGGTTAACAAATCAAAGATTCCAAACACTGAAGAAAAGGAATTTCACAGTTTATAAGAGTTTTATAGAATGCCTCTCTCTCCTTTGTGTATCTATTACACTCAAATATGATATGGTGTATATCTTCCTTGTTGCCATATGTACAGTTTGGGTTTTGTACAATCCGGATCTTTTGTAAATGACTTTTAGTAGTTGTATGTCCTGACCTAATACGATTTAGTAATACTATCACATTCCTTGTACCTTGAACTTTTGTAAACCAAGGCCTGATTCTATTGAAATTAGATATCCTCTGATAAAAGCTACCTGCATTTTGAAATTCAGCTTTGCACCATTCCTTCCAGTTTGCCTTCAACTTTTAAATAAATACATTAACAAATACTATTACATTTCTTCCTTTTCTTCTAACACACAAGAAGTGATTATATGTTTTACACAATTTGAAATTAGTTACAACTTATATGGCACGAACTTTCTCTGCCTTCTTTATTTTCTCTCTTTCTCTGGTTGAGGCTAATTAACTAACTATTTACTAAATCCACATGGTTTCGTACAGCTTATTCAAAACAACTACACATAATTTGCAATGTAATGTCAATTTATTCTGCACACATAGAGGTAATGTTAATAACAATAATATTTTTAGAAAACTAAGTGAGACAGTTCAAATAGCAAATAATGCACCCCCCCCCTCTCCCTGTGGCCGCGGTGGCTCAGTCAGTAACGCGTCTGACTACCATGCTAAAGGTCCCGGGTTCGATCCCTGGCCGGTTCAAATCTGGGAAATTTTCTATCGTTGGAAGCAGCCCCGGTGCCCACCCAGCATCGAATAACATGGGTACCTGGAAGAAACCCTGGGGGATAAAGGCAGTCAGGGGCGTGATGCTGATCACATCACCTCTATTTACGACCGGATCAAGAAAGTGTGGGGCGTTACCCCCACACCCCCTATATGCCTTCATGGCGTGGTGCTATGCACAGGGGAGCACTTTACCTTTTACCTTTACCTCTCCCTGTAGTTGCTTGGAACTTTCGTCAGCTTGAAAATACTTAATTTTTCATTAAGAGCAAAATATTGTTTAATGATAAGAATAAAAATAAGTCGGAGAGCAACTGCCCCCTGTGTGCATGCCTATGACCTAAATCTGTTTAAATATTGATCATGTTAATGTACTTTTAACTTCTACATTCGAATTAATTTTAATTATCAATTTCTTACAGGTGGATTGTGCTTTGCATATAATTGTGAGCTCTACTATGAACAATACTTCCCAGAATATGACCTTGGTTGGTGGCTGTTTGCTGTGACAATAGTAATTGGTAGCATTGGTGTCGTCATAGGAGGTTTGGTGTCTGACAAAATTGTAGCAAAAATGGGAGTGAAATCGAGAGTTGCTGTTTTAGCAATTAGCCAGGTGAGTTAATTAACTATTAATAATTAACAACTTTTAATATTTTTAAAACTTTCACTTTTATAGGATAAGTGGCTTTCCTGCCACAACAGCAGATGTGAATGAATTGGTAACAGCATCCGTGTGGCTTATTGTTTGGAAGCTAACAGTTATGCCTAATGCCACTGGTGTATGCAGGGGGAAGCTGATTGGGCTACAGCCCCTCGTGAAATTTTGAGAATCTAAATTTTCAAATGAATAAAATAAAGAACTTAGGAAAAATCAAAGTGGTAATGAGCCTGAATTACATTTTATAATTTTGAATAACTTTTGAAATGAAGACTAAAATGGGAATTATAAAATACATTATTTTGTATCCCACCCTTTATAATATATTATCCACTTTTAGAACTCCACAGCCCCTTCCAAAAAGAAATCCTGCATATGTCAGTGCTTAATGCCATATAATACTTCATAGTGGAAATATTTACTTGGGAGAGAATGCCTCAGGTAAGTTTTCCAAAACATGGGCATACCTCTTGCACATTTAAAGAATGCCTATGATGCAATCTTAATCAGACAGTATCCATCGTTCTTCTTTTTACCAACTATAAATTCTGTTACTACATTTTGAGGGAACAGCTAGGCTTGTCAACTTTAAAGAATGAAATTTTCAGGGAGATATCTTTACACTTTACACTATAACCTTCTACAAACTGTATCTATATAATGAAGCAAAACTGGGTAGAGGGAAATAGAGAAGTCTTGAGACTGACTCAACAATGCCTTGTCTGCACCTCATGCAGATGCTTTGACACAACAATGTGTTTAAACTTTCTATTCACACCCTCTCTTAATTACTTAACTCGATTTTCAGTCTCTTCAAAATAATATTGTGAAGTTTGTAATATCAAATTTCTCCATGTTAAAATGTAGTTTAGTCTATCTTATATCTTACCTATACAGTGATATATGATATTGAAATGGATGATTTTGGGCTGAAACTGTCAGGACAGATATTTTACATATGTGTTTACAATTATTGTCACTTTAAAATGATATTTTATCATAAACGCTCGAGCATAGGGCATTCAAGGGTAAAAGCAAATGAAAGTGGTCTCATGCAGTACTCCAGTTAACACAACAGATTTATAGTAAAGTCACAAGTTCATTGTAGGTAGGTTCGATCCCTCACCACTGGCAAAAAAGAAATTTGTTCACCAGACAGTGAAAGAAGTGCTTGCTTGAAATGTAGTAATGCAATGTATAGCAGGTAACAAGAGACAAATAATGCCCATTAATATTTATTATATGCTATTAATCTCCCTCACTTCAAACACTTCTATATATATATATATATAGACAATTGTTCAGTCATTTTTGTTAATATTGTAAGTTCTAGATTTTGACAATTCGCCTTGTAATCAAGGGGTCCCGGGTTCGATACCCGGTGGAGGCACATAGTGGTTCGGATTCCACTTTAAACTGTAGGTCCAGTCCCAATTAGCCTTACTGTGCATAAAGTGGACTTACGACACTAAATCAATCAACCAATTTTGACAAATTAATAGTTCCTATGAAACTTGTGACATAACAAACACTATGAGAATGATATATATTTTCACAATTAAAGAATTTACCATGGACAACTTCTTCGGAAAAGTTTTTCCTTTTCTTTCTTTCAAAATATTGCTATCTTCGCAGGATTTGCAGGTACATTTTACAGAATAATATAATTTTCCCTCCCGTGTGTTGAGTAAAAATGAACATTGATAGAAAGTTGGGGTGTCATATGATAAGCTAATATTAATATAGTTAAAATTATTTCTCAAATAAATGTGTATAAGGCAGGCACGGTTGGCTGTATAGCGCAAATGTGCAGTGAACCCCCAGTAATATAAAAAATAAACAATAACTGAGATGTTCATGAGCGTAGAGTGCCAAATTCTCTTAGTGAGAAGGAGAAACCACGGGCCAGAGCCACTCAGCTCCCCTCTAGTTCCGTTTCGTGCAAAGCCTCCGCTGAACCTCCGCAAGCCAACCCCTACCATGCTAAAAGCTTAGGACGGCTAGCAGAAGCTCGACGCGTACATATGGCGAAAATACATGCAGTCTGATACTGGAGGAAGGCCGTCTCGTCAAAACGGACATGCGCAGTTCGTAGGATCACCAGCGAGCTGGAGTGAACCACGCTCTTCTCACTTCGTGTTGCACTATGTGTTTCAATTTGAATTCATTTGGCATTCTCTTTGTATTATTTATATTTTACAAGACTTATTGGATTAATGAAGAGGGTGTAATATAAATGTTGAGGTGACCCCAAACGAAAGCTAGAAGTAAAGATGATGGGACAAATAAGATAAATATGATAGAAAACAACTTGCCTACACATTCAGAGTTTTCTTCTTTAAGATGGAAACACTTCAGGTGGAAGGAGCCGAAAAGTCAAAAATAGCGCGAGGGCGAGGGGTTGCTTATCGGACAAGACTTAAACAACCTTTTGGTCACGTCAGGCTAAATGCTTTCGTTGACATGTTAGGCTTTTTACGTTTAGTTGTCTTAGAATATATACACTGCAATTTTCGGGGCTTTACCGTGCTTGACCAAAAATGTAATATTTACTATTTATTCAAGCCTAACCTAACAATGAAGGCATTTCACACTTACGTCAGAAGACGACCTAAAAGTTGTTTGGGTTTCATGCGATCAGTTATACTCTAGCACGATAGGGTGTTCGAGGGGACGCGCGCGATTGACTTGGTTACATGTCATTGTCTCCATACTTGTTAGTTTGTTTTGAAGTGCGTGGCTGGTGATTGAAATATATTTGGCATGGTGATACGTTGAGTGGAGTGTAGTTGTTGCTGTGTGAGAAGTTAACATATTGCATAGAATAGAATCGCTTTGATTTAGCGATATACTTATAGTTATATAAGAATTATCTTGTAATCAAGGGTCTTGGGTTCGATTACTGATACATATTCATTTTAGCAGGCAGAGATTTGTATTTTTATAGGTTCAGGATCCAGTTCCAATAATATAGTCTATTTGACAGTGGTGGGACCAGAAAAGAGTTGACAAGAGTGGAAGAGGCGAGAATATTTTCTGAATTCTGAGATACCCCTAAATACAATACCATACGAAAATCTTAAATTAAAATGATCGGCCCCTACACACACACTCCTTGGTGCTGTCACTGTTATCTGAACATAAAGCAAATTAACTTTGTCAGTACTCTACCGGCCAAAATTTGATAATTTTCCCAGTACTATCTCTACGAACCAAAGCGTGTAGTGTCTCAAAAGGTTTAGATAAGTCCACTTTGCATAATTTTGGTGAACCCCCAGGAAAATTATGCACGAGCCGCGCCTGGTATAAGGGGGAAAGCATGTGTTTTTATATTCATATATACAATTAGCAATGTTTATTTTTGTGAAATTTCTGCAAATTAGTATTATTTTCAATGATCCTCTCCCACCTAGGAAGAAATTAAGAATCACACTACTTTAATCCTTCATTAGGCATGTGGGTGACCAGTGTCGCCCATATTCATTCCGTGATTGCAACACTGTGAACTATACTGGGCATCCATGCCTTCCTGTAGCTGAACATTCTTCCTTTGTCTTTATTCTAAGTTCATTTGTGTAGTTCTGTTGCACTTCTAAGCAATGTAATATGATGTCAGTTGTATGCTTTGCTGACATTTGTCAACTATGTCCCTTTATATGTAACAAGAAAAATGTCAAAGCATCGAAAGACAGAGCACATGACAGGTTCAGATGTTATACGGAGGCGAGTTCATGACCAAAAGTGAACATGAGACTGCTTCCGTTCTTACATATTTAGGTTCATCGGAGAGAACTGTCACTCAAGCATGAGGCTGACATTAACATTATAATATTACATGGCTTAAGTGCAGGAGAACTACACAGCTGAGCTTAGAACAAGAACAAAGAATAAATGCTCAGTATAGTTAATTGTATTTCATGCTTTAAAGACAGTTCAACGGTTGTGTGACGTGTGTCACGTAGTGTTTGAGAATGTTAGTTGCATTAGGCACATAATTCTCTATTTTGTGCCAAATTGTATTAATACAGTAGCGTGCAAATTAATCCGAACAAGATGCATACTTTTCCAGGTATACAATGATCTTAAAATACGTTGCAGTTTTAAGCTTTAGTTTCACTTTTTAAAAAAAAATAACTGCAAATTCTCTCTCGATAATGCCCTGTGCTATGAACAACGATCCATTTTTACTCAATAGTTCATTGTTGAAGACCTGAAGTGGAGTCTATTGTTGAAGTATTTTGTTATCGTCGACAGACAAAGAGTCAGTTGTGTTCCAAGTTAGGTGCCAAGTGGAAGGTAAGTTTTTTTTGTGTGAGTGGTTCTTATTTCTGCTGCTACCCAAATGGATACAATTCCCCACAAATGGTCGAAAGTTGTTACGTTATCAATGACACAGACAAATTGCTACAGAATGTGGTGTCGGATTGGGTACGGTTAATTCAATTTTGAAACAATACCGAGAGACTGGATCCATCGAGCCTCAAAGAAAGGGAAAATGTTGTCGCAAACAGAAGACTTCGTTGCAGGATGACCGAATTCTTATTAGAAAAAGCTTTTACACATTTTTTTTTTGGTAAGCAACTGTTTTTTCAGTAGCCTACAAGCTTTTCATCCAGATGCAAGCAGTCTGCGACGCACTGTTGTAACGTGGACGTCCACTCCACTTGACAATAAATCAAGTGGTAAATCAACAGCAGTCAGTCTGGGGTTCTGTTTGCTTTTTCTAATAAGAATTCGGTCATCCTGCAACGAAGTCTTCTGTTTGTGACCACATTTTCCTATTCTTTGAGGCTCAATGGATCCAGTCTCTTGGTAGTTTCAAAATTGAATTAACCGTACCCAATCCGACACCACATTCTGTAGCAATTTGTCTCTGTGTCATTGAAGTATGCTGTGATAACGTAACAATTTTCGACCGTTTGCGTGGCATTGTATCCATTTGGGTAGCAGCCAAAATAAGAACCACTCACACAAATGACTTACCTTCCGCTTGGCACATAACTTGCAACACAACTGACTCTTCATCTGTCGACGATAACAAAATACTTCAACAATGAAATATTGCGTAAAAATGGATCGTTATTCATAGCACAGGACATTATCAAGAGAGAATGTGCAGTTATTTAAAAAAAAAAGTGAAACTAAAGCTTAAAACTGCAACGTATTTTAAGATTATTGTATACCTGGAAAAGTATGCATCTTGTTCAGATTAATTTGCATGCTACTGTACTTTGTCTTTTATTAATGTTAACCAATTTTATTTATTTTGCTCATTATGGAATGTTCTTATGTGACAAAATTCTACAACAAAATTGACAAAATTTCAGCACTTTCTGCACTCTTCCTCAATTACAGAATTTACTTTTACACACACATACTAAATATATTGTTTAAAAATAAAGTAAAATAGATGCTTATGATTTGTTGGAAATTAAAACATTTTAATTCTAAGTTTTAGGTTAATAGAGACCAGAAATGTTTGTAGACTTCTAATTTTAGAATTGCTGTCATTCCCAAGTCCCCCCATATGAGAACAATTAACTTAAGCATGGGTTGGTGAATATTATTCACAAATTGAAGGAGTGTTGGACAAATAATGGCTGACATTTGGATCGATTAATTTCACATGACCTTTTCACAATTTATAATCAAAACTTCAGAATGCTCACATTGTTTTAACAAAAATAACTGCTTTGAAATGTCATTAATAATTTCAAAATATTTATTGCAGCTGATCGCAACTCCAACAGCATTTGGTAGTGTTTACTGTAACCCTCTGTGGGCCATGATCACTTTAGGAATTTCATATTTCTTTGGTAAGTAGGCGAGAAAACTATATTTAATTTGTAACTTCTTTTTATTATTATTGCATCAACAGAATGAAACAAACATTTAGTTTTGTTTGCATATATTTGGTGTTGTTAATTTTGAACTTATATTATGAAGTTTTCATTTAGTTTAAATAAATATCAATGCTCTAATTCAGCATAGTGCATGGCATGAAAACTTCTTAGGCATTAGAAATTAAGTTTTATAGTTTTCCTCAAAGAAAAACATTTCTTGAAAGACATGATATATCACTCATATCTTTAAATACCAACGTTCCTGATGCTGATTCTGCCTCAGTCTTCAGGGTAGTGTGTTAATCTACTAAGTCATAGTTAAGTCCCAGGACACATGTGTTTGGGGACGGTGTCTATTATGGAGAGTGAAAAAATTGTTGCCTGTGGCCCAAGCTCCACCTCGTCTGATGGTCACATCAAGACCTGTTTTTATATGTAAACTGCCAGGCAGGATTATATTGTGATGGCCCAGGCTCCATCTTGTCAGAAGATTGACAGTGCTGGAAATCAACCCCAAAAAATGCAATATTCTCCTTCAGTGCCGCTTGCATGCAACTGTCATACCCTGAATGGTTGTGGGCATACAGTTCTCAGTGCGTGTGCTTCACCGATCCTCATTTGTATGATGACTTGCCAAAGCAATGTATCTGTAAAAATTACATCCATGCCCAGGCCAGGATTCGAACCTGGGACCTTAAAAATAAATTACACCAAAACCCTTCAACAGATGAGCACTCATATGCATAGTAGCAGAGAACTTCAACCTGAATTCGCCAAGTAGTGAAATTTTTTTTTTTTTTTAAAGTATGCAAAACTATTTGTTCTTGCAAAAACATGTATTTATTTTATATTCATTTTGTTTTCTTTCAGCTGAAATGTGGTTTGGTATATTATTTGCCATTTTGGTGGAGATAGTTCCTCTTGCTGTTCGTTCAACAACGATAGGTGCTTTCTTGTTTGTGATGAACAACATTGGTGGAAATCTTCCAATTCTTGTGGAGCCAGTTTCTAAGGATATTGGTTACAGAGAGTCTCTCTATGTGTTCTACGCTGGTTTCTACCTCATTAGTAAGTATAAATTAATTTTTGAATTGCAGTACTAACTCAGATACCACTTATTTGAAAGTGGTTAACATTTGTTTGGAAAGGTAAAAGTTAGATGACAATTGGCTGCTTAGGTTGCTGAAATAAAATTAATTTACTATACAATTTCAATTGCGTATGCAACCCTGAGAATGTTACAATAGAGAAATAGTTCAAAGGATGAACAAATTTGTAGTTAACTAGATCACAAATTCATTTAAGCGATACTTTGCATCGACCGTAACTAACACACTAGTATTCTTAAACCTAAAAGTTTATGGCTGCAGCAACACAAGCCTTCATTGTGTTCCTATCCTGGGCAAGATCAATCCAATCTTTTCCATTTCTACCAGTTTCCTATAAGTCCATCTCAACAATCTCTCTCCATCTTTGTCTTGGCCTTCCTACTGGTCTCTCACCATCAAGTTTCCCAACAACAATCCTGTAAACTTTTCTTTCCCTCCTATTCGTGCCACACGACCTGCCCACCTAAGTCATCTTGATTTAATTATTCTAATAATACCTGAACATGAATACAAATTATGTAACCTTCTCCACTCACCTGTCTCATCCCTTTTAGGTCCAAATATTTTTCTAATGATTTTCAAAGACTCTTAATTTATGTTCCCTTTTTAATGTAAGGGACCAAGTTTCACATCCATATAATACTACAGGGCCTCCCTGATGGCACAGTGGTAGCATCGTCGCCTTGTAATCAAGGGGTATTGGGTTCGATACCCAGTGGAGGCACAAGTGGTTCAGATTCCACTCTAAACTGTAGGCCCAGTCCCGGTTAGCCTTACTGTGCATAAAGTGGACTTAAAAACACCAAATCAACTATATAATACTAGCTACAGGCAAAGTATATTTTAACTTTTACTTTCTTAGATATTATATGAGAAGATAAAAGTTCATGAAGAGAAAAGTAACTGAATTAAGTCTGCTTTTTATTTCTTATTTAATATCATTTTCCTTTGTTGTTATTACTCCTAAGTACTTGAATTTGGAAACTGATTGAAACAAGTTGTTATCAATAATTACATTTTGACTTATTACCTAACACTTGGTTTCAATCTGTAAGCATATATTTAGTTTTCTCTTTGCCAACTTCCAAACCTCTCTCTTTTGCATCCCCCTGGGGGTTTAAATAGTTGAAAACAGATGGGATGATTCCCATCCCTTGTTACAGAAAGTTTACTGTGGCACACCCATATGAGCACATATTTAATACATATAAATAAAGTGTGTGTGTGTGTGTGTTCTATACTACTAGGCAGTGGCGTATCCTGGATTGTCAAAAAAAAGGCTTGCTGTACACATTTTTTTTTAAAACACATATATTATGGAATTAGGGATAGCATTATACACATTCAATAGTTGACGATTTGCACATTAACATTACTAAATATTGCATAACGTATAAAGTAATGAAATATGGATAATAAATGTTTAAAACTCACCAGGTTTGATGTCTGATGTGGAAGTCTTCATAAAATCACTTGATATTTATAAACAGTTTATATTTGCATTGGAGATTCACAATTTAGGTTTGTTTGGCTTATGCAAATAACATTATAGTAGAGACCTAAATTACAATCAGAGATTCAGGAACAATAGACCAGACTTAATTAAAATGATTTAAATGTAAATTCTGCTCCTCTGCTTTGAGTGGTAAATTTTTAAAAAATTAAATTTTTCGTCTCGAAATAGAAACCCATAGTACGTTTAAATTGTTAAATCCAGCCTTAGTCCACACACTTGTCTATTGTTTGGTGTTCATAGAAAATGGCCAACAGAACAACCTCTCTGTAACATCACAACCTGCTAACCAGCTAGTTTTCTAATATTGCGCAGTTTGAAAATGTCTTACATACTCCTGCTTCTTATCTTCATGATTACTACGCAGACGGGTTAAAGAAGGGCAAGGTCTATCATTTTTAACTATTTCTTCTTTTTCCGAGAAAGAGCGAAAGTTGAATGGTTTTTTAATTAGGTCCTGTATCACCCTCTGTTTCATTTTCAGTCATTTTTTTAAATATTTTGGGAAAATACTGCACTAAGTCATGTGGAACTTTGAAAGAGGACCAGAAATAAAAATTGAACCGAACTTTAAACTAAATGTGCATTGCACTGTACCTCCAAGGAGAAAAATCAATCTCTGCCACTGCTCTTTGTTCAACAAAACAACAAGCATGCTCTTCCCTTAAACTGTGACCTCACTGCATACAGCCAACGCGATATTCACGCATTGTGAGGAGGAAGAAGTGCAGAGGGGAGGGAAGAAGCATGCGAGCAGCGCTTGAACATGTTAAAATCTTCCTTCGCTGATGCAGTTCATCCATTACTCTGCGATGACATTAATGAGCATTTCTACATTCTAATTTATTCATATAGAAGTATTTATTTTACACGAGAGCGCTCAACTAAGCTTATATTACATTTGTTGGATCTGAAGTGAAAGGAAGTAATAATTATTTTCCCGCGATTGACGCATGCACCCAGAAGATGCCTCTGCTACTAGGAGTAGAAATATTGTCATGTAGTCAGCAGAACAAATGTACAATACAGTATGCTGTGCTTGTATGGAGACATTTTTGAGATACCATGAAGTTACAGGAGGTTTGCAATAAGACAAAAAACGTATTCTTGAGGCAAGATTAAAGTTTAGTACTATAGCATGCTCCAAATCAGTAGTAATCACCAGTGAGCAGAACGCTACATTTAAAAAGTAGCTTCCCTACAGCTACATTTACCAAAAAGTAGCTTGCTACGCTACTCTTGTTCGCTACTACTGAATGAAACAACCATATACAAGATATCGTAGATTTTCAAAAGAAGCTACAACTAGTATGATAGTTGTACTTACTGGAAAATAATCCTGTTATTTATTTTCATGAATCCTGTCATTCAAGAATTTTGACAGCAGTGTTACTTCCGTTACTTATTTTTATTAGTGTTTGAGAATACCGTATCTATGCAGGTTTGATACCTGGTGGAGGCACATATTGGTTCAGATCCCATTTTAAACTGTAGGTCCAGTCCCGATTAGCATTACTGTGAATAAAGTGGACTTAAAACACCAACTCAATCAATAACGTACCTATGTAAGTGGTATACCAATTAAAATTTGACATATGAATGTTGCAATTATGGTGTTACCCAAATTAATGATAATAATTAAACACAAATACAATTTGATATGATTATTTATGTTTATAATCGACATATTTTTCTTGAGAATAAACATTTCATTTTTTAATAGACTGATATGAAGACAGTATTTTGACCGAAAAATATATCTCGCTGACTCTTTTTGAAGGACTGTAATTGTCATGAACATGATGGATAAACAGATATTCTGAATAAGTATTATCGTGTTTATCGAAATTAAGTACAAGATGTTGCGCAAAAGGGGAATAACATTATAAATGTGATATTTATCTCTTTAGCCCTTAAACGGAATGCTGGGAAGGGGGTTACTGGAGGATCCGTCTATGGTATAAATGAGAAAGAGGTGGAGCGCTGTTGGGAATCCTTACCTGAAAACACAGTGGAAATGTGTCAACTTGTAAAAGGTCCTTTGTCACCTCGGACAGAAGGTCCCAAGTTCGATACCTCGCTGAGGCATATAGTGGTTCGGACCAGTCTCAATAAGCTTATCTGTGCATACAGTGTACTCAAAACAAAAACTAGGGAAGACACCTAGTTAGGAGAATGGGATCCTCCTGCTGCTCATTCACCATTCTTAGTCATTCTCACAATTAGCCAAAATTAGCAGCAATTTTCTAGATAAGAGAATTACTAAATAAACCATTCATCCTCATTGTCATGATTAGTGAAATTACAGAACAACGACATAATAGTAGAGGAAATACATAAATTTGGAAACTGTATATTAACTAAAGAAAATTGTTGTTTCTGCAGGAAAGTCAATTACTCATGCAAACTTTTTACAATAGACTATCATAAAATATATTGAGGAAACTGACATGTGAACCCAAGTATTCTAAATGTATTGTAATTTTAAAATTAGTGAACAAATATTATGACGAAAATAATTGCAATTCCAGAAAGTGTATTCTATCGTTCTTGTAACAATAATTTCTTGCTGGTGGATCCTATGACAACGATCAATGCTGTTAACATACTGAGCCATTGATTGCTGGCACTATGGGTTTGTCATCGTAGTGGAAAATGGATCGCTTGTTTCTGCACTGCAAGTTGTGTTTGACAAAGTAATTAATGACATTTTTCTCTCTTACACCATGGATATCCACAGGATTTATTCCGGGGGTGGCGCAGACGAGGCATTTTTCCCAGGGGTGTTGCTAACGGAGCATGTTTCTCCCCAAAATAGCGATTCAGCTAAAAAAAATGTAGCTGTTAAATTCATATATATAAATTAGTTATCTGTATATTAGAATTATACAGATACTAATTAAATAAATTATGTGGATCACTATAATCTGCGATATCAAGATATTTATAATCTAGATTATCTGTATTTCCATATGAGACTGTGTCTCTATAAACCTCCTGTAAAAGTAAGCATTATTGTGGATTTTTATGCTGTTGCCACATTCAAAATTTACTTCAGACTGCTGAGATGAAATGTAGCTACAACTACAGGAATTTTGTAGCTAGCTACAGTAGCGCCGCTACAAGTAGCATGCTACTTCAAACCACTGGTAATCACATCATCAAGTTTTATGTAGGTTGTATTATCAATAAGCAGTAAATTGTATATACAGATTCAAGAACTGATATACTACATAGTTTGTAGTCTGTGCGATGTTAAACTGCTTTGTTCTCTTGATTTTTTGTTCAGTATTTGTGCTCGTCCAAGTAAGATCTAATAAAAGTTCTCAGCATAGAAACTGCGATGTTCATTAACCCAATATTTTATATTAATTTTGTTCTCTTCTTGCTCTCAGGTTCAGTTATGTTCCTCCTGACAATGTTCCTCATGGGACCACCACCAAAGAAGGTTGACAAATCAGAAGCTGCTTATGACAATGCTGCATATGAAAATGGCCTCCCAACTTTGGACAGAGCCACACCTGCAGTGCCCGAGGTGGAGAGTAGTAGGCTGTGAGTGAACTCTACTCCTGATCTAAAGAGTACAAAACGAATGGACACGTTTAGGTGTTCCTGAAGATATTGAAGACATACGCACAGTTGTGCTGCAGTGAAAATAGTGGAAGTGTTGATTTCTTTCTACGAATGAAAGAAACCGTAAACTTTCATTAATGTTTTAAGAGAACTTAAGATTTTTAGACTATTGAATATGCATATATTTGGATTTAAATATATTCTAATCTGCATGAATTTTAAAATATCGATTTTTAAAAATATATAAAGACATTAAGCCCAAAGGTTTTTAAAACAGTATTATATAAAATGAGAATATTTTAATTTCAGACATGTTTGCACTAAGAATTAAAAGCATATTTAGGACATTCAAACCAGATAATT
Source organism: Lepisma saccharinum (assembly GCF_977018435.1). Taxonomy (NCBI): domain Eukaryota; kingdom Metazoa; phylum Arthropoda; class Insecta; order Zygentoma; family Lepismatidae; genus Lepisma; species Lepisma saccharinum. Next base: position 8,404,427 of record NC_139246.1, read on the forward strand.
AAGTCAAAACTGAAATAGAGCTAATTGCTTTGCAACCATAAAAATGACATTTATGATATTGCAGTAGGTTATTTTAAAATGTACCTCCTTATAACTACAGCTCAATTTCCATTATTGATGAAACGGACATTCTTCAGTACCTCAAATATGACGTTACAAATGTAGAGTTAATAATTTCTACTGTTGCCCGATTTGTAGTCTCTTGAAATAGTAAATAATTATCACATGCAGAATCTGTGATATTGTATGACAAAGTTCAGTATTTTCTAGTTCATTTACAATGCATTATTTGTAACTGTATGTGATGCATAATGATGATTACATAATATTTTGTACCTGTATGATATATTATCAGGTGACTTCAACTTTTTTAAACAGGTACAACGTTGGTTGGAAAATATGTCTTTCCAGTCATTTTAGTTAGTTAGTTGCTGATGGAAATCACAAGATTAGCTAAAGTAGAAACATTGTGACACCATGGTTTACTTTAGTTATTTTTTTTTTATATAATGGAATATCTTCAGAAGTTATATTATTTTATTATTCTGAAGCCCATCTTATAAATGTCAGCATTTCAACTAGACAACAATAATAAGTTTTGTATATTGTGTGTTATTTACATGTGTTTTATAATATTTGCAATGCCCATCATTGTAAACAATGTTAAAGAGAAAGAAAACAACTGTGTGTGTTTCCAAAGAGTTGGCATTTTTTTGTATAATATATTTTTGTAAATATACAAGAAATATTTTTTTTTGTTTGTGTATAAAATGATCTACACCACTGAATCCCTCCTTTTTTTAATGAAATACCTCATGCTTTTAGTGAAAGCATAAAATGTAGAGCAACTGTTTTACTTAAGATTTTTAGGTGGAGGCACAAGTGGTTTGGATCCAACTTTAAACTGTAGGTCCAGTTGATTAAACTCACTGTGCATAAAGTGGACTTAAAACACCAAATCAATCAATCAAACTTAAGATTTTTAATATTTGCTTTTTTTTATTGGTTGGGGGGAGGGGGGCTAGGAAATCCACTCTTGATTTTGAAACAAAGAAAACAAATAAATATACAGCATAGGTATCGGTGGTGTGTATTCTGAAAATTTGACCTGATTTACCATGTGCATTTTTTATATAGATTAATTAGGTATACTAGAGATAAATCACAAACGCATGCATGCAAGTAAAGCAAAATCGGAAGTCTGACAGCTTCAATTTTTTCAGCAATTTCTCTATATACGGAAAGTTTGATTACCGACAGTAAACCAGGAAACATGGGAAAATAAGTCACTGGTAAGGATATGACTAGAGTGACAGTCCACATTTAGAGTGCTGCAATGAGCGTTTTTCGCTCAAGCAACAAATAGTTCGCACAGGCAACGCTAGATGGCATGCAGAATTGATAGGTCTTATGCTAGAGCGGAATACACTCGAACCCTATTAGTAAATGCATTTCCATCATTTATCTATGGTAATGGGTCCTCAAATAAGGATCGTGAACTAAAAGACAAAGTGAGATTGAAAAATAAGTGAACATATTCATCTAGTGTTAAAATGCAGTTTTGTATATCTTACACTGAGATACGTGAAATGAAATAGATGATTATCGGCTGAAACTACAAAGGCTGACATTTTATGTTTCCACATTAAAATGATGTTCCATTGAATGTTATAACTGCATTTTATTATTTCGCAGAATATGATTATCCTTTTCGGTAAATGAACAATGATGTACACATATTTGTTGCACTGTGATTCAATATTTGTAATTGCCTAGGCAGGTCCGTCAGCATGTGTAGGGTCTATTTTATGTTTCGGTCTATAAATATTGCATACTTTCATATACAGGGTGCGGCAGAACCAACTAAGCAGTTTTAAGGAGCAATAAAAAGTAAATCTGGATATATAGAGAAAAATGTATTTGTTTTCTAAATTAGTACAATATACCATTTTACATTCATTTAGTTTTGAAAATAATGTCCTCAAGATGGCGGCCGTCAGCATCAATACATTGTTGTAGACGATCCCTGAAGTTTCGAGCAGCTCTTGCACACATATCGCAGGGTATGGCATTCATTTCGTCAATAATCCGCTCTTTTAACTCTGGTAGGGTGTGAGGGCGGCTTTTGAAAACCTTTTCCTTCAGATATCCCCAAAGAAAGTAGTCACAAATGCTCAAATCTGGTGACCGCGCAGGGCACCGGACATCATCCCTCAAAGAGATGAGGCATCCCGGAAACATTTCTCTCAAAACATCAAGTGAAATTAGAGCTGTGTGAGCAGTAGCTCCATCCTGTTGGAACCACAAGTCCCCCAGTCCATGTTCTTCAACAATCTCGTCCATTCTGGGTTGCAGAAAATTTTGCAACATTGAAACATAACGTGTGGAATTCACTGTCACTGTCACTCCTTCCTCCTCAAAAAAGTAAGGGCCTACCACGCCAAATTGTGATATGGCACACCACACTGTCACTTTAGGAGAATGTTGCGGTCTTTCATGAATAATGCGGGGGTTATGTTCAGCCCAGTAGCGAAAGTTTTGCTTATTCACGCACCCACAAAGATGAAAATGTGCCCTGTCACTACTGAAGAAAGCTGCATTCGGAGGGATCTGAGCAAGCATTTGCTCACGCAGATTTTTACGGTTGGCGTAGTCTGCTGGGCGTAATTCTTGAGCAATCATTATTTTGAAAGGATGGAACTTCAAATCGCAGTGCAGAATCCTTCCCAAACTGCGGTCTGAAATCCCCAATGCAACAGAATGTCGTCGAGCAGAACGTTGTGACGATTGTTGAACTGCTGTTCTCACCCGCTGCACATTTTCTGGCATTCTGATGGATCTGCGTCTGCCATGTGTATCTCTTCTTAGTGTGCTACCAGTTTCCTCCAACTGGCGAACCCACGACGGAATTGTTTGCATTAGGAACGGTATTGTTGCGTGGAATGTTGAACTGGCGCCGAAAAGCTTGTTGTGTAGCGATCCCAGATCTGTTGTTTTCATAAAACGCGCGAATGGCAAAACCACGATGTGCACCGGTCCAGACCATCTTAGCTACTGAAATGGGGTCAACGCCTGAACAAAGGCAGACCACGTGCAACTGCCTACCCCCACCACAGCTCCCGCGGTAATCGATTGAAACTGCTTAGTCGGTTCTGCCGCACCCTGTATATTGTATTTGAGCCTAACTAACTAACTCTCTAGCCTTCTTAAACCCGAAGGTTCATGGCTGCAGCAACACAGGCCTTCCATCTTTCCCTATCTTGAGCAAGATCTATATACTCTTTTCCATCCCTACCGATTTCCTTTAGCTCCATCTCAACGTTGTCCCTCCATCTTCGTCTTGGCCTTCCTACAGGTCTCTTACCATCTGGTTTCCCAACAAGAATCCTGTAAACTCCTCTTTCCTCTCCCATTCGTGCCACATGGCCTGCCCACCTAAGTCTTCTTGATTTAATTATTCTAATAATATCTGGACATGAGTACAAATTATGTAGTTCTAAATTATGTAACCTTCTCCACTCACCTGTCTCCTCATCCCTTTTAGGTCCAAATATTTTCCTAAGGATCTTATTTTCAAATACTCTCAATTTATGTTCCTCTTTCAATGTAAGGGACCAAGTTTCACACCCATATAATACTACAGGCAAAATTACGGTTTTGTATATTTTAACTTTTAGTTTCTTAGATATTAAACGAGAAGACAAAAGTTTATGAAGAGAGAAGTAACATGCATTTCCTGAATTAAGCCTACTTTTTATTTCCTCTTTAATATAATTTTCATTTGTTAATATTACTCCTAAGTATTTGAATCTGGAAACTGGTTCAAACGAGTTGTTATCAATAATTAGATTTTGATTATTACCTAACACTTGGTTTCGGCCTGTAAGCATATATTTAGTTTTCTCTTTGTTAACTTCCAAACCTATCTCTTTAGCAGTTTCGAAAAATATTTTAGCATTATTCTTAATTGTATTCACATCATCCCCCAGTAAGTCTACATCATCTGCATATGCTAACAACTGAGTCACACCATTTAATTTTAGTCCTTCTTTAGTTTCTCTTACCTTCCTAACAGCATATTCTAAGGCAAAATTAAAGAGCAATGGAGATAATGCATCTCCTTGTTTTAACCCATCATGAATTGTAAATTTGTCAGACATATTATTACCCACACGAATTTTACTTTCTGTTTCACTTGTGCATATTTTTATCATACTAACAAGCTTCTTAGGTATTCCAAACTCTACTAATATATTATATAATTTATCTCTTTTCACCGAATCATATGCTTTTTTGAAATCAATGAATAGCTGATGGACGTTTTGATTATATTCCCACTTTTTTTCAAGTGTCTGTCTGATGTGAAAAATTTGATCTGTAGTTGATCTGTTACGTTTAAATCCACATTGATAATCACCTATAATTTCATTAGCATATGGGGTTAGTCTTGTTAAAAGAATGTTAGACAATATTTTGTATGTTGTTGAGAGTAGAGAAATTCCACGGTAATTACTGCAGTTCATTTTATTACCTTTTTTAAACACAGGAACAATTATGGATTCTTTCCACTGTTGAGGGATTTCTTCTTTATTCCATATTAAACAAATTAATTTATGAATTTGACATATTAATGAATTTCCACCATATTTAATTAACTCAGCTGGTATTAAATCAATGCCAGGTGCTTTGTTATTCTTTAGCCTTTTAATAGCATCTTTAACTTCAGTCAAGTTAGGTTCTGGAACTAAAGGTTCTGCTGTGTGTACTTCATTTACTTCTGATTTATCTCCTACATGGACATTTAAAAGGTCATTAAAGTAGTTCTTCCATCTATTTAGAATATCGCTTGGGTCAGCTAGAAAATCACCATCTTTATCTTTTATCAAGTTTACTTTAGGTTGCCACCCCTTTCTAAATTCATTTACACCTTTATATAAATCTCTGATATTTTTATTTTTGCTGTTTGTTTCAATTTCGTTAATTTTACTTTTCAGGTAATCTCTTTTTTTACTTCTAAATGTGCGGTTAACTTCTCGCTTTATTCTATTATAATTGCTTAGATTTGTATCATCAGAGTTATTTAACCACCTAAGTCTAGCCTGATTTCTTATTTCTATTAGATTATGACATTCATTATCAAACCATGGCTTACTTTTTCTCGGTTTATGGTATCCTATACTTTCTTTAGCTGCTGATTCTATTGCATTACGTATGTGCTCCCAATTCTTATTTACATCTGTTTCATTTACATTTTCATCATCATTTAAATCCTGCAAAACATCAAATCTATTTGACAGTTTAATTTGGTAATCTTTCTTAATTCTTTCATCCGTAAACTTTCCTGTATCAAATTTTATAACTTTTAGATTTTGTTGCTTATGATTTATCACTGAGAGTCTTTCTCTTAATTTAGCAATTACTAAATAATGGTCACTGGCACAGTCAGCACCTCTATGTGTACGAACGTCAATTATACTAGTATGCCTTCTCTTATCAATGAGAATATGATCTATCTGATTATGAGTTTTACCATCTGGAGAAGACCAGGTATATTTATGGATATCTTTATGTTTAAAAGTGGTACTTTTCACAATTAAATTCTTTGAGGGTGCAAAAGTAATCAATCTTATACCATTATCATTACTTAATTCATGAAGACTTTCTTTACCAATCGTGGGTTTAAATGTCTCTTCTTTGCCAATCTGTGCATTACAGTCGCCTAACAGAATTTTCATATCATACTGAGAAAATTTATCAAAGACCTGTTCTAACTCTGTATAAAAATCATCTTTAGTATTATCATCTTTATCTTCCGTTGGTGCATGTATGTTTATTAAAATAATTTTACACCACCTACCCTGTAAAACTGCATATGATATCCTATCATTAATAAATTCTACTGTTTTAAGAGCCGAGATAATTCTATTATTTATGAAAAAGCCTGTTCCAAAATTATGATTTTCAGTACCACCATAGAAAAAAGTATAATTTTTAGTTTTATAATTCCCTTCTCCTGGCCACCTAACTTCCTGGACAGCTACTACATCTAATTTATACTTCACTATCTCATTAACTGTACACTGAAATGCCCCGGGCCGGTAAAGGCTCAGAACATTCCAGGTGCCTAATTTAATATCCTTATTCCTAATGAAGATCTTATCCTTAGTCCAGGGACCTCCCAAAGTAGTCCCCACCCGGAGATCCGAACGGGGGACTATTTTACCTCCGGAATATTTTACCTTGGGAACATCCATGGCTTTATATTGCTGTTTCTTGACATGTCTTTTTACAGTGCAGAGTTGTCAGCTCTACGCCTAACCCCCAATATGAATGGAGGAACTACCACACAAGACAAACACAAACACATTAGACAGTACAATTACTACACAAGACGAGCACAAACACATCAGACAGCATAACTACTACACAAGACACACACACAAACACATCACAACTATAACACAATATAAACACACACACACACCACAACTACTACACAATATAAACAAACAAACAAACAAACAAACAAAAACAAACACACACACACACACACACACACAATCCTGTTTTCCCACCCTCCATTAAGAGGAAGCTGTACTTTTCACGACAAAGCGAATTAATCTTTACTAAAAAGTAATATATTTGTTTGCGGTGTATACTTACAACATACTTAGTAGTAATTAATCTATGGCATGTTTTGTTGCTAAACCGGATTTTTTTACAAACTAAAAACATTTGTAAATTAGTATGTTTTCGTGATACTAAATAGCACAATTTATCACAATTTCATTTCTATAATTGCGTTCAGTAATTTACTGATACATTTACTCCCCATGTAAGGCGTAAAGAACCTTAAAATGGGTTGGTTTGAAAATTTTTAGTGCATATTTTATACGAAATAGCTATTTCGTTATGTAACCCCCCCCCCCCCCATCCTCCTATGTAATATCCTGAGTATGCTCTTGCTCCCCACATAGTGCTGGAAGTGAGAGGGGTGTATCCCCCAGGGAGCTAAATTTACGCACAGAACCCCCTTGCTGTCTTATTGTCAATATATTAAACCACAGAAGCATCCCCTCAGCTTACCCCCAAGACTCAAGACTGCTTAACCCTGAACTTCAAGCACTGCCCCCATCACCGAAATAACAACTCCACTTTCATGCGGTTACTAGTATTGCAACATAACGCATGGACACAAAAATATTACATTTTGGAAACCATAATTGTTTTCCAAACCATCTAATTATTTGAGTCCACTTTATGCACGGAAAGGCTAACTGGGACTGGACTTGTTTAAGGTAGAATCTGAACCACTATATGTCTCAACTGGGGAGAATATGATTCTGAGGTAGTGGGTGTGTGAATTATTCTTCTGTTAGAATTATTTTGTGCACAGAGTATAATCATATATTTTATGCAACTGTGTATTGCTCTAATTCGTATGTATGAATTTCAATCATCCTATGTATGCCTATTGTAATTGGAGCAAAAGCTCTGTTATAGGTGAGATGTAGACAAAACTAATAAATTCTCCAACATCAATACAAACCACATCTCTTAAAATTAAACCAATCAAGGTCAGTGTGTGTGCATAGTAGCTTTCGACACACAAAAACAATATTTGCTGTAACCTAGGTTATGCTTTAGTAGACGTGGCACGTAAGAATTACACATATACAGCACAAATCAGTTAATACTGTGAAACTGAAAGAGATCTGAAAAAATATATTAAATGAACAATGTGGAAGGTTTCTAACTTACGGGCATCAAAGGACTCAAATGTATTATCTCAATATGAGCAATGCAAGTAGTGCAAAATTAAAAAAAACTATCTTGACAGTGATTGTCCCACATTTCTTAGCTGCAATAGCAGCCAGTGTAAATGGAATTAATATACATTACACTCCCCATAGCCAAGCCTTGATATCAATCTCAAACCTTTCTTTTCTGAAAGCAAAACCTGATTTTTTTAAAAAAGTGCTCCCTTGTAAAGTAGGCTCTGAACATAATTAGGTAACAACTATGCGTGTAACAAAAAAAAATAGTAGGTACATTCATCAAGAAACAAAGAGGGACAAGATTAGTGGATGAACTGCTACACAATAGGTAGAGTTGTATCAACAGTTAACAGTAAGGCTAAGCTGATAGCAGTTTGAACTGATACTGCTGCTTGAAAATTGTATTTGAGCCTTACATAATAATATACGTAATTATTATTTAGAATTGTAATTGCATAGTGGTTTCCTTCCACGTATGGGCTTTAGGTTGATAGTACTCCTTATTAGGCTCTGAAATATGGGATGTTGTCAGTCATTCCACTAAGAGTGTGGTATGAACAAGCGTATCACGCTCGAGCATGGGAGATTCAATCGAGTATTTTTGAGCGAAGTGGTTCAATGCAGTACTCTAGTCCACATATTCTATGGTTCAATGCACATTGCTACTCCGTTGAATATTAATCTGTATAAAATCTGTTTCACAATGTGAGTTTACAGTGATAATGAGTTCCAAGATTGCATTTGTAGGACAATACTAAGAAAAAGTTGTTTCGCAAAATAAATAAGGACTTCCTTTTGGCAAGTTAAAAATATCTGGAAAATCAGAATTATATTTAAAACCTTGCTACCTGAACCATATTTAAATTTCATCACAATCAAAGTAAATGTTTTTTTATTTATATAATTTCAAAGAGTGGTCATTTGGAAATGACAAAAAAAATCACTTGTTTTAGTTCTGACGACGACGAAAAAATTGAGAGCATACACAAAAAGAAATGCTTATTATAGATTTACATGGAATTGAGTAAGCTAAATTTTGATGCAGCTTTTCATTTAGGTCTACTGGTTAATTTGAATTGAAGTCCAAACTTGAGTACCCATATTTTTTTAATCCAATAGTGGTGTGTCTACTTCTCTAGTTGTTTCACCTAAGGACAAAAATAATGCAAAATGTAAAACTCGATAGGAAACTGTAATAAGCCTCAATATGGATAAAGATGGAGATGTGATAATGGAGAAAGTTATGCCCTTCCTGGGATAATGGAATCCATTAAGATTAGCCAAAGAGAATGTTATTTGAAGCTCCAGATATCTAAAACTTATATGAATGAAATTAATAAATATTATATAGAGGAATTATTCTGACTTATGGTAAAACTTTTAGATGGCTTACGCAATTTGCTAATATTTTTATTGTTAGGTTAGACTTTGCATGTGAAGTAGTGAACCAATTAGTCCAACTTAATCTTACTACTTTGCATCCAGAAACATCAATTTTTCTTTCTGGAGGTAAAATGTAATAAAACATTAAGTCTTCAGAATACTTGCCTTACAAGAAACTATAAAGCATAAGAATTATAATTTTAGTTATATTATATTGTTATAATTAGAGCTGAGCTGATACCACCATTTGCCGATACTGATACTTGTATAATTCCAGCACAAAATAACAAAGGCTAGTTACAGAGTCATACTAACTCATCACATCACTAGGCACGTATTTAGAAATAGAAATTTGGGGAGCCAGTCCGAGCCAAGTGTCTCGGAAATATAATAAAAAAATTGTTTCTATTTAATACGTTAATATAATTATTTGTAATATGAAAATTAATTAATTAGTACTTCATTTCTCTGATGCGTATGGAGTATTGTTGGTGTAACCACAGACTAAGAAACGGAGGAAGGAAAACGTTAAGTATTTCTTTCTTGACTAAAAATCTTATTACATAAATAGTAAAAACATGCCATAGAATCAGAGATAAAATGGCAAATATTCATCATCTACCTTATGTGTAGTTAAGGTTACTAAAATCTGTGTAAAAACAAGTCATGGCAAGGAAATTTATGTCAAAGTAAAAAATTGAATATTGATTGAATAACAAAATGAATACTTTTCATCAAATGGACATGCAATCAAAGTTCCTGATAAATATTTTATGTACATTATTGTAAGTAGTGATGTACATAAATCTTTAGAGGGGTGTGTCTGATGGTGTCGCCGTCGCCTTGTAATCAATAGATCGCAGGTTCGATACTCAGTGGAGGCACATAGTGATTCGGGTCCCACTTTAAAATGTAGGTCCAGTCCCGATTAGCTTATCTTTCTTAGTACTGTCATTCAAAGCTGTATGTTCTCAGTCTAATCTCAGCGGAAATTGATTGATTTGCTTCTGTGTCACTCTTAGCTAATTTTACGAAGATGGGGATGAGTGATTAAATTGATGAATGGACACTCCCAAACATCCATGCCCAGGCTGGGATTCGAATTCTGCAGTCGTAGCACGATGTGCTAACCACTCCGCGACAGGGGCCGGCTTTTGGCGGAAATAAATAGCCATCACTGGCAGATACCAGCAGTCACACGAAAGACGGAAGTGAAGAGGATAAGTATAAATTGTTGATTCCCCTTTTCGCTTGAATGTAGATAAAACAAAGCTAATTTCACAATGACCTTCATCCCTCTTTTCCAAGAACTCTGCAACTACTTGACCCAGCATTAGTGCAGTGGGATGGGGGGGGGGGGGGTAAAACACCCACCTATCTTACCACCACCAGCTTCAAGCAAGAATTTGCAATGAAAGGTTTATTTCTCACAGCGTTAACTAAGCAGTTGCATGCCTTCATGTTCATGTTTGGGTTCAGCTTTCACTTACCCATGCCATCTGCTTCCCAGTGTTTCTAGGAAAATCTATGGATCTTATTGTGCTGGTCTCCCAATCTGTCACAAGGAAGCTTGAATGAACTTTTAAAAAGGATAAATGTTGAGACGAAGTGTTGCTTTTGCCCGCTCTTCTAGCCACTGAAAATCTTTGGTATCTGTAAAATAATTCAACCGATACTCACCAATGTTGATACCACCAGTATTAGCTCAGCCCTAGTTATAATACAGTTTATACAAATACCGAAGTTTGAGCCAGCCTCCATGACTGAGTGCTATGATGCCAGGGGTCCCAGGTTTGAATCCCAGCAGAGATCAATGGAATGTATGGGGCCCTACCCCCAACCCCTATATATGTCTCGTGGCATGGTGCAAAGTGAAGGGGGAACTTTACCTTACTTTTACCTTTCAACAGCTGTGTTGAGTGTTAGGGATGACCTTCACTAAAGGCATCCAAAAGTGAACCTCACTTCCACCTAGTACACTGGTATATTGCAGGTGAACGACGCTCTGGCATCTGGACACTCAGCCAGAATAATCTTATTTTGGACTTGTGTTGTGGGTTGCCACTCTTATGTAATCAGAAACAAGGTTTTGGCACGAATCTAGGGGGAAGCCCCAGTTTACAACCCTTGGGTAGTAGCCTGACCATTTAGTCGGCCCTGCAATTTCTCTTTTCCATTTATGAAATAATTATCCATTTGTGGTACCTGATCACATATGCTGATCACATCACCCCAACAACGACCGGATCAAGAAAGTGTGGGACGTTACCCCAACACCCCCTATACGCCTTCATGGCGTGGTGCTATGCACAGGGGAGCACTTTACCTTTTACCTTTTTATTTGAGGTACCTATCTCTGAAACGTGCTTGTTAGTTACATACTAAGACCTAGAAACAGCAAATGAACCTTTAGTTCCTTCCAATGTTATTGTATCTGCCTTTATTACTGCCTACGGACGTATGCATCTTTACTCTTTTATGGACAAAGTGAAAGATAGAATCCATTATGTGGACACAGAAACTGTATTTTCTGTTGAAAAAGAATCAGAGCTTTTGATACCTACAGGATCCTACCTTGGTCAACTGACTGATGAGATTAAATATCGATATGAGATCACTTGCTTTTTGGGTGGAGGACCTAAAAACTACGCATACAAATGCAAAACAAACATGATCCCAATGATGTGAAATATGTAATCAAGGTACGTGGGATAACTATGAATTACAGGACACAGTTACAAATTAATTTTGATTATTTCAAACAGCTTGTGAAATGAGAAATTGAAAAGAGAGTAGTTGAAAATCCATGCAAAATCAAAAGAAAAAGTAATTTTGAGATTGTGTCTGAACCTGAAACGAAAACTCACCAGTCCGTCAACACTAAAGGATGTAAACTAGAGAACTACACTACACTTCCATTCGGGATGTAAATGAAACAGTATATCAGATTTTGCTAGATTTTAATTTCACAAATGGGACACCTTTGCTACCCAAATTCTCACGGAGTAGCCACAATCATTATTTTCTTGTTTTACTTTTATTGTTTCTGTTGACGGCGGTAGAACTCTCTTGATTTCCCTATGATAGGCTTATCATATGCGATAGAAGCTGTTTTCTGCCCTCGAACTTCCACATCCCGCAGAGTGAGCACTCTATTTTGATCTGAAAAGATAATGTAATAAATAAATATACTACATGTAAAAATAATTAGTTTGGTATATAAAACGAAAAATGAACAAGTCAAAAGTATGCTTCGCTAAAAATATAGAATATGTATTCTATGTGCCTCGCGAATGCAAATGTCGAAAATATATTTATTTTATAGAGAAAATACATTTCCAGCACATCATCAGTCACATGATACAAAATAATATGGGGCTTTTATCAGTCACATAGTTACACATATTATTTTGTATCTTCTGATCCCATTTCAGTCCCAGAATGATTTTTTGATATGTTTTAGAGTATGGTATGAGGGACCAAATATATTTTTTTCACGATTTCTGGTGATGACATGTTTTGAGATATTCAATGTCAAGGTCACGTGACAAAATTATATTTTTATCCAAAGGTAGGCTTGTTATATATCACTGGAAAGCTTGTTCAATTCCCTGTACAATAAGCTTTATTTGAGCTCAAAAAGGGCAATTTATGCTAACTTTGACCTTGAATAATTTAACAATTACAAGAAGCACAAAACTAAAAATTTTCCTAGTTTCAACTCCCCACATTTCATGAAAATCGGAGATGGTCAGGTTGTGGGCTGTGTTGATTTCATATGGAATGACTCACAAGAAGGTTTGGCATAGCCCTTGACTCTCAATAAACTAAGCAGTGTTCCATTGAATATAAAACAGTGGTAGATTGTAGGTTCGAATTCTGGTCTAAGCATAGGTGAATATTATAACTTTATTCATCATCATCGTCACGATAAGCCAAAGGTGTTGAAAAATAATAAAGCAAAGAATCAATTTGGGTCCTTTCGAGGAAATACACATATTATAATTGCTGTCACATAATAGTGCTGGTTTTGGTCAAACAGTCAGTAAAAACACAATTTTAAATTTTTCACACATTTAAACATTTGCAGGTACTTACAGGCTTCACCATAGCTTTGTTCTTTTCATTTGCTGCAACATTGACGTCTATCTTCTTAGAAAAAAATACAAACACATCCTCCCACTCTCCTCATCTCAACTTAGCTTGTGCTCATATTTTTCGTGTTTCCCTTCAGGATTCTCAATAGATGTAACCATACATTCTCCTAAAGATATTTGTCGGTCTCGGATAAGCAATAGGTACGCTCCACAGTGTATCATTATTTCTCTATGGGATATATTCCTCTCAACAAAAAAATAGTGATTTGCGGCCAGAAAAGGTATCCATCGCTTTTAAGTTAAAACCACATTTTCCTGCAGTTCAGCACATTCACCTGGCAGCAGCTGGGACATCTCTCAAAATTTTCTCAGCAATACTTTTTCCCATGAATATAACAGTTACCCCCTGACTACTTTTCCAAAAACAATTATTTCTTTTACTGTAAAGGTTCACCGGTACAGTTGGGACAGGCTAGCAACTGGCGTGGAACCACCCGCTCTGGTAGCGACGTGCTGTTGCCGGATTGACCTACTTCAGGATTTTCGCGAGCCCACAGAAACACGTGTAGGATTAAACATCTGGTTAAACGGTCAACAACGGGACACTTCCATTGTTCTCATTCCGACTCTGTTCATATTTGAAGGAACAACGTTAATAGGCGGAGAGCTTCTGGCTGAGTGAAGTGCATTTTTTTTTAATATTCAGTCCGATTTCTATATTGAATACTTTTGTGCATGAGCGGGCATTTGCGTGTGTGTTTGTAAGAGTTGTTTGGAGAAATTGTAATGCAATGTCGGAAAGAAGAAAGTAATTGGTACACAGGGAAGAGAAATTATTTTGAACGTACGGGAGTATTTTGAAAGGAACGTGAAAACAATGGACCTATATTACCTGTTGCACAGGTTGTTAAAAGAACAGCAAATGCTACAGGGGTTAATAAGTGCATTGTTTCTAGGATAACATCAGAGAAGTTTGGGAAGTCTAACAAGGAGGAAAATGAACTTCGAACTCCAGGAAAACATCAAGGAAGGCTGAAACCAGTGACAAATCTAGACACGTTTGACTTTGACGCAATTCGTGCACACATTTACCAGTATTACGCTCGCGGTAAAAGTCCAAATGGGAAAAAGGTAGTGAATTCGTTAAAAAAGCAGGATTGTTCAGTGGAGAGAAGACATCGCTTTCAGTTGTTCTCCGCACACTTAATTTTAAGTACAAAAAATTCAAAATACTGATGGAGCGACAAGACATTGTTATTTGGTACTGCCGGTTTCTTTGTAAAATGATTAATGTCGACTTTAACAATGTCATTCCACAAATATGGACTGATGGCAGCGTTTCGTCTTCCGTGAAACAACCTCTCGGTAAAGGGAGCTGTATTATTGTGTGTCATGCTGGCTCGGGTTTGTGGAAGGAGCTTTGTGGACGTTTCAATCCAGGAAAAGTGGTGACTACCACAAAGAAATGGACGCTGAGGATCACATTTCTTGGTTTGTAGAAAAACTGCTGCCAAATATTCGTCCCGGTCAGACAATAATCATTGACAATGCACCATACCATTCAACACAAGTCGACAAGCCCCCCACGATGTCATCCCGCAAAGCTGATATTATAAGCTGGCTGGAACGAAATAACGTAGCATGCGATATGAGCATGAGGAAGGCTGAACTACTGCAGCTCCTTATGTTACACAAACCCCAGTTCCCCATATATCGAATAGACAAGCTTGCAGAAGAAGTGGGACATACGGTGGTCCGTCTCCTGCCTTATCATTGTATGTACAATGCAATCGAACTTATTTGGGCACAGGTCAAAGGGCTGGTAGCACAGAGGAACACTTTGCAAAATTTTAGCCGGTGTAAAAGGTGGCAATTGACAGAACAGGCTATCAGGGATGTGACAGCAGGTAGGTGGCGTTCGGCTATAGAACACGCAAGAAATATTATTTCCAAAGCATGGGAAAATGAGGGAGTTGAAGAGAAGCAAATGGAGGATTTTGTGATTTCACTTGGGCGGGAAGACAGCAGTGACAGTAGTAGCTCAGATGAAGATGGTGATGTTCCAACCAACAATGAAGATGATCTTGGGACAGCGCCACTGCAATGGTAGCCGATAAGCAAAAACAACTGATTCTTTAACTAGTACTTCTGTTCTTTCATTCATTTTTTAAATGTTTTTACATACAGGTAGCTCGAAGCATTAATAACACATGTACCAAATGTATCATTAATGTTAAGGAAATCGAGAAACTGCCAAGCGTTTTGTTGTAATTTATTGAACTCTGTATTGCGCCAGAGCCTGTATTCTCCCGTAGCTTCCCAAATTATCTCACTTCACACACCTACATGTGCCTCCCCGATGGTACAGTGGTATGGTAAGCACCGTCGCCTTGTAATCAAGTAGTCCTGGGTTCAATACCCTGTCGAGGCACATAGTGGTTCGGATCCCACTTCGAACTGCAGGTCCATTCCAGATTAGCCGTAGTGTGCATAAAGTGGACTTTAAAATACCAACTCAATGAATCAATCAATTCACACACAATTGATTTGTTCTTGATAAATTCTTCTCCGTAATACCGTAACTCAGTTCTGTGAAATTCTGTTTTAGAGGTGAATTTTTGTAGGTTCCGCAAAATATAATTTAAAAACGTGTTAACGAAACCAAGTTGTACGTAATTTGTTTATATGTAATTTGCCCTAATTTTCAAGAAATACATTTCATTTGTACGTTCTGAAGCTTCAACAATGTCACAGAAGTATAAATTCCATGTCATTACAAAACAAAGGGTGAGTTTCGTATACAAAAACAATAGGTGGGCATAGCTGCGGTCGGTATCGAGTTGCGAAAAAGACGAAGACCGCGGTATGACAAAGAAGGCAAAGAGAGGCAGCATGAAATCAAAGGAGAACGATTTGCCACAGTTGTTCGTAACACAAGATGCATTTTCTTTTGTAGGTAATTGTGATACGATACAACACAAGTAAAAAGATGCTGGTAGCTGATGCTTGCAATGTACCATAATAACACAAGAGGTTCTTTGAGTGAAGGTTTTAGGTTGCTGTGTAGAGCACGAAGAGAAAATGTTTCATGCTTGCCAGAAACTAAAATTCACATGGGAAGTTAATGTTAACCTACAAGAAACTTCAGATTCGTTAATTTATCACTTTACGACAGAAATAACATATATTAGCATACTGATACGTACATGCTTAATTTCGCGTGAAGTTTTTATTTTTTCCCCGAGCTTGACAACAGCTGATTAGTCTGTCCGCCTGTTTATGCGAACGTGGCAACGCAGAAAAACCCCAGCCACATGGCAGCCAACGAGGAGACAAAATTTGGTCACGTTTTGCATTCTGCTTGCACACCGCTTCTTATCGCGGCCAGACTGTAGTGACCCATCTTTTCATCATTCACAACACAAGGTGATCTCTTCTTGTTCTTGCACCATCAACTAAAGGAGAGACAAAGTCTTTGCTACAAAGACCTATTGTTTATGGCTGCAACCCACCTAACCCTCCGCTCTTTGATTTATGTTCCCAAATTCAATTTAAAGGTCCTTAATTAAATTAACAAGGTTATAATACCAATCACCTTGATTACTCATTCAAAATCTAAAGTTTAATAGATCGTAGAAACATATTGCAAAAAGCCTCCCCGATGCTGCAGCAGTTGCATCACTGCCTTGTAATCAAGGGGTCAGTGTTCGATTCCCTGTGGAAGCACATAGTGGTTCGGATCACACATTAAACGGTAAGTGGAGTCCAGACAAGTATATTTGTGAATAATGCAAACTGTACCTCGTAGAAACATAATGCGAACTGTACCTTCATGCTTACCTCCAATACATAAAACATTTTGTCCAGTATAACTCATATTTTGCGGCGTCCAAACACCGGCGCTCTCAAGGTTGCACTATTGTGAAAAACATGGCCACCATTAATCATTCGGTTTCCTTTTATATAAATATACAAGAAGATTACTTTCATTTACATTTCCCCTTTGTTCTTTTTGTTAATAACAAAAGAACATAATTTTCTCAAACTCCACTTCTAATACAATATAAACCTTCTTAATATACAAAACTTTTCTTTTCATGTACTTTTCCCCTCTCGTTCCTTTGTTAATAACAAAGAACATTATTTATTCACGCTCCACTTCTTTTCATCACATGTCAAACATATCAAACTTGTTTACAAGTTGTTTTGTGAACACGTGTGCAATTGTTTACAACAATAGGGGAAGGGAGAACAATAGCATTTGGATGATTCTACCGCTGATACTACTGACAAGGGAAACCTACATATCACCCTTCATTCCATACTGCATTGTGCTAACTCTTGAGGCATTAAATTACTATTATTAGGTATTTTTACTATGTGCCAATAATTACTTGGACAATGACAGAGAGAAGAAAGATGCAGGCAGCGGAGATAAAATTTTAAGGAGTATCTTGGGGAAGACTAGAAGGGATAGAATAAGGAATGAGGAGATCCAACAGACTGTGGAGGTGGTGAAGTTTCAGGACAGGATAGATCAGGCACAGGTGAGATGGTTCGGACACATGAAGAGGATGGATGCAGAAAGACTACCAGTAAGAGCTTACAATGCACAAGGAGTGGGAACAAGGCCAAGGGGGAAACCAAGATGTCGGTGGAAAGAGCAGATAGTTGAGAGTGTTAGGAGAAGAGGACAAGATTGGAACACTGTGGAAAGAGAGGAGTGGTGGAAGATCAGGAAAAAATGGAGAGGCTTTACTTCTATGCCGACCCAGCCAGAGGCAGGAATTGGTGAAGGATGATGATGATGAGGTATTTCTACATGCAGAGTGCCCCATGATCCTTGATCACCAGTGAAAATTTAGAATTGGCATTTAGAAGCATGGCAATGAAAACATCAAAAAGTTTCTAAATTACATTTTTTGTTTGGTGGTTTTATTTTCTTGAAATTCAGTGCCTATTGGGAGTATTGATTCTCCAAAACACCTATCTAACACATACCCTGTCAGGTTTCAACATATCCATCTTTCTGCTCCAAAGTGGTTATTGGCTTTCCACATCATTGTTATACTTGTGACCGACGGTGCAGCAGGAAAACAAAGTGCAAGACATATGTTTCAGTTATAATGACCAACATTGCGTGATTGGTGTGCCTGTTTCGGTCACTATCGCTAATGTGGAAGAGAATGTGTTAAATGCCCACAACAGAATGTTTAAGAAAAGAAATATACACTCACATTGGCCCGTGGTAATACTAAAAGTTGTTTGTCTTCATCGTTTCACACCAGCTTCTCAAAGTCTGCCAGTGTTAACAGCTTAGTTGATCAGATGGTAGACTGCAGTTTCCAGCTGAAAATAAGGGATCAATTACAATTTAAGAACTAATTTCAATTTTTAGGTACCAAATGTACACATACACACGCATGAACAGTGTGAATAATAAGGTGGTTCGTTTGCAGAGGGGATGTACTATTAAGCCCAATGTGAGTATTTTAAAATAACTCTGGTAGATTGCTATGGTTGAGTTCCAAATGAATGGTTGTGCACTAAATCTAAACATTCTAAATTTCTTGAGATTGTTAGAATGTCCAAACATCTCCTGCATAGACTCCACAATCATACGTCATAGGCCCCAACTAATTTGCTACACTCTTTAACGCTATGTGTAGTGCAGGTGCATCTCAGTGTTGGGTTGGTGCAAGGAAATTTGTGTTTAACCAAGTAAACACTGCGCAAGAATAGCGGTATTAAAGTTCAGGATATTCAACAAATGCCGGATTCCTGCTTTCAACATTCATTTTATTGGTTAGTATGCACCATGTGCTAAAGGTCCCAGGTTCGATCCCTGGCCGGTTCAAATCCGGGAACTTTTCTAACGATGGAAGCGACCCCGGCACCCACCCAGCGTCGAATAACATGGGTACCTGGGGGAAACCCTGGGGGGTAAAGGCAGTCAGGGGCGTGATGCTGATCACATCACCCCCACTCACGACCGGATCAAGAAAGTGTGGGGCGTTACCCCCACACCCCCTATACGCCTTCATGGCGTGGTGCTATGCACAGGGGAGCACTTTACCTTTTTTTTATGCACCATGTGACAATACGTAACACTGTACACCACTCAAGAACATGGTGCAGACATCAAATCAACAAAGTAGGTGTCTCGGTGCAAACACATGAGTGCAAAGAGCCAAAAGGTGCAGCAAACAAGAACTAGGTTCAATTCAACATTTCCAGATGTTTGGATAATATAAAAATGTACCCAGCACCAATCACCAAGTAAGAATAATGGAGAAAGTCTGTTAGCAATCTAGTCACCCATGCTCAAGCTCCTATTCGCACATGTAAGCACTAATGTTACCTAAACAAAAGTTTCATGCACAGTTCGAATCATCTACAGTAAACCTTCGTTAACACAAACTCGCTTAAGACGAACATTCGGTTGATGTGAACAAAATGTTGGTCCCGACAGGGATGTATTATATTTTATAGAAAATTTTATCGGTTAACGTGAATTTCGGTTACCACAAATTACGAACTATTTTTAGTCCATTGCATCATTAGATCTCATTTAACACGAACTTTCAAAGTTTTTCTGTCGTTCCTCTGCTAGGTATTTAAGAAATCGCTCAACAATCTCTATCATCTTGTCAACAATCAACTTATACAGTATTGTAACCAACAGATTCAGATCAACAATGTGTTCAAATGTGTTTTTCTATTCTTTAAAACGTAGCCAGTACGAGTAACATCAAGTTGCAAGCAGTAAGGTGGGAGTCATGGCCAATAGGAAGCAGACAGGTATAGATCTGCAAACAAACCTGAGAATCCTAGAGGAAGTAGATCGTGGCGCATTGAACAAAATGACAATTGCTGAACAGTATGGAACTGCCAAATCTACATTATCTACAATACTTAAATACATAATACGTATTGTAAAGGGTTAATGTGTAGAAAGAACTGTATTGCAACAATAAAATTTGAGTCCCGGTTAGCACAAATTTTTTTAACACGAACTCTTGATTTTTCGGTCCCTTGGGATTCGTGTTAACGAGGGTTTACTGTAATTTGTTACAAAAAATTCAGTATTGATTTGGTAAAATTGGCAATAATACAGAGTAGCCAACTTTGAGAAAGGTTCTCCTACACTGTCATGAAAGATTTACATTCTCCCACATTTCATGAAGTTAAAAACTATATAAAAGTTATTATTACACAAGCAATGGGAAATTGTAACTAGATTTACGAATATTGGAGGAATATTGATGGTCAAATAAGTTGCAAGTGTACCTAGAGCCTCGCACTATCACCATGACTACTTTTTCATTGCACTTACAGTAGATAATGGAGCACAAGTGGAGTATAAAAATCATTTGATACTACAGAGCATTTTAAAAGTCCCTGCACTCAAAGTTTGAGAATTTTATTATAATTTATTTAACTTGCTGGCGTAATCAATACATATACAGGGCTACATGAATATGTAAGAAATGGAGGTCATCATTTATTGGACACAATTTTCAAAACAAAGAAATAATAACGTAAGCACGGAAAATGGCAATTATTTTTGTAGCACTTTTGATTATTAAACCTTGCATTGCATTAATTGTTTTGTTTATAAACACATTTCAAAACCGTCAGCTTTTTCTGCCGGTCCCTGTATTTCTTAACCATATCTTGAAATATACAAAAAATAATTTGCTAACTAAATGTGAGTGAACTACTTTCCGCACGTTCAAATACACAAGAAGAATATTGAAACTAAATTTGAAACAATCATCCATTGCTGTTTTACCTGGTGCCGGATCATCGGGAAATAGACTTCTCCTTTTCTCCACACATCTTTCATACTCAAAATATGCTTCCAACAAAGCAATTTGCTGTGTGTGTGCGCGTGTGTGTGTGTAAAAGGCAATGTTGACAAATTGTGATGGTACATCTCACGCCGAGGACTGTAACAGCGGCATTGCTCTGAACATAAACTCGTTCCTCAAGGTCATACCAATCCCTGACAGGCTTGCCAACTCATCCAGTTGAATGTCTTGGCAACTTCTTTTTTAAAGTATGAGTGCAGGGACATTTTGAACACACTGTATAAATCATACAACCTGACTAGAAGTCCAGCAATTTCCAATGTTGCAACCCTGTCCGTAATATGTAATTGACTAAACAAAATGTCAAGTTTTAGAGAAACCATGGAAATTAGGAGTTTCACCTTAATGACAGATTTTTAACAGAAATCCATGTCCATTTCTCATTCATTAAATTACTCTTCCCTTACCTGAAAGAAAAAATGTCCTGTGATATCTTTATCTTCTCTACCATATCTACTCCGTGCAGACTTGCGAAGACACACAGTCCCTCTCAGTTAGTGTAGTCATCAGGAACTCTCCACCAGAAATGCTGGAAAACATTATCAAAATATGTAAATATATTAACAAAAAACAAAAGAAATTCAAGAGTACCAAGCAAAATATTGCCCACCATCCGTAACTATAAAGTACCCACCTTAAATGTACACAGGCATGAGATTTTAAAGGGATCTGGACCATCTATAGAAACACCGCTGTTTTGAACTCTGAGATTGTAAAACTGAGCGATAGATTGCAGTTTTTCTTTCTCCACTGGGAATTGAAATATGGCCCTCTTAATTACAAGGCAAGAGCATTGACCACTACTTCAAATCTAGGAGGCATAATTGAGAGAAGTGGAGGTATAATTTAACAATACAGGGAATTTCTCCAATTCGTTTGAAATTTCGGATACTTACTAATTTGGGTCTCCTAATCACGAATCTGCAGTTAAAATTTGGCGCTCTTGTGTGGAACTTTCAAAATAACGTGTAGAAGGTTGTGATTTTACAACAGCAAAAAAAAGGCATAATTTCGTTAATAATTCTAATACTCACTAATTATGGAGTCCTGATCATGTATCTGCAGTTAAGATTTGGTGGTCACGTGTAGAAATTGTAAATTAACATGTAGAAGAAGTAAAATAGCACTGTGAAATACGACGGTGATTGTCGATACATAAACAAGGAAGAAGCCATTTTCTCTCATGTGAACAAGTGACGTTTGCAACTCGTTACGTTGCACTCAGAAGGTTGCTAAAGTGTTGTTGTATAAGTGTGACCCGTTATTAGTTACGTTGCATTCAGTACACAAGAAGGTTGATAAAGTGTTGTGCGATAAGTGAGACCTTCAGTTCGTCAGTTGTTCATGTGAGGAAGATGTGCCTTTTGAAGGAAGGAAGTAATGTCCATTTTTCCGTAAGTTTTGCTTTGGAAAAAGCCATTTCCTCTGGTTTCCTTCATATTTGGCATATTTACTAATTGAGGCCTGCTAATGACGAATCTGAAGTTAAAATTTGTCGGAAACGTCTAGAAATTGCAAAATAATTGCGAACCATTGATGCTAGCCCCACAAACCATTGGCACGTGGTTAGATTAGTTTCAGATCCCCGGCCGGTTCAAATCCGGGAACTTTTCTAACGTTGGAAGTGGCAATGGCGCCCACCCAGCATCGAATAACATGGGTACCTGGGGGAAACCCTGGGGGGTAAAGGCGGTGATGCTAATCACATCACCCCCACACATGACCGGATCAAGAAAGTGTGGGGCGTTACCCCCACACCCCTATACGCCTTCATGGCGTGGTGCTAAGCCAGGGGAGCACTTTACCTCTTTTTTTTTTTTAGGTCGTTCTTTAAGTATTCGAAACGCAAAATCTTGCGATAAAAAATGAGCAATTGTGCATTGGCGGTTGCGATCACTGAGCCCCTTATTTTGCAAGTTCCACATGTGAGCGCCAAATTTTAACTGCAGATTCGTGATCAGGGGGCCAAAATTAGTGAGTACGCCGAATTTCAAACACAAATGGAGAAATTCCCGGTATTGTAAAATCGCTCCGAAGTGGAAGAATAGATGAGGAGCTAAACAGAAGAGGACAAAGCATTTAAGAAAATTACTGTAATACAAAGAGCCTTAGAAAGCATTTAAGAAAATTACTGTAATACTAAGAGCCAGCCCTAAACCTAACTAAGAAACCCATTTGAACAACACACATGTGACCTATGGCAGCAGCAGGCTGTAACCAAGACAACAGTACACAAAAGTCTGGTTGCAAGAGAAGAATCATATAGGAGTATACGGAAGTAAAAAACATGGTAAATTTCTCGTTTCGGACAAACGGCTGAAATTTGCTAGTTCATTTAATTTGAATACTCATAATTACGTATTCTGCATTGAGAAACATTGCTGAAGGTGGCATTTTGCTTATTTCATGGAAATAAACTCTATTTGCGACATATCGAGTAAGTTTTCTTAGTTTCTTTTTGCCTTCGGTAACATGCAATATGGCGGTCACAGTTTCACTACTGTACTCGGCATGCAGTGTTTCCACCCCCACTGCACCCAAAAATACCTATGTAGCCCCACAAACCATTGACACACAGCCCCACAAACCATTTCCAGTAAGGTTAGGTTAGGTAGGGTCACGTATAGGTTACAATAGTTAAAAATTGGTTTCGAAAAAAATATGCGTAGCCCCACACACCATTCTCGCATAGCCCCACGAACCATTGACACACAGCCCCACAAACCATTTGTGGAAATGTACCATCTTCAGTCACAAAAACACGTATTTGGAAACACTGACCGGCATTATGTCCTCATTAGAGACTGGATGTTAGGCAAAATGCCTATTCTTGCCTGTTAGAGATATGATGAAAACGAATGTTGCGAAGGCCAGGAGGTAGGGATTAGCTTCATTTAAAGGCAATTTAATTTTGCCTATTTCATACGATATTGCCTATATTACTATTTCATAAATGCCAGATATTGCCTATTTTAGGCATTTTCTATAAAATTGGGACATGACTGAACTCTGTGCATACCATTTCCTGTTCCCAGGATTAGTTTCCGATGCTTCCAAGAAATTTAAAAATAACAGTTAGCGAGTTATTGCAGCTAATAACGACTTGGTCAAATTAAGGACAATTCAACAAGTTCTGAAAGGTGAAAATATACAAACTGAGTTAGATCCACATGTTCTCGCGTGCTTTAAATATGCTCCGGTAACATTTGTGGAGGTTGAAAGATCTTTTTCAATTCTAAAAAATGTGTTGCAGATATAACTTGTCGGTTGATCACCTGAAGAAATACCTTGTTGTGATGTGCCACCACGGTACTAGTTTACTATCCTTCGGACACATTTATTTATTTTTACAGAAGAAACTACTTACCGTAATAAGTTCCTGTAGCATTGTCGAACATCGGGAAAGTGTTTTGTGTGATGTGGGAATGTTTCATAGCTGAAATTCATGTTGTTCGTTGAAAATTAATTCTCCGACGGAGAATAGCTAGCCCCACGAACCATTGGCGCGTGGATAGGTTAGTTCTGTTAGGTTAGGAAACATAGTTAAAATTTGGTGTCGTGTTAGTATCAGGATCTAGAAATTGGAAATAATTGTGAACCATTGGTGCTAGCCCCACGAACCATTGGCGCGTGGTTAGGTTAGGAAACATAGTTCAAATTTCATCAAAACAACGTTGATACACCTTCAGGTATGTTCCGCGAAGCAGATACGTAAGTACGAATGTCAAAAATTGACAAAACGAAAAAATTAGAGGTGTCCGAAGGATAGTACATTTTTACCATATATTTAAATAAATTGCGTACTGGTTGGAAGTAGCCAACAATTTCTTTTGTCAGACTATTGTGTGTAGCCATTATACAATGGAAAATTTTGGGCTGACGTGACTCCTGTTTGCAGTGGTTTATTAAGTACAATATTGGACTGCTGTCTCTAATGATGAGCTCCTGGTTTATTTTAAGCAACTATAAAGAATGTACAGGTATGTTTCTGTATTTTTTAAACACCTATTTCTTTTTGTATGTCTCTCTTCATTATTTTGAGTTAAATTTCATTGCCTTTTTTATTGCCTATTTTGAAAATTATAAGTGCTTATTTGCCTGCCTATTTTATATGTTTTTAGTGCCTAAACATCCGGTCTCTAGTCATCATACACAGGCTACATCCACCTGGAAGTAAATAGATGCAAGAGCTCTTTCTTGCATCGGTCACACGTTTATATCGAAAAATAGATGATTTACCGGCAAAATTCAATGAACGATGCGAGAAAACACTTCCCCGAACTTCCACAAGCATAAAGAAACTGCATTCGGTAAGTAATTTCTCCTGTAAATTTGAATAAATCTGTTTGTCCGATACGAGAAATTTACCAAAAACATTCTCAAGCAAACATGCAGGGACCCAAGTTCCTTTTGTTTTATTGCAATTTCATCATGCTACAAATGCAATTTTAACATGGTACGATTTCAATTTACTCCTGTTAGCTCATACTGCGGAGTTTTAGCAATTACTCAAGATTTTGGTAAATATATACTTTCGTAGTTAGGTCAGGCAGACAGTTTGGTTCTCTTAGCATTAAAATAAAGTTCCTAAATGCATTCTACTAAGGTTCCGATTTACTTCTACCTTAATTCCCACTAGTCTATGATACAGTCGCTTGTCAACTAAAAACACATTGTCCATGGGAAGTGTGCATGTTTGCATAAAGTATTTTTTAAGTTGTTTGTTCAACATAAATAACTTTCTTTCGAAATCCAAACAGTGCTCATTACTTTAAGGAAGGTTCCAATTTCTTGTGACAATGATCGCCAAAATTCTACGACAATTAGTCTTCCTGCTAGGAGAATTTGAAAAAAATCATACAACAATCGGAAACGTTACCCCCTCAAGTACGGGTTAACAGACAAGAATAGAAATTAACCATGAACAAAATATCGATGTACCATGATGCACCGAAATCTGAATTAAACAATCGGAACTTGGGTCATAAATTTGTCTGTATTTGTAAGTGTACAGCTATAGAGTTAAATCTCTCGCCCTTCGTACACATACAAAAATTCTCACATGACTTAGAATTTCATTTACAATATTCCTAAAGAACAGAAAATATACAATTAACAAATGTACAACTTGTGGGGCGGTTAGATTTCTCAATCATTAGCACATGATACAAGACAAATTACATACTTTTACCGGAATTATGTTCTCGAGGCTTCAACATCTACAACTTCGGAATCTTCATGTGATAATGTACTGTAAACCTGATTTGGTTATTGCACGTTTGAGGGGTTTTTGTCGATTCTGACATTTAAAAGTGATTTATATCCTAAAAATGTCGAATTTGACATGTCGACCAATCGGCAATCACATGTTATTGTTTCACAGTGCTTTTATGAATTGCCAAAAGTTGATCAAGCATATCCACCATACAATTTCAAACTAATAGATAATAATGACTTCCTACGAAGATACAATAAAATCTAAAAACTTGTGGGGCGGTAAGGAGATTTCTCAATCACTAGCCCATGTTGCAAGACTACGTACCTTTGGAATCCTCATATGATAATAAACGTATAATAACTAAATAAGTTTTGGTACTATTAAGTTTTACAGTTCAAGGGGGTTTTGCCGAATCTAAAATTTGAGTGGATTTATATCCTAAAAATCTCGGATTTGACACGTAGACCACATGCAATCACATGTTACTATTTCGCAGTGCTTTTATGAATTGCCAAAAGTTAATCAAGCATATCCACCACATAATTTCAAGGTAAGAATTTACAATATAGAGAAAGTCTCCAATTTCGTTAATTTTCGGTATACTAACTAATTTTGCCCTCCTAATCACGAATCTGTTGTAAAAAACCGGGGGTCACGTCTGGAAATTGTACATTTTGATGAAAAATTGTTCGTTAGCGCCAAAAACCATCCACGGGTAGCCCCACGAACCATTCACACGAGGTTAGGTTAGGTTCCATTAGCACTCATTTCACCCCTAAATTCATCGAAAAAATAGGGATCGTACTAGAATTGAACATCATAAATCATTTTCTTGTAAAATAACGGCGTGGTTGGACACAATGAGAGGAGATTACATTTTTGTTCGTAAAACTACGCATATACACCTATATATAAAAAAAATTCAATCTGCTTTTTTTCAAATTTTCAGACGAGACCCCCGGTTTTTTTTTTCAACAGATTCCTGATTAGGTCAAAATTAGTTAGTATACCGAAAATTAACAAAATTGGAGACTTTCTCTATATTGTAAATTCGCTCCAATTTCAAACTAATAGATATTGACTCACTACGAAATATAGAAGTTAAATATATAAATACCCTAAATTACAGCGCTTTAATACCTACATTCGTTCTCTACTTCAAATCTCGCCGCCATATTTGCAAGGAGCAGAGTTGCCAAACCGGATGCCCATAAGAAAGCTAACTTGCATGCATCGATAAACTAGCGCCTCCTAGCTTAGGGAGGGGGGGGGGAGAATATTTTGGCCAGAACGGGAAAATTTCGCAACTTCCCGACCAAGTTGGGAAATTTTCGGGACGGGATATGTTTCAAGTTTGAAATGTGCCGACACTGCGAAAAATCTCGAATTCTACACGTCATTTTCCATTTGAATGATTGCTTCTGCATTTATTTATTTACTTATTGGCTTTATTTTACTTCGCTTTTGTGCCACGTTTGGCTAATTTGCGAAGATGGGGATGAGTGATGATATGATGAAATTGATGAATGGACACTCACAAACATCCATGCCCGCCCAGGCCGGGATGCGAGAAAACTAGCTTGGTGGCGCAGCATTCGTTCGTCGTCTTTTCGTCTGCATGCCTATGGCAACGTCAGTGGAGGAGAAATTTACATGTGGAATGAATATGTCACTTTGGTTGTCGTAGCTTATGAAATGGTAAAGTAAATATGATAAGTTCAATTTCGGTGATTGTTTTCAAAATATTTGTGGATGATCATTTTCCCTTTTTGGTATGCACTTAAGAAATAACGGTAAATGTTATGCAGGTGGTAAGAGATAAAAACCATTTGTTGCGATTGGGCCGCATGGGGGGGGGGGGCAGTTGCCCCACTCTTTTTGCTACTTTTGCTGCTGCACTATGCTAAACATTATGTATGAAGCGGAAAGTAAACTGTCCTTGCCCCCGTCCAGTTTTGATACCCTGCTCCCGTAGTTTTAGAACAAAATCTGGACAAAACTAATAGATATGGTGTATAAATTTATAAATAGGCTAAAGTTAGAAAATGAACTTGTTCTGTTAAATTGTATGAAATTTGTAAACAACTTTTCTTTTCCCATGTGCGTGAGATAGAGAACGAAGGCAAGAACTTTTAATCATTTGCTGTACTACTTGCGTACGCATATAAGGAATTCATTTATCTGCAAACTAATGCTGGATTTTACTACGACTGAGACTGATTAGGTATGATTACTGATTACTTGGCATGATTCGTGATTTGGACAAATTTTGATCAAAAAAAAAAAAGTTGGCAGCTACATTCTGCCGTGCTGTCGCCTAACGGAAAAGTGAACCCAGGACTGTGGGATTCTTCTTCCCCTCTCCACCTCAAATGGAAAGAAAAATGGCAACAGGGCACGACCACTAGTCATAGGGTACTCCAGCTTTCTCATGAGTGATAGTTCTTCCTGTGGTGTGTGAATAAATCACCGAGGTGGGTTGTAAAAAGAGAACGAAATTAACAAAAAACTAGATCGAAGATATCTGGGTGGGGGAAGGGTGGAAATGATATCGTCTAACAACCATAATTGTCTTTTGGCAGATAACACTGTTGAAAAACTCACGCCACACGACTGCAATAACATAAAGATAATCGATCATACATGTACTCACGTGTATTTTCTTCATACCCCGCTCTTGAAGTAGAAAATGTAGCTTTGGGTATGTTTGGTGGAGCCTTGGGGTTAGCTAAGAGGATGCTTCCATGATTTAACATTGTGACAATGAGACAAATGGGGGAATGCCTTGCAAGAATTTTGCTAGCTGGGGTATGCCATACCCCCTAACTTTGGCATCATTAATTCTTTCACGTATATCGCACCAGTGTTTTGAAGTAACTAGTTACAAGTAACAGTTACTTTTTTGAGAAAATGTAACTTTAACTAGTTACTTTTAAAAGTGAGTTACTTTTTTACGATTGAAGTAACGTTTTAACAGTTACTTCTACGATTACTTTGCGACACTTAAATTGCTATGTAAGTGTCATAAATTATTGGCGATATAGGATACAAAGTGAGCTGGAATTTAGTTTCTGCTGTGATATAAAAGTCCATCTTCGGTACAGTCATTCTTGCAAACAATAGATGAAGAGAAGAGAAAGTTGTTGTAGTAAATTTGTCTCCTGGCGGTGGTCAGTCTGTAGGCTCCAGACAGGTGCAGGAATTTCAAGGTTTATCGTATGTTTCATCTCTCATTTGGTAGGCCTGAATTCCAAAGCGATATACACATCTCGGAAGAGGGGTGGATTTTCCAGAAACGGGAAGATAAGCTTCTAGGAGGAGAATTCCTTCCTATTGCTAACAGTTTGCCATTGTCAGTTGTGTGCTGTGAAGTGTCTCTTGTTTCTGTAGTTTGTTCCTCTGTGGTGTTTCTCAGTGAATAACTCCCCCCTTCTGTAAGCAGCATCCGATAGTTTCTTCCTTTGCTATAATATCGGATTAAGCTGAAAAGGGACGTAATGTTTATTTAAGTGTTTTTACGAAAGAATTCAACGATACTGGCAACATTGGTAATATGATCGAAACTGAAGAAGGCGAGAGATAGCAATTTTGCATATAAATGGAAAACAATCCAATTGTTTCCACGTGATTTAATTTATCTCAGTTCCTGATAATTTAAAAATGAAAGTAAAAATATTTCCTGTTAGAATTAGCTTATTTACGATTATTCAGCATTTCTGGATATTTGGAAAAAAGTAAAATATTTTGGTAAGTGCTATTCGTTTAAGATTTAAATGAGAACCCATTTTCTTGAAATAAAAGGTACGATAGATCTCACCATTATTATTGATACAACAGTGAATGACAACACTCAAGTGGTAAACTAACGAATCAGGAAGACCCTAGCCATCATTCTTGCTTGTTTATGTAATCCTCTCAGAGAGAAATGAAGGGGTAAGTTTAAAATGCCATTTTCACCTTCATTAATAAGGCACAATTATAGGCTACTACATTATAATTTTTATCATTTTCTGGTTCACAAGCACTTGAAATTATACAACAAAATTTATTTCTCTCTGATACGCCCTTTATGCGAAAGAGACCTCCCTTCTTAGAATATATTCTACGTGAGTAATATCTCTCTCTCTCTCTCTTGCTATGCAGTTTCTAGAATCCCCCCTCCAATGGACATTCCTGAAGAACAACAATGATAATAAATACAAATGCTTAAGTCGCAGTAGCTCAGGTCAACCTCCGTGGCGGAGTGGTTAGCACAACGCACTATATGTCAGGGGTCCCGGATCCTAGTTCGTTTCGAGCATGGATGTTTGTGTTTGTTCCAATGAGAATACAGAAAACAGAAAATTGGCATACGTGAAAATTGAGAAGATGTGAATAACGGGGATACTACCGCATAGGGGTATTCTTTAAAAAAGTTAGAGTGCCTGACTACCATGCGAGAGACCTCGGGTTCGATCCTCGGTGGGGGAGAACCGAGAATTTTTCCACCTGTTGAAGCGGCTCCAGCGCCCACCCAGCGTCGTATAAAGTGGGTATATGGAGGGCGTAAAGGACGCCAGGGACGTGGTGCTGATCACATCACCCACACCTTCGGCCATGATCAAGAAAGTATGGGGCTCTGACTGCACACCCCCTATACAGTGTTGCCAACAGCACGAGAGACAAACGGGCTAAATCGCACCCAAAATGGAGCTAAATTGATTGATTGATTGATTGATTTAGTTTATTTTACTTCGTGTTTTGTGCCTCTTGGCTAATTTGCGAAGATGGGGATGAGTGATGAAATGATGACATTGATGAATGGACATTCACAAACAACCAAGCCCGACCAGGATTCGAACCCGGGACCCTTGGCGTCGCAGCGCGATGTGCTAACCACTCGGCCACAGGGTCGGGCAAAATGGAGCTAAAATTCACATCGAAGAGGCTAGATTTACAAAGGTGCGGCTGCGTACTGAAAAAAAATCTGGTTCTTAATTCTTGGATGTTTTGGTGCAAAATTTATAACCGATGTGCCAATTACAAATCCCCAGGTGTGCCAATTACAAATCTCCATCGCTTTTAACACTTCAAGATTTTATTTTCTGCTCTCTGAGAAGAAAACCAGATGCCGTGAGAAGCCAGCAAAGCCAGCGTTCGTTCCCATGAAGCCTCCCATATATCACCGCCCCTACTTCAAGAGGGAGGAAACAGTGTGTCCGGCAATAAACTCCCATATCTGTCCTGTACAAATTCATCTAAACTCTGGCTCACGTCAAGATAATTTCGGCCGAGAAGGAGCTAATCACCTGGAACTTCAGGCATTTAAAATTTAAAGGCCCCAAGAAGATTTTTCCCCTCGCTTAAACAAGGACTCTCTGTTCTCGTGAGATGCTGCAGGTGGCCAGGCTCGGATTCTAGACAGTCGCCCTACACATGGTGCTCTCCACGAGATGCATAAATTCCACAACCACCGCCCGCTAGTCTGGCTCATAGACAGCTCAGTGACAAGAAGAATAAGTACAAGAATTTTGAACTTCAACCCCGCCAGAACATTTCTCTTAGTATATCTTCGCTTCGATGCGATTTCGACAGCAAAGGAAGGAATAACTTTACCGAAGTGTCCGAGTTGTGTGGGATAAAATTTGAGCTGAGAGCCATTAGAATTAATTAGAACAGATGTTTTTCATTCCTCGAGATCAGCTCTCAAACAAGGTGCTATTGTGTTTTCATGCTATGCGATTATCGCCTCTCAGTAAGCAATTCTCACCCTTAACCACCCCGTGTGTTACGACTATCGCCCCTACTACAAGAAGTGACCACGTGTGGGCGGAGCAAAAAGTTCAACGACCAATAGAGTGAAGGACAATTCGTCGGAGAACGGAAAGAAAAGACGAAGTAAGGACTTAGCAGAGGCAGTTCGAGAGGCAGTTCGATAGACACATTTCGAGATAGCAGTTCGACATTCACTTTTTAGAGAGACAGTTTTAGAACATTCACAGTTAAAACTTTCAGCACCTTTATAGGTCAAAGAGAAGTTGTTTTCTCTACTCTGGACCATGCATAGAGTCCTAGCTTTGTGATATCAAAATTCTCTAACGTAACTGATTAGGAAATGGTATAGTGTTTACGTGCAGCGCCAACCATCAGCGGTCTGCGCTGCTAGCTTGTTTTAACGTAGTGCATTATGGCCCTCGAGTGTTTTGTCTGGTGTAGGTGACGACCAGAGTTTGTAAGTATTTCTACAGTGATGTATTAAAATATTATGTCGTAACATGTTTAAGTGTTCTGATTTCTGATTTTTCAATTTTTGATTCCTACCTGTAAACAACATTTGGCTTGTAAACGAAGACCGATGTAAAGGGAATTTCATTGTCTTTTTACATTGGCCGGAGCTTGGACCGTAGACACGATGAACAATTCCGTGTCGTAATTTAAGTTGGTACATTTAAATTTCTCCCATTCTTTTTTAAACATCCATGCCATAAATAAGTATTGTAACCTAGGTTCGAACCCTAAAACGCCACCTCATTCTCTTTAAATTGTAATTATTGAACCCCCTAAACGCCCCTCTTATTATTCAAATTTTTAATTATTGATATAAATGGCTTTTCCCGAACAGGGACTAGTTTACAAGCCAAACTTAATGTACCATTTCTAAAATTCTAAAATTGTTCTCAATGTTACAAATTACATAAAGAAATCAGGACACTGCAACAGTTTCTTTTGCATGACACGCGAGTGCACTAACCTCCGCTAAAAATAACAACAAACACTTGTTTGATTTTTTTTTCTCTCTCTTTCTCTCTTTTGTAAACTTGAATGCCTATAACCAGAAAAATGGCACTGACCATGGAAGAGCTCAGGGACACCCTAATGGAAATGCTCAAAGCTAATAGTGAAAAGTTAGACTCGTTAAGTAAGGAAGTGAAAGCAACCAGGGAGGAATTAAATTCTAAAATAGAGGCACAGATAAAGAAATGTGAAGTAACGAGAGGGAAAGTAGACCAATTAGAGAAGAGGGTAGAGAAGTCAGAGGGAGAGAATAGAGAGTTAATTGTTAGGGAGGTGCAGCAGGCAGAAGGTAGGCTTAACAGGGAGGCTGTTAGCTACATGAACTCATTAAGAGATGCCAGGGAACATGAGTTCAATACTTATAAAATTAGCTTTGAGGCCAGAAGTAAAAAAGAGCTAGAAGTGATTAAGCGCAGAGTAGCTGGCATTGAAGAGCTTAATAAGGAAGAGAGTAATCAAGTGAATGCTAGGTTGGGTGAGTTAGAAAAGGGAAATAGCAAAATACTGAATAAGTTACAGAGCAGATTAGATAGAGTAGAGAACCTGTCTAAGAATGTAAAAGGGAAGAAAGATAATAGCGGGGAAATTGCCAAATTAGAACGGGCTATTGAAGACCTAGAGAAAAAATATGAGAGCAACCAGGGGGAGATTAGCCAGCTAAAGATAAAAAGGGAAAAACAGGCAGTTAAGCCTAAGGTTCAATCCCAAAGCACCCCTTATGCTTCCTCGGACTCGGACAGTGATTCCGGGGTAGAGCATAAGCCAAAGCCAAGGAAACGGACTGCCATCAAGTTTGGGGACCTTGAAAAACTCCCCAAATTCAGTGCTGCAAGACCTGAGTACCTAGCCTCTCAGTTCTTGGCAGACATTGAAGAGTCGTTTTGCTTGCTGGGTGTGCAGGAGGAGGATATTTTATCCTACCTGCCAAAGTTACTAACAGGGGTAGCCAAAAACTGGTACCTCCAAGTAAAGGGGAATTTTGATACCTATTCGGGGTTCAAGGCATTGTTTCTGTCCACGTATCAATCAGATACGTGGAAGTCAACGTACCTAGCCAAGGTAATGAATAGTAGGTACACTGATCATAGCAAGGGCACCATGCTTTCCTATTTTTGGCAACAGGTCAACTTGCTGAATAACATACAAACTGGCATGACGGACCAGCAAAAGACGGTCATCATAGCCAACCAGCTCCCCAACAAGGTTAAGGAGGCACTCTTAATCCATCCCTACATTAGCCTAGAAATGGCAGCAGAGATTGTGGCTAGGTTAGACATAGTGTCCCAATCCAGTCAAAGAGAGGACCAAAGGAGGTTCCAACCCCGGTACCCCCAAAATCGGCAAGAAAACTTTCAGGCTAGGCAGGTCAGGGTACGAAGACCTAGGTTCGAACCCAGTCCCCCACGAAGAACTGAAAATAACTTCCGTCGGGGTAGCACTTGGGATAGCAACCCGCGACGCAACAACTCATACCGGGGCAGATCGAATGCATACTCCGATAATCGTAACGGGGGAGGTAGTAGTTTCAGCTACCGTAACGGGAGAGGAAACTCCCCGGTACGTAGGAACAACAACCAGGCTAGCCAGGGTCGGGGTCCCACTTATGCACAAGTGGTGGCTGCGGATCGAACCCGAGCACCTGAACAAGGCTCCGCATTAAACCCAAACAGCCCTCCATTTAGAACTGGTAACCAGCCTACCAGATCTTTAAATGCCTAGGCTCCCCTCTTACAGAAGGTAGGCAAGGGGGAAGCTCCATTGATACTGATGACAGGGAAACACAAGTAAAGCAACTGGTGAATGATGAAAATAAATATGAAATTTGTAGGGTTGACTTAAATTTTTATGAGGATTTTGAAGATAATGAGGAATATTATAGTGCAAAAAACCTTTCATTGCCAGTAAATATCAGGAACAAAGTAAAATGTAGTTCATTTGTTAATGTAAGTTTCAATAATAAAGAATATAAGGCACTTGTAGACTCGGGAGCAGAAATTTCTGTAATGGCTGAGAGTGTTTGGAGAGAAATAACAAGTGAAATTTCAAGACCTACCTTGCTTAATACTGATAATATAATGCTGATAGATTACAGTGGGAAAAAGAAACAAAAATCGCTAGGGAAATTCATTACAGATGTGGATATTGGGGGTAAAATAGTAACCGTACAATTTTTAATAGTCAGAGAACTACCAGCAAGAATTTTGATTGGGTTGGATTTACTTTTTGCACTAGAGGCTAAGCTAGACCTGAAGGAAAGAGAGTTGTTGTTAAACACTGAACAAGGAAGTAAAGTAGTACCATTGTTACCCCTACCACTTGCTGAAGGCACTCAGGATTTAGATAATCCTTGTAACCAGGTACACAGGCAACCTAGGTGTACAGTACCAGTTGGGAATACTAATTGTAATACACAGGCCACATCCCAAGAACTTTTTCAAAAGGCACAAGATGCAGAAATTTTAAATCCTACAGAAAAGGATATACTTTTAGATACATTATTAGAATTTAATGATCTTTTTGATGATAAGCCTGGGTGTTGCAATAAGTATGTGCATAAAATAGAAGTAGATACCGCAGAACCTTTGGTAGCGAAGACTTATCCCATACCATATAACTACAAATCTCAAGTCAGGGAACACTTACAGAAACTTTTAGAGTGGGATATAATAGAATTTAGTGAATCTTGTCACCTCAACCCCCTGGTGGTAATACCAAAATCAGATGGGTCGCTACGCATTTGCACTGACATGCGTAATGTCAACTTGCACCAGAAATTGATTCAAACAAAGCCTATTAGGATAGATGAGGCTTTGCAAGGTTTCCAAGGCAAGAAATACATAACCACCATAGACATGTTTTCAGGTTTTTACCAGATTTTGATTACCGAGGAGTCTAAACCACTTACAGCATTCAGTTTCGATGGTAAACTATACCAGTATAAAAGGTTAGTTTTTGGTTCTTCAAACGGAGTGCAAGCTTTTACTGAAGCTATGAATAGAACACTGGGGGATACGCTTTCAGATAAAGTAATGATCTATGTAGATGACTTGTGTATTAGAACAGAGACTTTTGAAGAACACATAGAGCTCTTAAAAGAAGTATTTTCAAAGATTAGGGCTGCTAACATGACCATCAAACTGAAGAAAAGTTTCTTTTGCAAAGAGAAAATAAACTATTTAGGCCATACAATTGATCAGAAAGGGATTCACGTAAATCAAGATAGGATACAGTCAATAGTTGAACTTCCTAGACCTAGAACTAGGAAACAACTACAGAAAATTTTAGGTGCTTTTGGTTGGTTGAGAAAATTCATTCCCAGTTATTCAGAAATCTGTAAACCACTAACAGACTTGCTTAAGAAAGACAAAAAGTGGGAGTGGGGTAGAAAAGAAGAAAATAGTTTCTTATCTATGAAAGATGCCATAGCCAGGGATGCTACATTACATCACCCTGACATGCAAAAGGAATTTTTCATACAGACAGATGCGAGTGGAATTGGCATAGGGGGATATCTATTTCAAATGGATAACGGGGAGCCTCGTGTCATCTATTATGTAAGTAGAACATTGAGACCATATGAAGAGAAGTACACCATCACTGAACTAGAGTGTTTGAGTATAATCTTTTGCATTTCTAAATTTAGACAATATGTAGCTGGTACCAAATTTACAGTCATTTGTGACCACCATGCTTTGCAGTGGCTAAACAGCTCAAAAAACTGGAATGCTAGGCTGACCAGGTGGTCTTTGCAGTTGCAAGCCTACCAGTTTCAAGTACATTACTGCAAGGGCAAAGAAAATGGTCTGGCAGACCTGTTAAGCAGGACTTTTGAAAGTAAAGAAACTGAAAACTTACATATAAATGCCGCAAGTGAACCGTTCCGTAACGAGATACTTGACTTTTCCGTTGACTTCGTAGCTGCGGAGCAACGGAAAGACCCCATACTTCTTCCTATCATACAGTTTTTGGATGGTACACACACAGAAAATTCAACCAGGTCTAGAAATTGGTTTAAGTTTTACAAAATTTTGCCAAATAACTTGCTAGTTACTAGGGATTATCATTTTTTGAATGAGTGGAAGCTCTGCATACCAGAATCGTTTGTACCAGTAGTTCTTAGAGCTTACCATGAGAATTTAGGACATTTTGGGGTAGATAAAATGATGAGAAGGATTTTAAAACTGTATAATTGGAGAAATATGAGGAAAGATGTCAGATCTTATGTTGCAGACTGCATAACATGTCAAAGTACTAAAGATAACACACACCCACCTAGACAAACGTTATTAATGCACAGTATGGAAGGTAGAGATATTGTTTTGTTCATAGATATTCAGGGCCCATT
Organism: Lepisma saccharinum; assembly: GCF_977018435.1. Taxonomy (NCBI): domain Eukaryota; kingdom Metazoa; phylum Arthropoda; class Insecta; order Zygentoma; family Lepismatidae; genus Lepisma; species Lepisma saccharinum. The sequence goes on from NC_139246.1 coordinate 8,441,896, forward strand.
ACCAAGGGGTAAGAGAGGTGAAAGATTCTTACTAACTATTCAAAATGCAAAAACTAGGTTTCTAACCGCATACACTTTACGTAATAGTACTACCGACAGCATACTACGGAAGCTAATTGATGTCTATTTTTTACATTTCGGGATCCCTAATTTAATAGTAAGTGACAATGGAGTCCAGTTCAAGGCAAATAAATATGTACAGTCATTAGCCTCTCTAGGCATAAAGGTTGCTTACACCCCGGTGTACAAACCAAGCAGTAACCTAGTTGAGAGGATACACAAAGATTTGAACCGGCTTATGCGAGTGGTATGTGAAGGCGCGCATAATGCTTGGCCAGAGCATGTCACCAAAGTTGTTAACTTGTTGAATGGAAGTGTCAACCATTCCACTGGTTTTGCACCCATAGAGCTTCAATTAAATTATCCCATTGACAATGCAGTAAAAACACACTTTGACTTGCCAGCTGGTGAAGAGATGAACTGGGAACATAAGCTGTACATGGCTAATATTAATACAACGGGTGAAAGAAAAAAAAGAAATACCAGAATAAATGCACAATTGTCCCAAAGGCAAAATGTCTCTGTAGGTAACTTAATCTTTTTGAAAACACACTTTCTTAGTAGCTTATTGGATGCCATAACCAGGAAATACTGCAATACCTTCTCCGGTCCTTATTACTGCTACCAGGAGGAGAGAGTTGATGTGTTCACGCTGTTGGACTGCTGTACCGGCCAGATGGTAACCAATCAGCATGTGGAAAACATGAAGCTGTGGCACTGTACCGAAGGTAAAAGGACATTGTACCTCAGGATGTTGAAGGGTAAGAGACCAGATCTTTTTCCACAGGATGTTAATGATACACATGTTACATAACACACATACTTTACAAAGGGAAGTCCTCTTAAAGGACTGGAGGCTGGGAGACTCTTTTACACTTGATTCTCAGGATGGCGTAAATAGAATCTTGTTCTTTATTTCTCCTTCAACCTAAAAATTGGTTCTTAAAAACAATATTTGGCTTATCTTTCATTTTCCAAACTTAAAAGCGTTACGCTGTTAAATAAGGCACTTAAAATGAATTTTCAGCATAAAAGCTACAAATTTTGTAACAATTTTATACATTTAGAACTTAATAATAACAATTAAACTATAAATTACTTAAATATAAAGAGTTAAGCATGTATTGCTTCATAAAATTGAACTACTGTGACATAGAAATCCAAATTTTGTCTGAACTGGTACTTTTACGGAGAACTTGAATTTTAAATCAGCCATAAAATGCTTAATTACAGTCGGATCTTTATGAAAACTAATTACTGAAGTCATAAATAGACTACCCTTGAGGGAAATTACAAAAAATCAACCAGGACTTGCATAATTTTATTTTTAATTATCCAGTTTTTATACGAAGGTGTCGTATCGGAGGCTCGTAAACCGAGAAACTTCGAATTTATGTAGAAATTTTACTTTTATTTCAGGATATCTACTTCAAACTTGTTTAATTATTTAATATAAGTGTTCAAGAAGTTTTGCAACCAACTACCATTTAAAGTTAGTGAAAATCAGTGTTGCCAGCTAATTTTTTTTTTGAAATTTTGACGTTCCGAGGAATTATTTTCCGAAATCACCTTTCTTCGATGTACTGATTTAACCAGCATACCTGTGACTTGTGTAATCATACAGTATAATAGTTACTAGGTAACAATTCATTATAAATGGTTTTGCAACCATCAACTTGAATATTTTTCTCAGCAAGCGTGCTTACCTGTACCTGCTGAATGCGACGGATGACCTGATGATAGATAAGAATTTATAATGAAAGGGAGACCAACTTCTTCGTTTTATATATCTCCCTAGGGTTAATTTCTTGCTATAGAGAACCTCAAAGATCAAAATTTCTATTCTCAAAGGAGAATAGAACCCAAAATTTATTTTTGCCACCATTTTGGAATACTTTTGGTATACCCCGGGTAACTTGAAAGATTTTTTTTGGTGTGGAAGTTTAGGAGTTAGGAAGAGGAAGATTGGAGCACACCGCGTGTCACCTGTCCTCCCAACAGCTCATAAGACGCTATGGCAGCGTGAGCTAAATATGATTTTAATATGGATTTGACTTAATCATTGCGGAATTCGACAGTTTTCATGCGCGGAGCATATTTTATTTTACACTTTGCCTTCTTTAGGCTTTAAGGGATTTTTTTTTATCAAGGTATTATCTTGCTGTCGGATTCAAGGGGGGGGGACTCTTTTATATATACATGCGGGTTGGGTTTGGACGTGTTCGGTTCCTGGATTCTATCAGCCACGTGACAGGTCGACATTTGGCTGCTAGAAGTTAGGGCCTAACTACGTAGTCCTCATAAAATAGCCCTGCGGGGCTAACACATTGCAACAATTGCTTAAGAATAAGTAAGACAACAATTACACTCGACCAAAAGCAAAATTTCATACACATGCATACACTTGTAATATAGTTGTATTTTAATCTTTTGATTTGTGTTTGTAACTAACAGAAGGTGGTGTTAGGTCTTCTGTTTATAATAATCTCATGCATTTGCTCATATTAACTTCTTTATTATATTTAAACAATCATGTCATCTATTATTTTTGTGTGTTTAAATTTTATGTTTTTATCATTTTGTAATCCTAATTTTTGTAAACTTGTGTAATCAGGTGCAACACTATATAGGCACACACGTGACTTAGTAAGTCACCTTATCATTTTATTAATGTCTAGTTAGTGGTGAAACTTATAATTTTGTTTATTTAGCACAGTCATAGTGCCATGTAATCTTTTTATTTTCTTAGGAAAAGTAGTTGTTTTGATTGTTTCATTTATTTGTCAATATTTACTGGAAAATGTTAATATCAATGGATTATTATCTGATTATCTACTTTTATCTAAGTGTGTATTTTGATTTATTATAGTTGATATTTGATAGGCTAGACACACCAGACCAACCAAGGCATGGGACGGCCAGTGATGTATGATGAAGGAAATAAGTTGGGTCTGTATAGTAAAATAAGGATTATGTTTTTATAATAACTAGTTTCATGCACCATTTAACTTTGATCAGGAGAAAATGGAGGCTAGATCTCCATAATAATTATTCACTGTTTGCTTTTTATGTTGATAAGGAGATAATTAAAATTTTTGCATCTTAAGTGGCTCAAGTTGCATAATTTTACTTAATGTGAGGTATAAAACACAGAATAAATACATCTACCACATACACTTGCCAACAACACATAACAAGGATGGTATTGTTATAAGAAGTTTGTAATTTTTAATTTGCCCAAGGAGGCCTATGCTTTACATAGCATAAAGAATGTGCCTATGATGCACACATAATTCCTGCCATAGAGCAGAAGGTTTGCCCATAGTGGCCATTATAGTTTTAAGTATGCACATGTAAGGGGCTGAATGCCCGTGCAGTAAATACTGCCTAACCTATGAAGTGTGTTAGTGGAATAGACTTGTGTTGGTAAAGCCTTGAGCCCATAATGAAATATGAAATAAGCTAAAAGCAATGAGATAAGTTGAAGAGAAGGGTGCATGAAGAATATAAAATAAAGGGAATTTCCTTATTTTAATGTGTGTATCGGTAATTTTCCAATTTTTAATTTCAAAACTAGCCAACAAATTTTTATATAATATTTTATTAAATCCTGTATTGATTTTCATACTATCTTTGTAGAAGCTACAAATTTTTGTGTAATTTTCAATTTTCATAAAAAGGTAATCAAGAGACATAGTGGTCAAGTGCACAAAGACAAGGAACTTAAAGTGGTAAAGAGACTTGAAGTTGTGACATGTGAAGAAAGTGCATAAAGATAGGTTAAGACTTTCAACTAAGCATATTCTAATGCCTTTAAAACTTTCACAGAATAAGACACTACAGCCAAAGAGATGGCAGGAGAAGAGGCCCAAGGAGACTCCGGACACAGTTCTCCAGCTGATACGGGAACTCCAGTCAGGCAGACCAAATGGCAGAAGGAGAAGCCAGGACAGGCTACCATTCCAAGACGACTAGGCAATGAGGGCAGCACACCATTATCATAGACCGTATTCCTGAGCCACTCGACACCAGGGTTGGCAGTTGGAAGAGAGAAGAAGATGCCATGGGCCCCAAATGAAGCAGCAAGGGCACAACTCACTTGCCCAGGGCCAATCCAGGCAGGAGGAGAAGCAGCTGAAGAGAACTACAGCTATGGGAGGAGGAGAGAGGCATGCAGACTTGCCCATAAGAGGCAGATGTGACCCGAACACTTAAGTCTACGGGTGCTAGGGTTACATTCTGACCTAAGTTAACATCGGTAGGCAAGACACATCAGAAGTCCTGCAGGAGGCAACGCAACAGCTAGCTAAGAAAATTTTCTTCACTACAGTTCAGCAAATTTTATTTCGGAGCAGGGGGATGTATAACCGATGTGCCAATTACAAATCCCCAGGTGTGCCAATTACAAATCTCCATCGCTTTTAACACTTCAAGATTTTATTTTCTGCTCTCTGAGAAGAAAACCAGATGCCGTGAGAAGCCAGCAAAGCCAGCGTTCGTTCCCATGAAGCCTCCCATATATCACCGCCCCTACTTCAAGAGGGAGGAAACAGTGTGTCCGGCAATAAACTCCCATATCTGTCCTGTACAAATTCATCTAAACTCTGGCTCACGTCAAGATAATTTCGGCCGAGAAGGAGCTAATCACCTGGAACTTCAGGCATTTAAAATTTAAAGGCCCCAAGAAGATTTTTCCCCTCGCTTAAACAAGGACTCTCTGTTCTCGTGAGATGCTGCAGGTGGCCAGGCTCGGATTCTAGACAGTCGCCCTACACATGGTGCTCTCCACGAGATGCATAAATTCCACAACCACCGCCCGCTAGTCTGGCTCATAGACAGCTCAGTGACAAGAAGAATAAGTACAAGAATTTTGAACTTCAACCCCGCCAGAACATTTCTCTTAGTATATCTTCGCTTCGATGCGATTTCGACAGCAAAGGAAGGAATAACTTTACCGAAGTGTCCGAGTTGTGTGGGATAAAATTTGAGCTGAGAGCCATTAGAATTAATTAGAACAGATGTTTTTCATTCCTCGAGATCAGCTCTCAAACAAGGTGCTATTGTGTTTTCATGCTATGCGATTATCGCCTCTCAGTAAGCAATTCTCACCCTTAACCACCCCGTGTGTTACGACTATCGCCCCTACTACAAGAAGTGACCACGTGTGGGCGGAGCAAAAAGTTCAACGACCAATAGAGTGAAGGACAATTCGTCGGAGAACGGAAAGAAAAGACGAAGTAAGGACTTAGCAGAGGCAGTTCGAGAGGCAGTTCGATAGACACATTTCGAGATAGCAGTTCGACATTCACTTTTTAGAGAGACAGTTTTAGAACATTCACAGTTAAAACTTTCAGCACCTTTATAGGTCAAAGAGAAGTTGTTTTCTCTACTCTGGACCATGCATAGAGTCCTAGCTTTGTGATATCAAAATTCTCTAACGTAACTGATTAGGAAATGGTATAGTGTTTACGTGCAGCGCCAACCATCAGCGGTCTGCGCTGCTAGCTTGTTTTAACGTAGTGCATTATGGCCCTCGAGTGTTTTGTCTGGTGTAGGTGACGACCAGAGTTTGTAAGTATTTCTACAGTGATGTATTAAAATATTATGTCGTAACATGTTTAAGTGTTCTGATTTCTGATTTTTCAATTTTTGATTCCTACCTGTAAACAACATTTGGCTTGTAAACGAAGACCGATGTAAAGGGAATTTCATTGTCTTTTTACATTGGCCGGAGCTTGGACCGTAGACACGATGAACAATTCCGTGTCGTAATTTAAGTTGGTACATTTAAATTTCTCCCATTCTTTTTTAAACATCCATGCCATAAATAAGTATTGTAACCTAGGTTCGAACCCTAAAACGCCACCTCATTCTCTTTAAATTGTAATTATTGAACCCCCTAAACGCCCCTCTTATTATTCAAATTTTTAATTATTGATATAAATTTCTGAAACTCAAGCACGCACGAACTATACTCCATGAGGCCTTAAAAAGATCGCTTCGCTGGCTTGCAGCAGACGACAATATGAGGTGTGTCTGCGAGAACCAATCAGATCCGCGAATGAAGGAGCCCGGTTGCCATAGCTAGCTCGCTGCACCCTTCTGGAAGGATGAATGACCTCTGTCTCTTGCTACCTCGGCCTGTTTGTTCTGCTGAGGAGCAGACGACACGAGAGTATCGGCAACAGTGTGCAATCGACGTCTGCTGTTAGCCCGCGAAGCGCTCTTTGTAAGGCCTCCTGCAGTATAGACTCTGGTCGAACCTCACTGTTACGAACGATTCGTCGATTCCGCACCGCATTTCTGTGAACTTTCAAGGCAACTGAACAGAATTTCCTGGAATCGACGCTATCCGTATCGCACTACACAGCATACCAAAACCAGACACAAGGGAATAAAGTGACAATGTGCACTTGCTATCTGCTCCCCAGGAGGGGTCGCAGGACGAGCTTGCAGGTGCAGAGGAGAGTCGGTTAAGTGAATTCTTCTTTGCAGTGTTGCAATGTTTCTTATTAGGCTGAAAATATGAGTTTACTGAAAATACCAAAAAACATTTCATTACTGAAAGGGCTAGATTTGTAGCAAGATTTTTCTCTGTAGGGCTAAAAAGCCCCCTGGGGCTTTTGCTGAATTTTGGGGCTGAGTACGTACTCCAAAGGGCCAGTTCTGGCCCCAAAAGGGCCAACTTGTCAACACTGCCCCTATACGCCATCTTAGCGTTGCGCAAAGCACAGAAGAGCACTTTATTTTGTAATAAATATAAATATACGAAGACTTATATTATGCACCAGTAACATAAGTAAAATTCATGTTAGTCTTCACAAAATATGTTATTACAATTAATGATCGATTTGTGTAATTTGGTTGGAAGAAAATTTTCAGCAGAAAGTAACTATAAAAGTAACTTACAGTTACTTTTGAAGTACATGTAACTGTATAACTGAGTTACTTTTTAAAATGAGTAACTGTAACTTACTTTTCTTAATCAAGTAACTGTAAATAGTTACCTTTTTAAAAGTAACTTTCCGAACACTGTATCACACACATACATTTGTCATCTGGCAACTCTGGTATAAATTAAAAATTCAAACCATTTCAATCGATGTCTGTATTTGTACGTTGCATGGTAAAGGAAATACAGAAATGAGAGATTTCCTGAAAATATCGTCATCAAGGTAAACATACTGCGTACAATTAAAGCATGTTGAATTTGTCTTTCTGGTAGGCTAAACCACGGTTTGAAAATCAACTCAATGCGCGTGCACATTTCTCATGTTTCCACTGTGCAACTTGCGTCTTTCTTCGTTGCATAGGGTTGCGCAGATCCCCCGATTAGGGGTGGGGGAGAAGCCTTCATGAATGTTCAATCGGAGAAAGATAAACCTCAATTCATATCACTGTTTTATTGTATTGGTGGGTACGAAACAGGGGCGTGTATAGTGTGTGTCCGGACCCATCGAAAATCACTATATCAAAAGAATTCCAACTTCCGTGGTATCAATGTTCTTCGCCTCCCTTACAAATTTCTAAGTAAGAGTATTATGTGGGGCAACTGCTCCCTCTTGCACCCCTTGCGCACGCCTATGGTTCGTTGCCATGCCGGTATCACTTGCGAAAGTTACAACAAACTCTTCACCAGAAGCATCCATTGTAAGTTGAATGGCAGACGACAGAGCTACGCGGGAATGTGCAGCAGGTGCAGATCGAGTGGGAAGCAAATCCTCGTGTCTGATTGGATAATTCCCTACATGTGACATAGCTGTTTGTAAAGAAAATTCTCTCGGCCGGGATTCGAACCAGAGACCCCTGGCGTCGTAGCGCGATGTGCTAACCACCCCAAGAGGGACGGCTGCTTCTGCATTTATGAAATAAAAACTAATAATTTACAATAAGTTTCAGGCACTTACAATGCAGAAATCATCGAGAACACTTTGAAAAATTACCAGTTAGAATTTCCCGACTCTTCAGGATCCCGAAAAGTAGGAAATGATTTCCCGAAATCTAGATCGGGACAGGAAAAAATCCTCCCTCCCTCGATCTAACATTTCGGGATCCCGCACACCCCTAGTTATTATAATTGAGCCGGCATAAGGGGGTTGGCAACTTAGACACCCGCCAGAGGCACCTCACATGAAGGGGACCTTTGAATACAGAAATAATATCATCATCAATCATACTTGTTAGATCTTTTTTTCTTCTTCTTATACGCGCTTTCCAGAATTCACCAGCTTGCATCAGACTGGTGCACCAAAAATGACGTCAAATTCGGTGAAATTCGGAAAGCTTCGTACTGAAACAAATGAATGTTAGATTCAGAATGCGCACGCATATCTGTGTTTATCAGGAAAAAAAATCACCATCAGTGACTAAATCACAGAAGATATTTCATGAATATTATATATTTTCACTTAACGACATCTTATTTTCCATGTGCAGTACGAATTTAAGTGGTATTATTTTTATTTGCAAAGATATCGCATTTTGCAAATGGATGCTTTCCTGCATGTTGCAGCAGAAGATGGACGCATGTTTTGATGCACTGGCATACTTTATTTCACTTTGCGTGCAAGTGAAGGAGCAGTAGTGTTTAAAATGTCGACAGTTTATCCATGCATCCAGTTTATTCGCCCTCCGTGCAACAAAATCGGCGTGGGGAGTGGGGTTCAGGGGGTCCGGACTCCCCGAAAGACTTACCATGTACTAAAATTAAATAATCGAAATATACTTGTTTAGCATTTGTTACATAATCGATGGTAATTAATTTCCGCCGAATTTATGGGAAGCCAAGAAATTGGAATTATTCTTCTTTCAAGGACAGTTCCATACTATATGAATTTTATTTTTCGTCAATTATTATTGAATAAATATTCAATTCTTTATACATTTAACATTAATTTCCTTGACAGAACAGTTGTTTTTATACAAATTTTGGCGATCTTAATTACACGTAAGCTACATAATGATTTCGTGCTGTTATATCTTTATTCTTATACAGTCTTTATATCTATTCATGTTATAATAACAATACAATACAATTCACATATTTACTTATTATTATTATTATTATTATTATTATTATTCAGACACTTGGTCGAACCCCGCCCCCCCGAAATATATTTCTAGATACCTACTTGGCCCTGACCCAATAAATACGTCTTGGTCAGAAGGTTGTGGATGAAGACTAATACAATAACAATGTTAAGGGTGTTTCAGAAAGGACTTTGCAACTTTGTAATAATATATAAATTTATTCACACGACTAACAGAGCTGGTTTTGGTGTCATTTTGTAGCAAAATACATCATGTTTTTACCCTATAAGTTAGTAAGGTTCAATGTGACTTCCATTGGTAATTTGGCAGACATCCCATCTGAAGTCTTGCCAAATCCGCTGCAGCATGTCAGACGTAACTAGATACTTGCTCTGAGATCAACGAGTGTAGCAGGTAGGGGTGGTCTGAAAACATTATCCTTGATAAATCCCCAGAAGTAAAAATCAAGAGGTGTCAGGTCTGGTGAACGAGGTGGCCATGCAGTCGGCCCACCTTGACCTATCCACTGATTTGGAAAGCGGTTACTGAGGAAATCCCGGACGACGTTGAGGAAGTGCGGTGGTGCGCCGTCTTGCTGGAAGTGAATTTGCAAACTCTGCAAACACTCACTGGAAACCAGTGAAGGCAGTAATTTTGGTACAAGTGTCGCTAGCACTAGCGGTGGTGTGATTCGGAACTAAGCTACTACGTGAGTCAAAACTTGATGTATTTTGCTACAAAGTGACACCAAAACCAGCTCTATGAGGCGGGTGAATATATTTATATATAATTACAAAGTTGTAAAGTCCTTTATGAAACACCCTGTGTAATAATCCTTGGAACATGGAGTTATATTTACGCAATTAGAACCTAACTGTTTGCACCACAAACAATCTCAATAAATAAACACACCCCTTCCTTTCCAAGCATACAGAAGAAAAATGCCACAACGCATCAAGTTATCATCAAGAGGAGGACACACACAGAGCAAAAGAATTGACCCAGAAAAATGATTCAACATTTCACATGAGAATGAAGGATAACAATAACCTCTATACAATGCAACCATTTCCGTGAGATAACTCCAAAACATATATATGCACACGCACAGTCCCTTCGTTCACACGCATGGCTTTATATATCATTGTGGCGTCGCTGTTACACTGTAGGTTACTACTGCTGCGTCCGAATACAGGCAAGGAATTCAGAGGAAGCCGACTTCTCACAATAATTCAAATATCGCAGGCCTGACTTACATTTTGTCCATGCATACTTTTAACCCGGGAGAACAATGTTGCATTCTTAAGCAATGCAAATATGCGAGCGAAGCTTGTTAATCTTGCAAAAACAATTATTTATCACTCTTAATTAGTACTCTGTTAGTCGCAACCATACGGTGATTAACACGGATTTTCTTTTTTTATTATAAAGTCTCTCCAGTGTCAGTGCCGCCATGATTAATCATCTAGGGGTGCTGAGGGGAGCAGAAGGAAATTTACAGGTTACGATGTTGAAAATAATACATCAAGCATGCATGCAAACACGGATCTAAAACTACAAAAGAAGTCCTAACCAAGTGCCTAACATGTAATAATAATAATTAATGCGTTAATAAGATCAAAAAGTCTATTCATACAAAGAAAGAATACAGATATAGCAGGATGCATTCATTATTTAGCTTTAAAGTCAAGTTAAAATCAATTTGTATAAAAGCAGCTCTTCTACCAAAGATTTTAATGTCAAATAATGTTTGTGTTCAAACACTATGATGCAACTTGCATGCTTTTATTAAGTTTTTCTATATTCCTTTAATTTTACTTTCATTTTTATGTAATTATAATTTTCACCATTTTTATTTCTATGATTTTATCGTAGAACAAATATTTGATCAATAGTTTGAATAGATCAAAAAGTCCATTAATACAATTAATGAATACAGATATAGCAGGATGCATTCATTATGTAGCTTTCAAGTCAAGTTAAAATCAATTTGTATAAAAACAGCTCTTCTACCAAAGATTTTAATGTCAAATAATGTTTGTGTTCAAACACTATGATGCAACTTGTATGCTTTTATTAAGTTTTTCTATATTCCTTTAATTTTACTTTCATTTTTATGTAATTTTAGTTTTCACCATTTTTATTTCTATGATTTTATCGTAGAACAAATATTTGATTAATAGTTTGAATTTGAAAAAAAAAATGATTATATACTGGTCGACTATTAGACTATAGCCGAAAGAAATTACTGATCAGTAAGCCACCGGTGAAACATAGAGAGAATACTTACCAGATGACGTAATCAGAGCTCCAACTTAATTAGCCCTGTCACCTACTTCCTGTTGAACAAAATCTGCGTGAATTCTCTCCGGCTCTCGTAATCCAAGATCGTTGCAAGCCACAGAACATAACTACGTGAGCCGTTAAAATAGCAGTTCTTACGCTGATATTATCGACAGCTCCCAGTTTGGTTCGAAATTTTGTCCCGCTATGAAGCGAACTGCTCGAAAAATTGTATTCATTGTTCGCTCGTTATCGGGAAACTTATACACGAAAAAGGACTAGAGCATTTCGTGATTAAGACATTGTCAGGATTTGTGGGCTACGAGATCGTGGCGTTCAGCGCCCCCTTACTAGAGCGATGAAAGCTGAGAATCGCCTGCCAAAGTGTGCAAGGGCAGTCTTTTGTGGTACGAGTTGACAGGTTTATAACACCTACCTGTGCTATTTTCTCTCCTCGTACTGCCGGCTGATCTTACTTACGAATCTAAATATGAGAAGTTCCGTCTTAACGTGCAAGTTAAATCACTCTAGTCTCATGTCGAAGCCTTGAGGCTTTAGTGGGAGGAGTACACGTAATCTGAAATTCAATTCCGACAGGTAGGGAAATCTAACCAACAGTGTTGCTTAAAACACGATTAAGTTTCGCTTTCTTCGTTCATAAGAAACTGCATGGTTTATGCAAGAAACAAGAAATTAAGGATGAACTACGATAATCTTAATGTATAAAAGAATATGCCCTCACTGATTGACTCATCAATTCTGCTAGTATTACATTGATTAGACGAAATTAATCAACCATTCTAAACAATGCAAACAATTGAGCATCGATGAGAGTGAAGTTATAAATATTCTGACTTTATAAAAACATAATTCAACTCTCATAATCCCAACAAACGAAATAAATATAAATTCATTTAGACTTTTAGACGTTGATAACCGAAAAATCTTACCAATTCATACGGATATTCGAATTTTAACTACATCCGCAGATGTATTACATTCGTGAGTCATACGATCAATAGGAATTATAATGGACGCCACACGTAGACGATTAAATGAAGCAGGAGTAAATATTAGTCGAATAGGGACTTCTTTTCGGACACCGTTCAGAAATCTGTAGAACAAATTGCATATTTATACCTATTGTTATTGAAACCTGAAATATTTAGGGATGCATTCCTCTTTGACGTGAGCACCTACTAAGAAGGGATTTCCCGAAATTCAACACCTAAAAGGGATGCTATTTTTTTTTAATACTTTGATACCCTTACAACTCAAACCTCTGGACCTAGAAACACGAACATTTTTTTAACAAAAATCAGCAACAGATCACGCTATCTGTATTAAGGAGCTTTCAGACATGTGTCTCTTGGTGAAAACCAACTTTCAGAAATAAACGAAACCTTCCAAACCGATGCGACATCACAAGCTGCACGTGTCGCTCGAACTATAAAACTATAGTGCGATTTATCCATACCGTGCATCGTGTTGCCTCGGTCTGTCGTTCGCGTATGCGCGGTGAATGGATTGCTTTAGGGAGCTTTCAGACCGAATCGACAGGTATACGCTATGTGTAGTATACATTATATACCTTATTGAAAGTAAAAAAAAAAATAATCCTCAATTTTTTTCGATTAAAACATTTTGTGTATTAAAAAATAAACCCATGGCTCGACAGCCCTCGAAGGGCTTAGGCCGATCTCCCGACTGCCAGTCTCCCTCCCACAATCCTACCTAGAGGTGTGGAGATCTTCAACGGGAAGCCGTTATGGAAGATTTCCGAGACCGGGTTACGCTACTCACTCGTAGCTCCCCAATTTCCTCACAATGGTGGGTGGCCACCGGTCCTATACACAGGCCGAAAACCCAGAGACTTAATCCAGGCGGACTCGAACCCATGCCGTTCCGCAGTCGGAGCCACATTTTATGTATTACATTTTAGAAAGCAGTTATCCATGGAATCGTGACAACCAAGATTTGTCCATGACTGTACACATATTTTTTTAAAAAAAAATCCAAAATGCAGTAATATGAAAAATGAAAAATTGTACCCGTTTTATTTAAAACGTTGCACAAATTATACTTTAAATAAAATCATGGTATTTTCGTCTTTACGCTAGTGGACAAAATGTTGAAACTATATGGTCATGGTGTGACGAGGGGGGGGGGCATTGACACGTTACCAGTTAAAAAAATCTACACATGAAAACTTGATATAATCGATATCGACGACCTACATATGTATTTGTACGTTCAACATACTACAGGATTTTTTCCATGGTTTTATAGCACCTTCAACCTAAATCTATACATTATGTTGTTGGATCTGTCGCACATGATAAACTTCGACAGACAATTGTAGAGAAATAAAAACCAGGAAGGAGTGCTCATAGAAGTCAAATAAAGACAATAAATCAATGCATACTAAAACGAAATTTCGGCACTAAATCATCAAACAACTCTGCAGTGCTGAAATGAAATATTAAACGATTATTGCTTGAGGGTAGAAAAATGCATGATTCCTTATGACGATGGAGTTGTTTTGTTGTTTGAAAAGTGTTGTGGCTAAACTCCATTGCAAGTTATAATTTATATGCTACATGGCAGCTTTTCATACACACATTCCTCTTTTCGAAGACCGCAGGGGCCGGATTCAGCCCACACAATCCGGTTTGTACCGGTTGTAACAAAAGGTTAAGGAAGACACTTGTGTTTGATTCATTGCTGTGGTGTCCTCTGTTTCTGCAGATCACACAAGTCGTTTATCGACAAGCTTGTGAGATCTACGAAGGCTGACCCAATATTCCTTAAAAGCCTCCAGTCAGTGGTGCTTAGATCCAGGAGCGTAAAGAAACAATATTTCGTTTTAACAAACCTATTACTTTATAGTTATAGCCAGTGGCAGCGATTGGAGGAAAGTTGCCCCTCCCCACTTTTCGCCAATTTTATATACAAAGGGAAATATACTGTCTTTACCCCCCCCCCCCCAGTTTTGGCACCTTGCCCTCCCGGTTTTGGAACCCAATCGCCGCCACTAGTTATAGCTTTTTAGAATCTTGCAGGACTTTTAAAACACACTGTACATCTACACTAAATTTACAAGCAAAAGTATTAGGGGATCAACTGCCCCCTTGCTCTCCCAATCGACACGCCTGGGACTTTTTGTACATGAAATGTTTGAAATCAGGGAAAGGCTTTATGCTCATCCATATCTATAGTCTACATATGGAAATTGAGGGTAGTGGGTGGTTGTCGTCAAGCATCCGCTTTTTTGGACGCGAAGTTCGCCACTGGAAATGAGACAAAGGCAGAGAACGGAAATGCAGAAGCGAGAGAAACGTGACTTACAGACAACATGAGAGAAAGAGAGAAGATAGAGGGAAAACTGGGGGGGATTGAAAGTTATATAGGAGATCGAAAATATGATGGAAAGAAGACTTACAATGGAAGGCAGCTTTTCCTTATTCGGGGGGTGATCTGGACTTCCATCGTCCAGACTTTATATGTTACAAAAAGAACAAAAACAAGGAAGGTCCTGTGAGGTCTTGTTTTTTCGCAAACAATTGTACAGTCACCAGCAATAAAAATGAGACAGCTAGATTCTGAAATAATCACTTCCTTGCAAGGCGTTATGTGGGTTGCCTAACTGTACGGCGGTAGAAGTTTCCATTGAACATTTGCTATAATAATATCAATATCAATATGTTTATTCATCATTAAGCATTACAATAATGCAATAGATGTCGTCATTGGTACAAATATAAAACATAATACAAGAATAGTATAAACATACAGATATAAAACATAATACAAGAATAGTATAAACATACAAATATAAGACATAATACAAGAATAGCATATATATCTAAATATAAAACTCAATACAAGAATAGCATAAACAAGCCTATATATATAATAAATACATAGCGTGAGTATGGAGAGAATAGTATTGCACATATTAAAAGTTCTAGAAATTAAAATCTTCTTTTGAGTGCAGAATAAATTCATCTAGAGTTAGGCAACACACATAACGCCTTGCAGGGAAGCTAGCATTTCAGGATCTAGGTGTCCCATTTTTATTGCTGGTGACTGTACAGTGAGTCTTAAGCAAATGTTGATTGGAATGTTATTTTTAAAGATATAGTACAAAATATGTAGCGGACAAATACCAGAACAAATATAAAAAAACAAAGAAAGTGAAAGGCAAAATTGCAAAGAAAAATTCAATAATGAAATGACGTAAGAACGTGATTTTCCTTCCCAGAATTTCTGAAAGACAGTTAACGAGCGACACATTAGATCTGACAATGTAATTTAAGCTAGGAAAAATACGTAACGTAAAAATGAGAATGTGTTATTTATTACTCTGTACAGCAAAGCTACAATTCTTGCACAGAAACATGAACATGTCCTATACCCCACTTCTACATTTCTTTGCAACAAATCATATTACGTAACAGTAAGATGATAAAGGAGTGCAGTATTAATGTAAAAATTCTAGTTCAATTTGGAGTTATATCTGAACGGTTAAGCAAAATTATATAATAGGGACTAACAAGAACTGCTTGTACAAATTCTGAGTGATTGATAGATTTTTAAGAAAGTGACGTAAGTGGATTAATAACTTGTTTTTAAACAGATTATAATCTGAATCAGAAAAAAAGTATGAGCCCAAAGAATGCTCAAAGAAAGCCATTCTACATTTTAAAAGTTCTGAAGTGTTCAACCGGTCTAAATGTAGTGGAATAAGAAATAATTTTACGTTGTGGCTGTCTTTTAACATGGTGATTAACTTGGTGGAATTTTAAGTACCACGAGCAACGAGAAGTGTGTATATTTGAACGTTCCAAACTATTTCGTCGTGACAGCTGTTTTTTGATGTTTTTTTACAGCTGCGTCGAGCAATAACCTTGAAAAAAATGTCTGTTGTGCAAGGGAATCTACGAATTAAATCTCGTGGATGGCATTTCTGAACGTGGCTTCGAGGATAACGGTATATGCCGATAAGAATGGTCCGAAAGCTTCTTGAACAACATTATACATTTCTGGTTTGCCTTGACAGTCTTATCTAGTAGCCATCCATCAGTGGCTGCAACGCTTCCTTTCCAATGTTGCCAGTCAGCTTGCGCATTTTGTGCTTTCTTAGTTAGGGACGGAGACACTAAAATTCAATAAACGAACATTGATCACGCTGTCTTACTCAACACTGCTGTACTGACATAAAATAAAGTTTTGAATGTTACTATTGCTGTTACTTCAGCCCCAGATGTCAAGGGGGGGAGAAAGAAACGTTGCTGTATTGAATGAAATAAATTTTAATACTTCGTGGATTATTGTGTTATTGTGTTTATTGTGTCATATAAACGTACAGTGGGATCCATGAATATTATCGTGCAAGTTGTCCATCACCATGTTCGTGCACTTGATTTGACCCAATAAGAGCTTCATGCATTAAAAGAAAACTCAGAACAAGTTGTTAATAACTTCTGCACCAGCATACATAAAAATCCATCGCTTAAAATCAAATAGGATATAAGAAAAAAATTAATGAAAATAGTCATGGACAATTTGCACGGTAATACTCATGGATCCCACTGTACCTAAACCGCATGCATACACATACTCTGGAGCAGTAGCGGCGATTAAGTTAAATAACCTGGGAGAGGGGGGACGCAACAAGGACAGTTTACTTTCACATAAGGTTACTATTGAGAAGCCATAGTGCGAGGGAAAAAAGTGTGTCGGGGGGGGGGGGGGCACTACTCTGGAGGATAAATTTCTTCAATTGCAGTTACATTTGTTTAAAATTCCTATTTCCATCGTGGATTTAAAATATGCCCAATAGATGTCGCCACTGAGTTAAAATGTAGTTTAAGCTGCAAAGGACTGTGTACATAAAACTTTTTTAAAAGTGCTTCAACAAAAATTACAGAGAAATACATTTATTATAAGCTAGGAAAGAGTTAAAAATGTATTAACTGTATCTGAGAAGCGCTACCTTTCTTGTACAACTATTTAAATATTATGTTCACATTTTTATGTAATATTATAATATTTGTGTATCGCAGTATGGCTCGAAATTCCCGGGTTTGCTTTAATGAACTTTTAAGGTAAGGTGTGACAATTTTGCACCAGGCATGCATTTATTTCAATATCGTCAGAATGGGCTCTGCTACTAAAGAAAATCCACGCATAATTTGAGAGTATGAATTTCTCCCCATGTTGCAAGTGGAAGCTGTTTTTAAAGTTGATTATTAAGCTAGATATCGTGTTTGAAAAATATGATGAATAAATATTTACAGAATCCTATGTATTCCTTATGGAGAGACAATTTCAAATTGAACTCACGGCTAAACAAATGAGAGTTTCAACTCTTTCTAGTGTAAATATCATCTTCAGTGGATCCTCTACCTGATCGTATGTTTTTTCCGCCATCGGAAGTTTGATATCCCCAAGAAAACTAAAAAAATAATTCTCCCATAAGCGTAATGCATTTCTCCTTGCCTGCTACGGGCATCCTGACAGTGTTGCCAAACCTGATGCGCATAAAAGAGTTATTTCACTTTAAATTGAGCTAAAGTTGACTTTCAAGGAGCTAGATTTACGAAGGCTGGATAAAGTGCCTCCCATGGTAATTTTAGTTGTCAAGGGGGTGGGGGCGCTGCTATTACCGTTAACTTTAAAATGATGACAATCTATTCTTAGTTTTCACCGTCTAGATCTGACGGCATCACCCATCTCAACAAATCCACCGATGGTTGTATGAAATTGAAAATGAGGGATTACCGGATAACAATATTGTCATCTTCACCTCAGCCAAGGCGCTATGTAAAAGTAGCTGGGGAGGTAAGAGGGGGTGAGATGAAGCAGCCAATATGATAATATCACGTCACGAGCAAAATGTATACGCATGGCAAAAGTTGGTCCATGTGGTCCGGGGCTAGTGGAGCAGGAGGCGGGTGTCACAGTTCACAGCCAAACGAGTGCACGAAAGAGCCAGATCTGGCTTCAAAAGAGCTAAGTTGGCAACAGTGCTCCCCAGCTGCCTCAGAGAGAAGGACCTCGGGGAAATTGTCACTCTTCCCCTTAAAGGAAAACAATTATTGAGACCCTCTATACATCACTATACATACGAATGCCATGAAGATGAGACGCGCCTTGAAAGAATGTTCTATCATCATGTATATGACAAGGTGCATATGTTTTGTAAAAACCATAATCTCGAATTGTAAATGAGAAATGTCCATTTCGTTATCTATCTCGTTTCGAGTTGCTTGACTTTTGGTTTTATGTCCATTTACGCACAGATGGGGTAATCGGGCCTGGACATGTACAATGTCTCGAGTGCGGAGCAGCACCGCTCATCACGGTGGAGAAGGGCGGAGCAAATCAGTGCACGCTTCTGCAAACGGCTGGTAGCGGCAGCCGCGTTTTCCCCTCCATGAACTCACATCCCCTCATTGGTCGAAGACTTGATTTCGTTCCCCTGCTGGCAGTAATTCCTCAGATAAGGTGTAGAGTTTAAGTACAACAGCGTTGCCACAGGAAAAGATGCTTGTTCCTGCTTTCTGTGCCACGCTTGGCGGAGGCAGTGTTGCTACATGAAGGGAAATTTTCCTTGGCACGAGTAACTCTAGGTTCAATTTTAGGTAAAAATGGAGATTTTATGAAAAATATAGAACTTGCCGGAAAGTATTTAGTTGTCATATTTATGTATTTGTTTACTTTAGTGTTATATTTTTATTACATTTAATGAATCTAGATGGGATGTATAATAAGTATATGCAATAAATATGAAAGAATTGTGAATTAAACCAGGTCATTTTTTTGTAATACGCCAACGCTTAAAAGCAGGGTTGTTAAAGGTCCAGGAATTTTAAATCAATTCAATTCCGGTCCAGGAGAGAAAATCAGCAAGCGTAAATTGGTTCTGGACCGTAAATAACCTCTTTATCTGTAAAGTATTACAATTCGGTCCAGGAACCTTTTTTCTGAATGAATTTAAATTCGGTCCAGGAACCTTTTTCAGGATGAATTGAAATTCGGTCCAGGAACAATTTTTCAGGAAGAATTTAAATTCGGTCCAGGAACCTTTTTTTCAAGCATCAATTTAAATACGGTCCACGAACCTTTTCTCAGGTACAATTTTAATACGGTCCAGGAACCTTTTTTGCAACGAGACAATACGCAACTTGGACCGAATTTAAAATGTGCGAGATAATAGGTTCCGGTCCTGCAGCGGAACCCAATAGAACCCATTGGAATGTATGGGTTCCTGCAACTTTAACAACCCTGCTTAAAAGTCATTATGTTCCAAGCTGACAGAAATGGGACTACTAGGCCTAAATTGCAAACACATAAAATGTTAATACCTGGCAACACTACCATATATGTTGTGTTAATGAAAAATACCGAAGCGTATCAGGAGACAGGTTCTTGTTTGAAACAAGCGACTGTGTGTGTGTGTGTCTTTTTGTGCCTTCTTCCTAGAGTTGTGTGACTAGTGGAACGCTAGAGGCCTAGATTCGAAAGGTACCGTTGCCTTGTATCGGTGGAAGGGAAAGTTGTGGTGGAAGGTCTCATCCCCCCTCCCCTCTTCTACACGCATCCTTCTTTTCAAAGGACGTCCGCAATGGTCGAAACTAGTAGTGATGCATCAACCAGCTTCATAAATAACGAACTGAAATAAAATCTATTTTTACACTCTTGGATGGCAACCTTGATTTAATACCATCACACCCAGTGCAAGTTTTTGCACCTTCAGTCATAGTCTGTGTGGCATTTCACTTACTTCTTCGCCTGATAAACTCCAGAAAGTTACTTTCAGGCAGTAACTAGGGATATTGCTGTTACTTCCGTACAAAAATGTACTTACTTACAGTTACTCATTTCAAAAATGAAACCAGTTACTGTTACAATAGCCAACTATACTCCGTCCCAGCTAACTGTGGAGCATGCAAACGAAAACAAGTCTCTGCGCAAGTAGTGACGCGAGACGGCGCCACGTGAGAGGGAACGGAACTTAGTAATGTTATATGGTGCCGAAACCCGGGAATTGCGTAGAGAGGGAAAGCGACTGCAGTAACCAGCCATCCCTGCAGCTTGTACAGCTTCGCTCTGGCCAATCGATTTCCTTCGCCTCTCTGACGCTATGCGCGGTCTTGCTTCACAGTTAGCTGGGACAGGGTGTACTGTAATTTCTTTGCGTCGAGTCCCTACCCTACGGAACTACGAACAAAAAATATCACTAGAGACCGGATTTTAAAGGGGAAAATTTTGCTCTAAAAAGGACAAAAAAGGAAAAATTAATGGGGGGAAAGGACTAGGGTTTTCTTGCACTCCACTAACAATACTATTTTATATGATAGCGCAATACATACCATTCATATACAGCGTGTAACAAAAGTCCGGGAACACTTTAAATAAATTATTGTAGCCAAACGAGTAGCATTACAAAGTAACAAAGTACATCATTTCAAAGAGTAACGTTGTAAGTTTTTTCAACAACACTCACTTTACAAACACCCGATGTGGGAACCATGTGTGACCCGACAAATGTCGACGCGATAATCAAACTCTTCCCACACACGGCCCAACATGTCTTCCGAGACTGTGGCTGTTACTTGTTTAATTCTCCTTTTGAGTTCCACAACATCACGTGGAAGAGGAGGGACATATAGATGGTCCTTTACATAACCTCATAAAAAAAATCTTCCGTTGCACTCTTTGTTTTGTCAAATTCTAGCACGCAGAAAGCCTTCTCAGCTCCAGAAAGCGCCATCTTGATTATGACACCACCTAGCGACGATATGTGGAACTACACGTAACACCTGCAATGAGGAAAAAACTTACAACTTTACTCTTTGAAATGATGTACTTTGTTATTTTGTAATGCTACTCGTTTGGCTACAATATATTTTTTAAACTGTTCCCGGACTTTAGTTACACGCTGTATAATAAGGGATACATTAAATTTCGTATTAATGTAGAACTAGAATAAAATTATTTAAGAAGTGAAGTAGCATTTATTTTTAGTTTGGGGATTCAGATTAAGTGTGAGAGTAGCTTATTTATTTATATTTTTTTCATTTCTTAACTTTTTATTTTATTTTATTTTTTTCATCCATCATTTTTCCATAAAAAAAATCAAATGGAACACTACTTAAACCAATTCTATGCCTGGAATATTTTTCTTAACCTTTCTAAACAAAACATTCAGCAATATTTTACTTTCAATGGCCATCAGATATTTTCAACACTACTTTCTTTATTTTCTCAAGAACCACTCATATTTCTACAAGTGACACCATTTTACCTTTCATGTTTCGAACATAATTTGAAAATACACTTTTGTAAATTCCTCGTCTCAGATTACAAACAGTACATTCTAGTTTTCTGAAAATGATCTTCACCTACTTTACCTAATTACATGTAATTCCTGACAGATGGTGCCTCTCAAGTTCGGTGAAAGAATGCAGAACTCTTGGGAAATTCTGTTTTCAAGAGGAACTTAAAATAACAATGGAGCAAGATGTCGTGACACAAGTGTGCTCGGTAGTATTTGCAATGCAAGGCATTTGCTAAATTAACAATCCGCTTGGTATTTGGGAGCCGGCTCAAGTAGGGCATGGGGAGAAAATCAGTTTCCGTGCGTCGGAAAAATTGCTTCCGATTTTCAGTAACAATGAAGAATGCAATTAGCCAAATGCTGTCTTACAAACGGAACGTAACACAGGATTAAACGCGAAACTTAACAAACGCGAAGAAATAAGCGCGAAAG
The DNA here is from genome assembly GCF_977018435.1 of Lepisma saccharinum. Lineage (NCBI taxonomy): Eukaryota > Metazoa > Arthropoda > Insecta > Zygentoma > Lepismatidae > Lepisma > Lepisma saccharinum. The sequence goes on from NC_139246.1 coordinate 8,464,049, forward strand.
TAATTACAGCGAAACGGATTAAGCGTTAAACCAAACTTGGACACTGGAATGAGCCCGAAAGGAATAAACTGCGAAACGGATTAAGCGCGAAACGAAACTTGGGCACCGGAATAAGCGCTAGAGGGACAACAGCGAAACGGATTAAGCGCGAAACCAAACTTGGACACCGGAATAAGCGCTAGAGGGACAACAGCGAAACGGATTAAGTGCGAAACGAAACTTGGGCACCGGAATAAGCGCAAGAGGGACAACAGCGAAACGGGTTAAGCGTGAAACTAAACTTGGACACCGGAATAAGCGCAAGAGGGACAACAGCGGAACGGATTAAGCGCGAAACCCAACTTGGACACCGGAATAAGCGCGAAAGGGACAACAGCGAAACGGGTTAAGCGCGAAACTAAACTTGGACACCGGAATAAGCGCAAGAGGGACAACAGCGAAACGGATTAAGCGCGAAACCAAACTTGGACACCGGAATAAGCGCTAGAGGGACAACAGCGAAACGGATTAAGCGCGAAACCAAACTTGGACACCGGAATAAGCGCAAGAGGGACAACAGCGAAACGGATTAAGCGTGAAACCAAACTTGGACACAGGAATAAGTGCGAGAGGAACAACTGCGAAACGGATTAAGCGCGAAACAGAAATTGAACACCGGTATAAACGCGAAAGGAAAAACTGCGAAACGGATTAAGCGCGAAACAAAAATTGACAACCGGAATAAGCGCGAAACGGATTGAACGCGAACGCAATTACTGCGAAGGAATAGGCACGAAACGGATTAGTTCGTTTTAACTTTTCTTTGAAATTTGTTGAAATTCTCTTCACTATGATGCAACAAAATGGCGCATCTTTCTATTCCACCATTTAATTGATTCCCACAAATAAGTTTCATTGTTCATTGTTCGTGCTTCTTTCTTGCATATTTCCCAAGACAGCGATTAATGGACAATTAATAACGGGTTCGATGGTAAGGAAATATTTATAATGGAATGCATGAAATTTCGTTTTCTTGGCCCACTTCCTGAAATTGTCTTCGGCGTAAAAATTGTAAATGGAGCAATTCTGTTTCTTCATGAGAAGAAAATTAACTTTCTACATAATTAGGAATAATACGATGCGATTCTTCCTTCTTACGGGGAACTCCCTTCACGGATTTCATGGTGAATCCCCCAGAAGCTGTTCCCAAAGGGCAAATGCTCAGAGCAGTGGTTGCAGGTTCATTTAGCAAAAAATTCCCTTAAGAAAGCCAAATTTAACTTCTGTATCTGGCATGAAAAAGTTACAATTTTATTTTTTTAGCGGAACATAGGGACTTTGGGGAAAGAAATATACAGGGCGATTCGTAATTCCCTCCGGGGTTTCGAACTTTTATAGTACAAGAACTATGGACATGCAGCAAAAAGGTGCATATCAGTACATAAAAAATCTCTCCAAGTTTGGTACGTACCTTACTGGTGCTCGATATGTGAAATCAAGTTCCTGCCACACACGTCCCAACATCTGACTCATATTTAGCGAAATCTAAGACGCAGAACGCTTTGTGTTCACCAGCGCACGCCATGTTTGCGTTAACTGCGTTACACTGCCACCTAGCGGCTAACTCTACAATTACGTGATGGGGCCTATTACGAGTGCAAACTTGGAGAGATTCAAACAACGAATCTTTAAATTTAATCCACATTATTTTATAATGATTCTCTTTTCGCCAAACCACAATCCTGCCTAGGGCGCCAAAATGTCTAGCTACGGGGCAGATGAAAGCGAGAGAGAACCAGAATAATGTAAACGACTGGGTACAAGTTGCCGAGAAATACTTGTGCATCCCACTATACCGCTATCTTTAAAACTCTGAGCTAGACATTTCACAATGGAGATGTCCTTGCCCTGTTTCCAAGCAAAATATATACATGCATTTTGCCAGTTACCATTGCTAGCTCAAATAAGCAGAATATATTCCTATTTTCCAAAATAATATCTAAAAATATCATTACCTTAATAGTGAAACAACAAATGTAATGCACTACTAATGTATTGATCTCAATATTTGTAACAGTTCAGATAAATCTCAACATACTCTCAGTGTTGGTGAATCCAGGCAATCTTTTGCCACCAAAAGACATGGTATAAATCCAGAAAAATATTTTCATTCTTACAAGCCTCATGTTAGCCTAATTGACGCTTTCAGAATTGACATAATAGAAAGACCACGTGTAATAATCTAATTTTCGAAAACCCGATGAGAGCTTTAGTCTCTGTTTACAAGCACATGGCGGGAAATTTTCCCGCGAAAACAAATAATATTGGAGAAAATCAGGTCTTCAGAGCAATGTAGCTCTTTCTAGGGATTTCAGCATGGGAAATGTCTTGTTGTCTTCTTAGCTAATAACATTTTAATTGTTCTTTTGTTTACAGCAATTTGCCGGAGGATCTTAAGTGGAAAAATTGGCTTTGAAGATGTACCTAAACGTGGGAAGGAAAATGTTATGGCGGTTTCAATTGCTTGGCACTTCTCGCAGAGAACATTGACTTCTGAAAGTAGCCTCTTAATCTGAGACCCGAATTGGTTGAACTGAGGCTGAGTCAGGCCAGGATTTTAATTCGGGGGGGGGGGGGGTCATTCCTAATCAGCAGAGGCGTCACCAGAAATATTTGTACCACTGTTACAATTGTTATTTTACAATACCTAGTAACTATTATACATTATTAAAAAGAAACCAATTTTAATATAAATTTATTGTTATTATTATTATTATAATTATGTAAATAGAGGGACTTTGCTACTCGATCCACCGTATGGGTGACATTATTTTTCTTACTGAAATTCATAGTTATTGTATTTGTTATTAATTTTTATACATTCCGTTCAAATAAGACTTTAAATGTTAGGGACAAATTAAGCTGGTTGCTCTATTATACACTATTTTTTTCTCTAATGTTTAATCTTGCTAAGGAAGTAAAATTACCACTATTCACTATTCAAATTAGATATTCTTAGGATATCGGGGGGCTTCAGCCCCCTTAGCCCTCCCCCTGGCTACGTGCCAGGGCTGAGTAATATCTATAGTCAGTGTACGGAAGTAACTATTTACAAAGTAATGCAGTTAGAAGTAACAGCTACTGTTTTTGAGGAAGTCTAACTCTAACCAGTTAGTTACTTTTAAACGTTATCAATTAAGGCTCAGCCGATGTATCGGTATCAGTCGATACCTTTAGTATCGCTATCTGAAAGTACCCGTTGGAATTTATTTACCGACACCTGCCGATACTTTTCCGATATTTTGGTCATTGGCGGACTCCGCAAAAATTCCGTGCGAAACACTCGCGGCGTGTAATTATCCTGAAAATTATGCAAAACGCGAAGTTTCTTTTCATTTGTGTGAAAAAAAGAGAATTTTGTGATAACGTAACATATAATTTAATATTACGATGTAATTCTCAAATACTACATGGGCTACGGTCAGGGGTCACTGGTTCAAATCCCGTTCTTGTGTGAGTGTTCCTTCATCATTGTCGTAATACAAAGGACGCTGAAAAAGTAACGCACAATCCACTGTAGCTCGGGAAACGTAAGGACTAGAGAAATGAAATTTTGTTGGTAGAAGCATTGGTCCTTTGGAGATGTCACTCAATGTATGATCCAGGGGCGTATATTCTGGGCTAGCTATGCTATCTGCGAAGCCTGAAGTCTAGAGAATAAAATACAGGAGAGAAATTGATCAGAAATTGTAAATAATATTATTCATATCAGTGAGATGATGATGATGATTCTGGAGTTGGCAACCTGATATCCTATGAGTTGGCAACCTGATTTCTTATGAGTTGGCAACCTGATTTCTTAGGAGTTGGTAAATTTATTTCTATTCATAGCCTAGGACCACGTGACATAGTGAGATAGCGCCGATCTTGGTCTCAGTATACGCCACTGGTATGATCCATGTACTTCCCTGCACTGCAGCCATCTTTTTTTCCATGACACGAATACACGTTCGTAAAACTCTTGAGGTTGGTCTTTACACCACTTTTTCACATTCGCAATCAGCTCGTTGTCATCTACAAACTGTTTCCCACGCAGATGCGCCTTCAGTCGTCCAAACAGATAGAAATCCAATGGCGCTAGGTCAGGACTTTATGGGGGTTGTGGCACCACATCCCAGATGAATCTTCTGAACTGTCATGAATGCAGCATGCGGTCGTGCGTTATCGTGATGCAACTTGTATATCCCGATTTGGTGTTTGGTGCTTCTACCTACAAAATTTCATTCCCCTAGTCCTTACCATTCCTGAGCTCCAGTGGATTGTGCGTTACTTTTTGACCGACCTTTATATTATCATCACTCATCCTCATCGTCGCGATTAGCTAAACGTGGTAGAAAAGCAACGTAAAATAATCAATCAAATATTTTGAAGCTTCTCTGGATTCTAAGGTGAATCACCGAAAGCGTGATGTAGGAAAGTAGCAAAAACTCAAAAGAAAAGGCTTCCTTTATGCAATTTAAAGTGCCCAAAAGCGCATAGGGTAGCATAATTACAGAAATGGATGTCCAGCGTGAAAGATATTTTCGCAGGCTTCCTAGCTCCATAAGCGTGTTTGTCACGTACCTGGCTGATTTTCTTCGTTGCGCTGAAGCGACACCTAACCAGCCCCACAGTCATGCTGAGCAAGGAATCCCCTACGGTCAGCACACGTGCGAAAAGGAGTTCAAAGAACACATTCATCCCACTGCATGAAGACAATTACTCTCGCCCAGGGAGCAGGAAGAGGCCCCACCAAAATATGCCCGGGGTGCGCTCGTTACAGTGTATCCATATCCATCTTTTACTTTCTGTTCAACTTATATCTTTTGTGTCTCATATACAGGGTGTTTCAAAATGATCTGAACGATAACAACATGTTCCATGAGCAACACAACATAATCACGCATGGAATATCCCGTGAAATACATTCGAACACATCCTTAAGTTTTTTTGGAACGGTCCCAGTAGTTTTAAATTCTGCCGCCAGGTGGCAGACTGACCAATTGTTAAAATGGCTGCCAGTGGTGAGGAGAGGTGAAATCACTTTGCAAGAGTACGTCGGTCGGAGCGTGTAACGTCAGTTTCGTAGACGATTTCATGAAGATCCACCAGCAAAGAACTCTATTAGATCCACCGAATTAGCGCCGCTGTGCAAATTATTGATGAGAACATTCTGAAACATGGTGAAACTTGTCTGGATGGAGTTACATTGCCATATTGACGTGCGCTGCTCACATTGAGCATTTGTGAGTTAACTTGACGACAACGATTGGCACTTAAACTTGGACAGTTCTCTCTCTCTCTTTCTCTCTCTCTCTCTCTCTCTCTCTCACACACACACACACACACACACACAGGCAAGTATCTAAAAATATATTTCTGGTCGGGGTTCGAACCAAGTGCCTCAGAAATACTTCTACTACTACTACTACTACTAATAAGTTAATATAGATTTTAAAATTATTACGATAATATAATTTAGATATCTATTAGTAATAATATGTAAATTAAGTACTAATATATTACATAAATAGGTAAAAATGGTATACAGCACGTATTCATAATCTAGCCACGGCCCCCTGGAAAATGAATGTCCACCTAAAAATTATCTATTTCACACGTAATTTCATGTCAGCCACAGTAATTTGTGTTAATTATTATAAATTCGTTGAAGGAACATGATAATTTCAGACTGAAATATTGTTTTTTGAGGGAGAATATGCCTCCTTTGCCCCTCCCCCTGGAAAAAAAATCCTACGGACGTCGATGTAAACAAGTATATTTTCATTATTTCATTTTAGTATCTGGTAAGTCTTTCGGTGGGATCCGGACCCCCTTGTAGCCCCCCTCTAAATAAGACCTTGCACACACACAAGTTTGGTACACGCAAAAGATGGCGACCAGAACAAAACAACACCCACCACGCCCTAGGTTGACCTCTGGTGGTAGGCACGAAAACTAGAAACTTGCAAATCTCAGAGTGACACCCGAAGACGTCACACACCCTGAGCGCATAATGAGAAACAACAAACATGGTAGCCACGAGATCTAAAATAACGGATTTCGAGAATCGTTGAAAGGGAGTGGCCGGTAAATGAACAGGAAAAGTGAAACTTTGGCCACCACTAGTCGCTCATTGGCCTTTGGCTATAACTGGATTATCCACCTTGCAAAAACCGTAATGCAAAAAGTGGATCAATTTTTTTTCATGCCGTGTTCTGTCAAGACGTTAGAAAAAAACAGCGTTGCTACGTGAGGCGCACCTCTTTATGATTCAATTGAAGAATAAACCGTGTGGTGTTGGGTGTTACACTCCTGTCCACATAAAGTTCACACTTTATAGAGTGAACAGTTGAAGAATGTGTCACTTTATCTGAACAGGAGTGTACAGTGGGATTCATGAGTATTAGTGTGCAAATTGTCCATCACCATGTTCGTGCACTTTATTTGACGCAATAAGAGCTTCAAGAATTAAAAGAAAGCTCAAAACAAGCTGTTGACAACTTCTGCACCAGCATACATAAAAATCCATCGCTTAAAAACAAACAGGATGTAAGAGAAAAGTTACTGAAAATAGTCATGGACAATTTGTCGAGCAATACTAATGGATCTCGCTGTACGTGGTCAGCGTATCGTCTCTCATAGGTGCTGTGTTCTGGTTTTCGACACCAGTGTCCGCTCCTTGTTGCTTTCAAGATTCTCCCCAATTGACCACACGATGCTGGGTCAACACCAAACTATCTTGGAGCTCGAACCGCCGACCACTGGCACCAAAGGTGGGAGTGAGCGTTAACCATTATCGCAGACTTTGACACTATGGGGGCGTTGAGTATCTGAGCGCTCGTTGAGCAGACAGACCCTTTAGTTGACGCTGTGTGCTCATTGATCGAAACATCAGTGCCTTTGAGTAACCTGTGACTGCGTCAAATGGACAAGATTGCAGTGATGATAAAAAAAAAAACTGTTATGGAAATGGTTGATGTAGACAAAACTGTCGAAACCTTCTTTTTCACGCACTTACACAACTTTCAAATATATTCCAATATATACAACACTTTCATTTTAATACAATTACAAAATGTGGAAAATTATACAGAGTATTGCCTGCTGTTACTTGAACTTCTTCTGTAATTATGTTATACCGAAAGCCGTTAATCCTCATTAGCCGTCATCTTCACACAACAGTGCAAATGCAGGTTAGAATTGATTCTCGGTGAGGTGAGATACCCGACTGAAACCGCCGCTCCCAGCTATAAAGCCTACTTTAGAGGAAAGCATTTCCCTTAACATTCTTGCTAGCATAAATGTTCCCAAAAAATCTTACATCATTTTTCGTAGTTTGGAATTAGTACCACAACACTTTTTCTTCTTCTTCTTCTATCTAACCTAACCTAACCTCACACTAATGACGTCACGTCAGCCAATCGGATTGCTTAAAACTGTTGTGGCAGCAATCACAACCATAGCAGCAAGGTGGACTTATTTAAATCAGATTGATTTAAATCTCGATCTAAATAAATAATTTATAGAACAATGTACATAAAGGTTTTGTAGATATCAGAATCACTTTTAGTGAAAGTACATTAATCTCGTAATCATTTAACGGTGTTTATTATGCTCTAAGATAGGGAAATAAAGGATGGGGTGAAGCTCATACGAAAGCAAATGTAAACACAGGATTTCTCTTGATTTATAATTCAATAATTTTACGGGCAAAACTAGCAAACATTTTGTGTAGAAAAATATACAAAATACTAATCATGTTAAACCATAAATAGTGTTAACATCATTAAACTAAATAAACATGGCAGCTGATATTTTTCAAACTACATTTAAAAAATCTCCAAAATTCAGCTACAAAGACTTCAAAAATATTTTAAGTTACAGTTGTAGTGTACATCCAGAATGTTTTAACTTCACTGGAAGAGAAGTTACTGAAATTATTATAGTTTCATTAACACACTCAACAAACATTTTCGTAGTAGGGACAGTATCAGAAACAGAAAAATGTATATTTACCTACATTTTTTTTGGTTTAATCAAACTGTTCAAATATTTTACAGGGCCGTTTACTAGAAAAGGGCTTTCTATAGAAAACATATATTTATATGTATGGTGTCAAAAAACATACAAGTAATTTTAAGCGTGTTTTTTTTTTTTAAAAAAAAATCTGATTTAAATAAAAAATCAACAAAAATGATTTTCTTAAATAAAAATCATGATTTTAATCCATCCTGCATAGCAGACGATACTTTACCCAGAAGCATTTCCTGCAACATTCCGGTTACAATTTGCGATTGCGATGCGTAGCCAGCAGAGAACATTAGATAATATATACAGCACGAAAGCATACGATATGAGCCAGCTCTCGATCTTTACAATTTAATCAACTAATGTAGGTCTATTCTTTCATTCGAACACTGTATACACTATAAAGTATGTATTTAAGCAGTGCCATTGATTTGTACCTAATACCTTTTTATGGAAAACGCTATTCCTCTCGGTTGAATAGTTATCGGCTTTTAAAAATGTGAAGTGATACATTGTTTACATCTCACGCGGGCCGCCATTACATCTCCACCCGTGACCTAGAGCTTGCTTCTGATTGGTTAGGACTTCTTCCATACTTTAGAAATGCCATACGATTTTTAACTTTAGACGGTAGCATTTTGATCATGTCATAAATCTAAATGCTAAGGGAAATGCTTTCTGCTGGATCTGCTGGCGTTCCAATGAGGCATAGGAGGAAAGCGTTGCACGTTATTGAATCTGCTCTCCATTCTGACAGCATCCAAGTGATTGCAAAGCAGCCATGGGATTTGAAAAATGGCCGCCCACACCCACCGACAAGACAGATCTGTTCGTGAGCGTCAAGATTGCTAGGAGCTTCAGGAGCAGAGAGGAGTTGCTCCCACCCGTGAATTTTTCATGACCATGTTTCCGCGGGAATGGGTTTGCTGGTGCGAGCCGAGCAGAAGATACGATCGCGATTGTGCAACGCCACCGCCGAGTTTCATTCGGACACGCTTCTTTTTTGTTTCTGCCAGCGATCATTTTAAGAAACGGCGTGCTGAGATTGCCGGAACAGATCTGACATATCCTTAATGCAAGATGTTACGTCTTCCTTACAGCCCTACGAAGCTGGGCTGAATTTAATTGCAGAATCGATTATTATCGAACTTGAGCACAAGAACTTCCGGTTGTTGCCCAAAAGCATCGGATCACGTGCTGATTTAAATGTGTTCTAGGGAAAGGCATTTGAAAAGACATTCTAAACATGTCTAAGCACTAAGCACATGGGCGTAACTTGGAACTTAACTTTGGGGCGAAGGAGCAGAATCCAACTTGGGACTTAACTTTGGGGAGGTGCCGTATACTATAAGTTTACGTCTACATGCGTTGTCTACACATAATATACGCGTAAATTACATTGAGTTGTAGTTTACATAGACTACGTAGACAATCTAAAGTACATTAAAATTAATTTCCAAGGCTTTCATGAAAGAAAAGTGACATTTTGAACTATATTGGTTCCTAACGAACTGACAAGAATCCTATTTACAACAAAATTTTATCTTTTCTGCTATCATCAACTATGGAAGAAAACAAATAGTATGCAAAAAGCACCAATAGATGGCACTCGTGAGGCAAACTTAGTCTTTTTCCCATAAAACACTACAATACTTCCTAGGTGAATTTTTTTCCTAGGTGAGAAATTTTTCGAATTTGCAAGGAAGAGCATGAAAAGTTCTCCATACACATCAGCAACTGATACGCAGTATAATATTGTTTTACTTTCACCACGTCCTTTGCTAAGTTATCACCTCTCGCTATGTTGTTTACATAGATTACGTCATCTACGTGCATAAAATAGTCTACGTGTAGAATGTAGACTATCGTTGTTTACACGTAGACGCACATCACTGAGGAGGGCAGAATCGAACTCGGGACTTTGGAAGGGGTACAGAATGAAACTTGGGACTTAGCTTTGTGGGACACAATCAAACTTGGCACTTAACTTGTGGGGGGAGGGGGCAGAATTAATAAGTTTTTGCTGAATATCTTGCGAAATCGTAAAAAGTACACCAATACTTTTCCACTCAGGTCCCAGGAGGTTAACAAAAGTATCATTATCTTTTAAATTTAGTTGCCTGAAAACTTAGGGGGGGGGGGGCAAGTAAACCCCTTACCCCGCCAAGTTACGCCTATGTCTAAGCAGGTTCCTCACAGAAGCAGCATGATACACATTATATGAAAACAGTATACAGCATGCTAATAAAGTTGAAGCTGCGTTTTCGATATAATATAATAATAATTATTCCTTTATTTGGCGGGCGAGGTTCGGTTGCTCTACCACTTAACCCTTGTCATGAACTACATAAGAAAATACAGGGTTGCGTATATTGTATCTACCATTATCATTTGGCAATCTTGTCGGAACGCAGGTGCGCATGCGCAGAGGTTTCCCATGCTTAGGCAGATTCAAGTCTGACAATCAGTCTGCCATAGAACGTTCGCCTGTGCAGACACGAAACGTGACAGTGGATGTGTTCATCCGAACGGGTTCCATTCAGGAGACGCAGCAAGCATTGCACTGAGAAGCATCGGGACACCAGAGACATGGAGACTTCTGTTTCTGCACGCTACCATTGGCTTTCTATTGTCTAACGGCTCTAACCGATTGTATAATGCTGTGACACTATGGCACGGGTTGATGGCGACTCTCATTGGACCGTCTTCGCAGTGCTGCGTCTCCTCAATGAAACTTATTCGGATGATCGCCTCCACTGCCACGAATCGTATCTGGACCGGCCAACATGCCATGGCAGACTGATTGCCAGACTTGAATCTGAGATTTCTGCGCATGAGTACCTGCGTTCTGAAAGGGTTGCCAACTGATATTGGTAGATATAATATGCACCACCCTCTATAAGTACCGTATTTGCCGGCGTATAGGACGCACTTTTTCCCTTTAAAGATATGTCTGAAAAACAGTGTGTGTCTTATACGCCGACACTCTGTTCTTGACTACCTTCATGTCTATGAATTGTCACTGTTCTGAGTCATTCGATTTCCTTGCGGTGTGTGACGAAAAAGATTAAAATCTATTCTTTCTTAGTTGGATTAAGTAAGTTATTTGTTGAAAGTAGACCTACATTCTACTTTAAATTTGAAATACTGTAAATGAATTATAAATTTAGTAATAAAGATTTTTCCTCAACGCCGGCAAATACGGTATACAGGGTGACTGGTAATTAGATGTATTCCCTGAAAGGGGTTAAAGTAGAGACAATTTGCAATAAATTTGACCATATGATACCCCGTCCGAAAATTAGTAGTTTTCGAGATAATCGAATTTCAATTGTTTCTTTAAAAAATGACAATTTTCCACATAAAAAGATGAATTGAGAAAAAACTGCTCATTGTATGGAACTTATTTCAGCGTTTTCTGATAGCTAACGAATAAGTGGTTCGTTGGAAAAAAAGTTTTTCCCAAATAACAATCACATGTAAGTAACGGGTGGGTCTAAACTTACAAGTGATGATAAAAAAATGCACCCTTAGTTTACTTGGCAACATATTAATAACAAATATGGTATGATACGAAGCGTACAAATTACTTAAATTACTTCCTTGTGTCATCTGCTATCCAACAAGGTACAAATGTTGCTAACATTCACATTTGTGTACAAGAAATAATACTTCATTCACCTTCATGTGAATGGAATCAATGAACAATACAATTAAAGAACATTACACGTCTTGCTCCAAGTGGGCACCTCCGCTACGAATGTAGGCACGCAGGTTTTTTCGGACATTTGGTCTCGTAACTCGTGATGTGATGGTGTCCTTGATGTGTTGACCTTCTGTTGAGTTCCCCTCCCTGAGCTCTTCTTGCAAGTTTACCGTTGTCTTGTCATGTGGCTCCAAATGTAAAAGTCGCAAGGCGTCAAATCGGGGGATCGAGCCGGCCAGCGAATCGGGCAGCCTCGGTCAATCCATTTATTTGGGTAATTTTCATCCAGCCACTGTCGTACGCCCAGGCAGAAGTATGGATGGGCGCCATCAACAATCATTTGATCCAGCCATTTTTCCTGTCCCAAATCTTAAATGGCATCACTTATGAACATTTTTTGAGGAACGGGATGGCAATGTTGTTGGAGGATGTGCCTCTAGCTACAAGATGTGACATGATTTATCAGCATGATGACTGCCCAGCTCGATCCCCCGATCGATTTGATGCCTTGCGACTTTTACATTTGGAGCCACATGACAAGACAACGGTAAACTTGCAAGAAGAGCTCAGGGAGGGGAACTCAACAGAAGGTCAACACATCAAGGACACCATCACAGCACGAGTTACGAGACCAAATGTCCGTAAAACCCTGCGTGCCTGCATTCGTAACGGAGGTGCCCACTTTGAGCAAGACGTGTAATGTTCTTTAATTGTATTGTTCATTGTTTCCATGCACATGAAGATGAATGAAGTATTATTTCTTGTACACAAATGTGAATGTTAGCAACATATGTACCTTGTTGGATAGCTGATAACACAAGGAAGTAATTTAAGTAATTTGTACGCTTCGTATCATACCATATTTGTTATTAATATGTTGCCAAGTAAACTAAGGGTGCATTTTTTTATCATCACTTGTAAGTTTAGACCCACCCGTTACTTACATGTGATTGTTATTTGGGAAAAACTTTTTTTCCAACGAACCACTTATTCGTTAGCTATCAGAAAACGCTGAAATAAGTTCCATACAATGAGCAGTTTTTTCTCAATTCATCTTTTTATGTGGAAAATTGTCATTTTTTAAAGAAACAATTGAAATTCGATTATCTCGAAAACTACTAATTTTCGGACGGGGTATCATATGGTCAAATTTATTGCAAATTGTCTCTACTTTAACCCCTTTCAGGGGATACATCGAATTACCAGTCACCCTGTATATAATACCGTATATATGTACAGGGTGGCCCAGAAAAAGGTAACATGATACAACGGTTCTACATTTTGGTTACCTTTCTTGGGCCACCCTGTAATATAATAATTATGTATAATAATACAGCATAATACAGATAGAAACAATAACTAAAGAGACTAATGAAATGACAGAAATGTAGAAAAATATTAGTAGAGAAGAACGGAGGGGAGGAAAACAAATGTGCTCCATGAGCACCAACCATATATTTTGTAATGTCTATCTGAGGAACATGGAAGGGCAATCGATGAATATATGACATAATCCGGATAGACATGTAAAATCGGTGCCAAGAGCATTATGAACTTGCACCCAAGGGCCAAGCATAACGCTACTTCCGGAAATAGAAGGGAGAAACAAGATGGCGTTTTTTGTATCCTCGAAAAACAAGTCTTGCCATGCTTCTTCTAAATTTTCTATCACACATGGTATTTTTCTATCTTGTTACGCATGAATCCGTTCCCGAAGTATTTCAAAGGTTGTTAAGAAGCGTGAAAACGATTTCTAAATGATTCCAACCCACCATTCGGAGATAATATCAAGTTTGCTTTTTCGCTCACAAGGTAACATAACATGGCTTCCTGCACTTCTCTTTTGGTGGTCCTTGGAAGTTCCGACGCCCATCGACAGGGGCAGCACCAGAGGGTGTGATTGTATCAAGCACCTCATTACTGATTTGTTTCGTCTCTCTGCTGGTTGCAGATGTGCTTTCTTGCAGAAGTAATAACAGCATTTACTAATGATTGGAACACATGCTATTCCATTCGAGAAACGTGTGTGTAAGTTTCCAGACGTTTTGGTACATATGTTCATACACACTCTAATTGATTGGCCATGATGAATACACTAGGAGTACGAGTAATGTAACAATATGAACAGGAAGACTATAAGATCAGTTATGATTAAGGAACGGATTTTAAGGTGCAGCATCTTTCCAAAAATATAGCTGTTTCATACAGATCTTTTGAAATATGTATTTTAGGACATGAAATCAAGTAAAATGAACACACTTTGTTGCACCTTTTCGCGAGATTAGCACATTTATCCCCTTTTTACCCCTATTTGATGCTTTACCACCTTTTGGCTCTCTTTTCTTTCATGTTTTGTTATAAAATTGGACAGAAAAATAAATGTTTCTCACTCTTCTTGAGCAGCTACATAAAAACCTGTAGTGTCATTTTGTAGAGCAGAACGAGAGCTATAAAATAGTATAATATAATCATTGCAGCCCCAATAGTTCCCCAGATAATGTAGCAAAACCCGCGAGAGAAAACACAAACTTTAACAAAACCTATTCGTCAGAACGACTGTTCTCTCTGCGGTCCGCGCTCATTATATACAGAAGGCGCAGAATAAAGATAGTATTTTATCAGCACCATCTATTGAACCTTTTTGAAAACATTTTCAGAACCTATTTTTTTCTTTCCCCACCATAATTTTGCACCTTAAAATCCTTTCCGTAACGCAGCTAAAATTATACACATGTACAGTAGAGCCAACCTGTGAGAACTGGTAGGGTGAACTGGGAGATTTGATTTATAGTTTTATGCAATAATATACGTCATTTAATAGGCTGGAGATTTGCCGTAAAATGTATTTCTTGTTCCTTAGCCATAAAATGTACACTTTTACATTGAAAAAACATTTCAGGTCATTTCTGAATTTTATAGTGGCTGTTTTTACATATTTTCGTCATAAGTGTCTATTTCTAAGATAACTGCCTTTTTGAATCCATAATCCGGGGAAATGGTGAAAAATATATGATGCTCATCAGGGTTAAAAAATATTTTGTTTATTTTGGTGCCTTTTGGCCTTCCTATTTAACAGTTTTAGTGTCAATCAATCCTCACCCTGGCTATAAGCCCTTATCCTCCCTTACCCTCCTAGTGATGTAACCACAGAGGGTGTAAATCATATAGGGCACTAAAAAGTATTATTTACAGGTGTAACAAATTATTGTGAAATATTTTGATAGCACTCACTTAATAACCAACTTGTGAAAATTGTTTAAGTGTATAATGACGAAGCGGTTTGTTTTTTTCAAGTACGGAGATTTTGTTTTCTAAAATTAAACATAAACACGCAAATTTATTGGGTGGGCTCGAGCCCCACACGTGCATATAAGTTGGCGCCACTGTACATGCAGACATTAATTTCTTGGTGTATAAAGGAATATTGGATACTTTGAGATGTGGATATGGATAATGTATGACTAAACAGGAGGAAAACCTCAGCACATCTACAGTTTGTTTCGTGTTTCCTTAATTTTCAACATTGCCCCCCCCCTTAAATTTTATTCCGCACCCCCCTCAACACCCTTAAACGATTAATCCTGGCGCAGCCGATACTTCAATTCAGCCACTTCATTGTCGTTTAGCATCAAGACACCCTAATCACACGTTTAGGACAATGAGGGACACGATATAGCACCCACGTGTAATATTATTCTAAGAAGCGGGACGCGCTAACTGGAGCGTCAAAGTATCCATGATTACAAAAACCATCACTAACCTGATCATAGACGAGAATAAGATAACTTGTGCAAGAAGGCTCGTGAGGAACATTTCAAAACTAATCAGCTTCGGGGCCTTGAAGAATCGATACGTTATTAATTGCCACAATCTTCCTTTGATGAATAGCCATAATGGATGCGGCTCAATTTAGGACAAGGTGGAAACGTTTCGTAACGTTTCATACAGTTCGCCGGTTGCCACAAGATGGCAGGCCAAAGGGAACACAAATGAACATCTTGTATAACAGATAAATGCAGACTGTTAATGGAATTCGAATGCTTCAATTGTGGGAAATATAATCGCTAGAAAAAGGCAAATTATATTAACTCATGAACAGGTAGAAAGGTAGCTAAAGGTAGCGTGAAATGGTTCTTCCCACGCTTAAATGAAACGCATGAAAAGATGACTGAGCGTTCTCACGCATGGAGTAATGGATCGTGATCCCAGTCCCACCAACCATTGCACCTGAAAGCTAAACCTTTTCCCATTGGCACGTCCTATCCTTTTACCTTTATCCTTTTACCCGAAGGCCTTCTTCCTTCTGCATCACGAGATTGAGGTGTTTGTTATGGGGAGTATGTCTATGGTTATGAGATCCAACACGGCAGCACTTTGGCACAACACTTACTGCCCGCCATTTAGAGGTCCACTGCTGCACGCCATCTTAAATTATTCAACTAGTCGCAAAACATTTCTTTTAATCAAGAAGATACCATGAATAAGCAAATAACGTGATATCTACTCATTCAGAAACACTTTGTTTCTAGATCTGATTGCAAAACCCACATACTGTCTAGTTCAGTTGTCTTCAACCCGCGGCTCTCTGGGTGTAATTTAGCGGTCCGCTAAAGCCCGTAATGATATAAAAGAATAAGTGAAAAACAAATGCGAACATTGAACTCAAATTATGTGAAAGAGTCAAATTTTCCTGTTCTGTACAATCACGTCCTGTTCATTGTTCTCTATGGACAACGTATGTCTGCGAACAGCTCTTTTCCGAAATGAAGAATGTGGAATCAAAGTTGAAGATTCGACTGGCCGACATGTGTCTTGAAAACTCTCTGCTAGTAGCCTCATCAAACTTCAACGCAAATATCAACATTCTGATGAAGAAAAAACAATCACAGTCTTCTCATTGAAGGAGTAAATGACAATTCCTTAACAAATATCATACAATATTGTTTCAATGACTAACCTCAATTCAAAACGTGACAGTGTTGTTTGCAATAGTTACTCATGTTGATATATCCTTTAATATTAAAAGAGTACAGTAAATAAATGTATATTAAATAAGATAAACGTTTGTAAAGCTAATCTATGAGCATGCGGCCCGTCAGCCCCTTTTAGAATATAAATATGGTCCGCTATAGTAAACACGTTGAAGGCCACTTGTCTAGGTAGATTATACCTTCGCAATATTTACCACATATATTGCACAAAACATATCTAAGTACATGTATTGGTGCCAATAAATCTAGTCGTCAAATTTTTCAGCCAAACACCAGAAAGAATCAGTAATCTTATCATTCTGATATTTCACCTGGCTACATACATTTAATAAAAAGATGAATTCATATTGTCTTTGTAATATCAGTGTCGACAAATTTCATGCTTTCCTGACATCACATGTTTAATTATTTTGTTGGTATGTAATTGAAAATATAGGTTTATAGGGATAATTATATATAACTCTTAGATATATGTATATACATATATTTTGAGCATCGTTTAAGTAAAACATTCGAATTTATATTGTCATGAAATTGTAAGGAACCTTATCTCACGATATTTATTTAACAAAATTGGACACAACGTCTTTCATACACAATGTTGTATAATGAGAAGAAAAACTTTCGACCAGACGGGAAAATCTATTAGAAATAAAAAGTTGTTTTCATTCAGGAAAGAAGAAATTACCACACAAAGACACTTTAATAGAAACGCATGCTGTAACATTTACATTCTACCATGCAAATGAAGCATTATCAGTATGTTAACAATTTGACGCTACGAGAGAAAAATTATCATCATTATAGTTAATTTGTCTTTCTGCATTGTTACTTTTCATTTCGTTGCATTGAAAGCAATTGCTTCCTTGCGTTCGTAATGTCTTGTTTAGGAAAATTCCCGTTCCTCGATTGTTTTTTTTTTACTAGCACCACCGTTATTTAGTTTAAGGAAAGCGGTACATGCTATTTCGCTTTCAAATGACAGAAACAATCTTTGCAAGATTTCAATCTGTTGTGTCCGCTCGGAAGTCCATTAAGAGAAATGACTTGAGCATATTATTTTCCCTTTTGTCTGTATTTTGTACTGCGCTCCACAATGTCATCATAGAGAAAGCTACCTTTTGTCGGTTAATTTCATTATTATTATTATTATTGCAATAAACAATTATTATAGCATCCCCAATGGCGTAAATGGTATCGTCGTAGCCTTGTGATCAAGGGGTCCCGGCTTCAATACCCGGTGGAAGCACATTGTGGTTCGGATGCAACTTCAAACTGTAGGTTCGGTCCCAATTAGCCTTACTGTGCATAAAGTAGACTTAAAACACCAACTCAATCAATCCATAAACAATTATTACTATTACAGCTATGGTAGAAGATCTTATTTGAAACTATACCTTGAAATGTATACATGCACTGTGCCCAGCAGTAACAAAAACATAATCTATTATTATTTTATTATACAGAAATTTACAAGCGAGCTGAGGAAAGAGTATTATTTTCATGAAAAGTAATTGAGAATGAGAGTATCTTTATATATCTAACCAATTTTATAACATGGTAGTGTTTGGTCCTTATTGTTTATTGCATCCGAAACGGATATCCAGGTCTCGTGGCTACCCCTAGCTTGAATCCTTCTTTAAACTGTAGGTCCAGTCCCGAATAGCTTATCTGGACATAAAAGTGAATCTAAAACTTCTATTTTACTTCTGAAGACTAGATAAGCCTCTACCTATGATCCAGTCAGAGCTAGTCTCGTCTGTCTCCATACCACAGAAAACAAAACAACACACAGTCGCTTCACCATGAAGATTTCGCCGATTGCATCCAGGCATCTTGAGTGAGCGGCTAACTAAACGATGTCCCTGATCAGTGAAAGTGCTAGCAGCAACACGTTAATTGTAAAGGCGCGCTTTTGGGTAAAATGCTATCTCCGTTATGACATCTTGATCACGAGTAGAATGGACAGCCTTTGCACATTTTTTTTTATGAGACACGACTGACCTTCGAATTCTTGAAAAACTTTCACTTCAATTGCTGCCCGGACAAGAAGACCTACGGGAGGAAGTCATTATAGAGATTTTCGTTGCTCAATACCTTTCATGCATGCAAGTAATGAAGCATGAGTATGATCCACTGATAGCTGGTTCCTTGCTCTGAGGTGAACTTTGACCTCGGATGTACGGCAAGTGATCCCTCGAGAATTCCAAAGGAATCGCAGCCTTCATAATAATCATCATTGCCAACTGCCAAGTTGAAGAAATTCCCATGGATATTCAAAGAAAAAATGGTACTTTCTAAGACTAGGTATTGTTCGTGTTCCTTGTGGTCTTGACCAAATTCAAAGATCACTGGCATGCATATAGAGGGCATTGTTCCCTAATGCTATCTTGCACAGTTACTCTACAGGTTAAGCACAAACATTCAACATATATGCGGTTTTTCCTGGCCAGATAAACCAAAAACTTCTGTCAACTTCCTCTTGCAGAAAAAAAAGAAGTCAAACTTGCGACTATTTTGTACATTCTTTTCAAAACTCATCACGAATACACTGATATGCTACTTTCAAGAGCCATAGGCCTAGGATCGTAGCAAGATATGGTTTGACAGTTTTAGTTCCAATTTTAGTCGGCAGATGGCTGAAAGAATATTTTACATAAATTTGACTCAAATAGAGCAACTTTCTTCAATTTGTATACCTTAGTAGGGAATGTTTACTTGTAGAGAATATACGTTCTATTAACTTTGTATATGTTCATGTTTTGCAACTGCTTCTATCATATTTTACACTTTGCAGGTATGTCATGCTCGTAACATATCGATAAGTACTAATCAATAACACTTTCATTTCTGCCATATATTCAGGCTTGACGGTGATAAAAGAATTATGTTTTTGGAGATTTTTTTAACGATATTTGAATCAATGAATCAGCATGTTACGCATTGAGTTGAAAATTGAAACTGTTATGATTAAAATATAATACTGTTCGAATGTTATGGCTTCAGTTCTCTGCGAAGTTGTGATCCTCACAAGGTGGTTATTGGCTAACCTGGTTTTTTCGGTTGCTAAGAGATTGTTGTTGTTTGGTTGAGTTGCTGCTTCACTTATTCACAGGCCAATCGGGACTGGCCCTACAGTTTAAAGTGGGATCTCATGTGGCTCCATCGGGCATCAAACCAAGAGACCCTTGTTTACAATGCGACGACATTACCACTACGCCACCACCGAAGAGGATTAGAGATAATGAAGAGAATGTATGCTGATCCAAACTTCTTGTTTTGATTGTAGAATTTTTATAAGCGTAAATGGCGAAAGGCTGTTCAATGATACTACTACAATTTTTTAAGTGCTTTTTTTAAGAGTGGAGAATATAGAACTAATTTATGGAAGCTGTGTTTAGTTGAATAATAATAGACATATTGATTCGATATGGGCATTAAGTCGGTATCGAAAATCGATATTGCACAGTACTAATAAAAGTTAGTAGATTTCAGTCCCCACTCATTAAAATACTGTGTATTGAAACGCTTGATCCCCTGTCGGCCCCCGTGGTGGAGTGGTTAACACATCGCGCTACGACGCCAGGGGTCCCGAGTTCAAATCCTAGCGTGGGTGTTTTTGAGTGTCCATTCATCAATATCATCATATCATCACTCATCCTCATCTTTGCAAATTAGCCAAAAGTGGCACAAAAAGCGAAGTAAAATAAAGCAAATCAATCAAGCTTGATCCCCCATGTCTGTTGATTGATTAAAATTAAAATTGTTGGTGCGTCAGCACTTAGGCTATTTGCACTTGTCATGCAAGTAAAATCTACATTTACCTCTGAGAACAAAAATATCTCCTCACCTACGTTAAAAACTGAGGCTGTAAAGGGGGGAGGGGGATTCAACACATGTAAGGACAAACACACAACCCTGCAGAAGCTTATACTGGCCATAGGTCCAGACGCCAGGGCCTCGTCGGCCTGCAACGGTTGCCTTGGTGTACTAGGTGGACTTTGGGTTGGCTTACCAGAAGGTCACCCCTCAACTGTGTCTGGTTCAAAAAATAGTGAGATTGCAACACTGCTAAGTACTAAAAGTCGTGTTGGCTTCTGTTGATCTCCTTGACTTTTTCCCAACGGTAAGGCTAAAGAGATGAAGAGAACATTTCCAGTTTTAATAAGGTCTATCGACGACCCCTTCGGCCATAAAGAAGCATGGATCCTTCAACAGGGTTGATTAATCTACCAAATGAAAGCAACAATTACATCGCGCTGAGAGATACCATTAGCTGCCAAGGCTTCTCCTGACGGAAGGTTCTTCCTCGGATCTTCTGCTTCTTTGTCAGGACACGAACAAGGATTGCATAGCATATCCTTCTCATTTGGATGTCTTTGGAATGATTCGTGAACGCGGGGCATTCGCTAACACACAAGTCAAGTTTCAAAAATGCTTACACTTGGACTATCGGATATATAGGGTGATTCAAAAGTCCCAGCACACATTTTTTCCTCTGAAACGGATGCGGTAATTGCAGATCCAACTTCACCTGGGTACATCGGGGCAAGGGGCTCATGTGTGAGGGTTCTTCCGGGACACGGCCGCCATCTTGATGTCCGCCATATTGGATCGAGGTCAAATTTTTCAAAGTGGCCATGTTATCAAGGAACATTAGAATTTTCCAAGAAATGCAATGCTGTAATTAGTTTTGTGGTAGCTGTAACGGTACAAAAGTTATTGGCACTGAAATATTGAAAGAGCGTGCTGCGATACCCCCGGTATGTCCTAGTATAGAGGATGTGTCCCTTAACCCAGTGTACCTAGGTGAAGTTGGATCTGCCATTCCCACACCCGTTTCAGAGAAAAAAAGGGGTGTCCTGAGACTTTTGAAACACCCTGAACTTATCTTGTATCGCCATTACTGTAGAAGCCGTTGTTTAGTAGTGAAGCAAATTTTTGTGTTTGTTTGCAATTTGTTACAAGTACACGATACATTTTGGAAGGTGGTTAGAATGAAGTTAAAGGAAATTACACTATATTTCACATATGAATTAATAAGGAGGAAGTCAGAGGAATGTTTCTGTGCGTTTTTGCATGGAATACGGAAGGCTGATGCCAGGGTCCCCGAGTTCGAATCCTGGATAAGCAAAGGATATTTTGTGGTCTGTCCTGGTCATAAATGAAGAATAAAATAAATAATTGAAAAAAAAGAATGAACCTTCGATATGTAATACTGTTTTAAAGAGACCTGCTCCAGAATGTGGCACGAATAGGAGAGGAAGGAAGAGTTTACAGGATTCTTGTTGGGAAACTTGATGGTAAGGGACCGGTAGGAAGGCCAAGACGAAGATGGAGGGATAATGTTGAGATGGACCTAAAGGAAATCGGTAGGGATGGAAAAGAGTATATAGATCTTGCTCAGGATAGGGGCTTGTGTTGCTGCAGCCATAAACCTTTGGGCTCTAGAAGACTAGAGAGTTAGTTAAAACAATGGCACAGTATGGCAGGTAGGCCTGCTTGGGTTCGAGTCCTGGTCGAGCATGCATTCTTGCTGAATTTCTACGTGGTACATCTGTGTCTGGCGCATTTTAAGGCATTGTTGTTTGTTCTTCCGTGCCGGATTTGAGATAAATGCCATTATGTGTGTGGGAAGGATAAAGGTTTTGATTGGCTGATTGATTTCGTTTAGTTTACTTTGCTTTACTACCACTTTTGGCTAATCACGAAGATGAGGATGAGTGATGATGCGATGAAAGATGAAGGGATTCTTACATATTCGAACTCGGGATCCCGGACATGGTATCGCAACGCACTAACCACTCCGCCACGGAGGCCGGTGCGAATAAATAATAAAAAGTTAAAATAAAATGCAGTACTATAAGACGATGGGCACACTGCAGGATAATCCAACATCAATCTTTGGGACACTTCGTTACACAGTTATTCCAAGCTTTCCCTCACGTTTCAAGAAGATCGTAAACCATCGGATGTTTTGTCAGCGACCTTTCATCGACGCCGAGGAACACAGCCACAGTAATAACACATTACGCCGCCTGAGAGGGAGATGAATGTGTGTCAGAGAAACGGAGATCTTTGTGAAAAGAGGCCGCACACACAAATAAAGCTAGGTTTGGGCTTATAAGCACCTCGTGCTTAGGATGTTATCTACGTGTTAAACACATTCCTTGCAAAAGTACTCTTGGAATATAATTGCGTAACACTAACTTTGCTCAAAAAGTAATTCGGTTTCCACCGTTCGAAAAGTTACTTTTACTTGGTTGAAAAAGTAAGTCTGTTCTGCAAGTACAGCATCATACAAATACAGTAGACGCCAAAAGTGTCATAAAATATGCCTCATAACTAATATTGGGCGCTATATCGTCTACACGATATAAAGAGATATTGAAAAATATCGACCAGGCGAATCAACTAGACGATGTATCGTCACGATATTTCGCTGATATCACGATACGTATTTTCTTTACGATATATCGCGATATCAAATTTCCGATATCGTCCATCCCTACTCATGGTCCAAGAAGACAAGTTCAAGTAGCTACACTACAATAGAAACGGAATGGAATACGTTTTTAAGGGAAAAACGTAACAATTTTGAAGGAGACTTAGTTGCAGTTAGTTAATACTCTCGTTCGTTAACTTTACTATCAGTAGGGAACGGATTTTAAGGTGCAGCATCTTTCCAAAAGCTGTTTGAGATATGTATTTTAGGACATGAATTCAAGTAAAATGAACACACTTTGTTGCACTTTTTTGTGAGATTAGCACATACATCCTCCTTTTACCCACTCTTTGATGCTTCACCACCTTTTCCCTTCCTTTTCTTTCAGGTTTTGTTAAAAATTGGACAGAAAAAATAATGATTTTCACTCTTGTTGAGCAGCTACATAGAATCCTACAGTCCCATTTTGTAGAGCAGAACAAGAGCTATGAAATGGTACAACACAATCATTGCAGCCCCAATAGTTCCCAAGATATTGTAGCAAAACCCGCGAGAGAAAACATAAACTTCAACAAAACCTATTCCGCAGAACCACAGCTCTCTCTGCGGTCCGCGCTCATTATATACAGAAGGCACAGAATAAAGAGAGTATTTTTTCAGCACCATCTATTGAACCTTTTTGAAAACATTTTCATAACCTTTTTTTCCCTTTCCCAACCATAATTTTGAACCTTACAATCCTTTCCCTAATTATCAGACCACGAACGCCATAAATTTGATACCAAAGAAGATATATGGAATTGATACCCTAATAATGCAATATACATTTATGTAATTTGTACTTTTATGCACAATCATTAATTATCATTTCGTAATCTCTAGTCTCGTGAAATTCTGCCATGTGTAAAATATAATTTCGGTTGTGGAATTATAATTTTAAAAGCCTTTAAGGCAACAAACATTAAAGAGAACATCAACATTTTGCTCTTCCTCTATTGGAACTTGCCAATTACAATTACACCGGAACTATTTTTGAAATTCTGCATTGTAAAAACTAGTTATATATTCCTCAATCATAGCAACAATCTTCACCGTCACAGTTGCCTGCCTTCAGTGTTGCACATGGAGAATTTAAATGCTCCTTAATTGTTCGGCGGATAGCCACTGGGTGATGGGATGTAGATGGCGCCCTTGGGGAGTTTCCGAAATGTCGTTATCCATACGCAATGAAGCTGTTTTTGCAATCTTTTTTTTTATTATTGGATTGGCACAAGATCAAACATCCGGAACACGTTTCTTCTCATGGACCAGGTTTGGTAACGATATGAGCAGAGAAGCAGCTGGTTCTGAATTCACGAATAGGTAAAAAGACTGTATAAGAATAGAGATATAACAGCGCATATTCATTACGTAGCTTACCTGTAGTTAAGATCGGAATAACATACATAAAAACAAGTTCCCTGCCAATGAAATTAATGTCAAATTGATGAATAATTGAATATTTATCGAAAAACAAAAATGATGTTACATGCAGTTGGAGAAATGTAAGTTTCTGATTAATGTTTTATGTATATTGAGTGGTAGTATACATGAATCTTCTTTGTAATATCATTCAAAGCCGTATGATCCCAATATAATCCTCACCTTTTAAAAAGTTCAAAGGAAATTAATAACCATCGATTATGCAACAAATGCTAATATTTTCATTACTTAATTTTAGTACTTGGTAAGTCTCTCGGGGGTCCGGGCCCCTGGACCCCCCTAAATACGTCCTTGGTTCTGATCACCTGTCGTACGCAGGATTTTTTTCGGGAGGGGCTGGAATTGTAAAGTGTGGATAGTGCTGCATTTTAGACGGACGGAACAGTGGCGGCGATTAGGGGGGGCGGGGGGCAGTTGCCCTCCCAAATTTTCGCCACTTTTGCCCCCGCACTATGCTAAACCTTATATACAAAGGGAAATATACTCTCTTTGCCCCCAGTATTGCACTTTGACCCCCCCCCCCCGGTCTTGGAACCCAATTGCCACCACTGGGGCGGAATACACAATAAGACATTTCGTACGTTAGAAACTTTCCAGTCTCAAAAATGGGACCATTTTAATACGAGGTTGCATTTACCGTTCTGGTTTTTCCCGAGTTTTTCACTGCTTTGTACGAAAATGTTCATTTTCTCAAAATTTTGGAGGGGGCTGTAGCTCTTTCAGTCTCCCTTTGAGTACGCCAGTGGTTGTGATAGATTGAATGGAGACTTTCAACAGGATTCGCTAGAAAATATCCATTGTTTTTCCAAAACTCCATTTTGTTAGTAAATTTCATGTTTTGTTAGAGACTTCACCAATTTGGTGGGAAGTTTCCTATTTTGCTAGTAAATGTTCTACTTTGTTCGATTGAAATAGGTTATTTTACGTCACTTTTGTGCCACATTTGGTTAATCACTACGATACCGGAATTCGAACCGGCGACGCTTGGAAACGAGCCAATCAACAGCAAAGTTTCACACCGTAAAGGCATGACAGCCAGCACAAGCCTGCGTTCTATTGGTGAAATCCTCAAGCGACGTGTGTCGCCTGTCGCTTCATGCTTCAGTGTGTAGCCTATTCTCTAGTGTTGGGTGATATATCGTCCAGACGATATCGTGATATCAACTAGACGATAGACCTATATCGTCACGATATTTTGGCGATATATATGGTTTCGGCGATATATCATCACGATATTTGGCGATATACATCGTGTCGGCGATATATCGTCATTATATTTTGACGATATATATCGTGTCGGCGATATATCGTCACGATATTTGGCGATATATATCGTGTCGGCGACATATCGTCACGATATTTGGCGATATATATCGTGTCGGCGACATATCGTCACGATATTTGGCGATATATATCGTGTCGGTGATATATCGTCATGATATTTGGCGATATATATCGTGTCGGCGACATATCGTCACGATATTTGGCGATATATATCGTCTCGGCGACATATCGCCACGATATTTGGCGATATATATCGTGTCGGCGACATATCGTCACGATATTTGGCGATATATATCGTGTCGGCGACATATCGCCACGATATTTGGCGATATATATCGTCTCGGTGATATATCGTCATGATATTTGGCGATATATATTGTCTCGGTGATATATCGTCATGATATTTGGCGATATATATCGTGTCGGCGACATATCGTCACGATATTTGGCGATATATATCGTCTCGGCGACATATCGCCACGATATTTGGCGATATATATCGTGTCGGCGACATATCGTCACGATATTTGGCGATATATATCGTGTCGGCGACATATCGTCACGATATTTGGCGATATATATCGTCTCGGCGACATATCGCCACGATATTTGGCGATATATATCGTCTCAGTGATATATCGTCATGATATTTAACGATATATATCGTGTCGGCGACATGTCGTCACGATATTTGGCGATATATATAGTCTCGGCGACATATCGCCACGATATTTGGCGATATATATCGTGTCGGGGATATATCGTCATGATATTTGGCGATATATATCGTGTCGGCGACATATCGTCACGATATTTGGCGATATATATCGTGTCGGCGACATATCGTCACGATATTTGGCTATATATATCGTGTCGGCGACATATCGCCACGATATTTGGCGATATATATCGTGTCGGCGACATATCGTCACGATATTTGGCGATATATATCGTGTCGGTGATATATCGTCATGATATTTGGCGATATATATCGTCTCGGCGACATATCGCCACGATATTTGGCGATATATATCGTCTCGGTGATATATCGTCATGATATTTAACGATATATATCGTGTCGGCGACATATCGTCACGATATTTGGCGATATATATAGTCTCGGCGACATATCGCCACGATATTTGGCGATATATATCGTGCCCGCGACATATCGTCACGATATTTGGCGATATATATCGTGTCGGCGATATATCGTCACGATATTTGGCGTGGAGACGATATATCGCTGATATCACGATCGTATCGTATCGACGGTATTTTCTTGACGATATCGCGATATCAAATTTACGATATCGTCCATCGTCTTCCTTAGTTCTAACCCTGAACAGTCTTCCTGTTCTGAAACAACCCAAATTTTCCCGTTTTTCCCATAAATTTCCCTTTCTATGCACAAAAAATCCCACCCTCAGAGCACACTGTCCAACAGGTGGATTTTGCCATGGCGCACTGCCAGCTGGACTGGTCGGACCGCTTGTCGAGGCAGGTGGGTGGATGCAGCCAGTGCCGAATGTTCCGGTGGCCTTCCGTGTGGGCGCCGGGACCGGTCACTCACACCAGCAGGGCAACTGCAAAAATTAGCATTCGATGTAAATACGCGAAAAAACGCCCATCGGCGAAACCCAATAGCATTTCCCTTGTTCGTCGTGACGCACGCTTCCCCTGCCGCGAAACGTCAATGTCAAGGTTGTAGTGATGTCATGGGGTCTTCAAAAGAACGTCACAATAGCACCGCTTTAAAGAAATGGAAAGTGTTGCTGCCAGTGAAAGGAAATCACCCAAGGTGCAAAATTTTGCACACACCAACCATTTTCTCCTAAACAAAGTCCCCATTCACCCAAAAATGTCCGGGGAGATTTTTTTTGTCTTTACAACAAAGATAAATAATCAGTTTGACTTCAGATATACCGGGTGTTTAATAAATAATTGAGGGGGTTTCGGAAATTTATTGCAAGTAAATTTTTGAACTTACGTTAATGAAACCAGTCTAAAATGATCGAGGAACGCAAGCAGTTTGTGCGTTCGTGTTTCGTTAAGCTGACGTCCCTGCCGCTAGGCGACACTCAAATCACCCACATCACTCACAGTATTTTGTGCAATGTTTTGGTCCTCAAGATCACGGACCTTACACCACGTGACTTCTCTTTATCACGCCGATGCCGCGTGATATTGCAGCCCCAAGGAAGAGTATCATCTCAGCTATATACACTATCGACAGGCCCATGTTCCTGAGAGTGTGGCAAGAAATAGAATATCATTGCCGATGTGTGCAGTGTCACTCGTGATGCACACATTGAACATTTGTAGGTGTAAAAAAAACAACAACTGAATTCCTCGTTCGTTCTGGACTGGTTTCATTAACGTTAAGTTCAATAGTTTACATATGTAACGAACCTGAGAGTTTAAGATTTTATATTTATAAGAAGTTAAGATTTTTAAAATGTTTGTTATTTCAAATAATGTGCAAGTTGTCACAGATAATTATAGTTAGACTGATACAGTTGTAGTTGGAACTTTTATATATGTTTATAAATACGTCAAAATCTGTTCGTGTTGACGTCACTTTCTAATCTCAGCCGAGGAAGTGAACTAACCTGAATGTTTCTCACCTGACGACAGACTGAGTTTGAAAAACAATTGAAGGTGAAGAATAATAAGAACTTGGAAACGGAGAGAATTGAAGTATAGATTTTGGTTTTCGAGTTTTCTTCTTGCCGATAAGTTCAAAGTAAACAATTAATTATGTTCTTTGACTTTCGCTTTATGTGAGGGAATTGCCCAACGTTAGTATTGAACGTTCTAGTGTTGTACTGGTAAGTGATTATGAAATATACGCGTTTATAAAACTGCGTTTTAACTTTGAAAACAGTGTTGTGTTTCTTTTCTAACCAGCAAGCCCTGATGATTTGCAGATTCTCATGTTCCCGACTAAAGGAGTAGCGGACTAACTTTGGTACGACTGGTGTACAACCGGGGGGACGTTGCACATGCAATACATTTTTGTAACTCCTCACTTATTTACGAAACACCCGGTCCTTTGGCAACTATAATATCGAAATCAGAGAAGAAGAACAAATGACATTATCTGTCTGTGTGTGAGTATTGAACGCTTTCTCTCTCTCTCTCTCTCTCTCTCTCTCTCTCTCTCTCTCTCGGATCTACACCAATAACAGTATAATTACAATAAAGGTAAAACTAGAACGTAAAACAAATATAAGAATAAAATCTAATTGATTTATATTATAAATAGAAGTACAAGCTAAACAAAAACTTATACAGGGCTACTTCCAAAGAAATATACACATTCAATGCTTTATAAATCAAAAACTACAAATGTTATTAGGAAACACTTTTCAGTGTTTTATAAAATCGTTCTTCAAAGTTTACTTTCGGGAACTTACAGATGTTCAATATGTGCTCCTTGTGTCCCGCGGCACACATCAAGAAATCTCGACGTTTAACCTTGTCATCTTCCTTTAGATGCTGTAATAACTGCAATCTGCAAGGCGTCATTTTCAGTCTCTTCCGTAAAATGTTCCACACAGTTTGTTGTGGCAGTTGCAGTTCCAAACTCGCTCTTGCTGTGGACTTTTGTGGACTTTGCTGGAAAACAGCACGGACGCGATCCAGTTTTTCTTCTGACACTGTGGGTCTTCCCGGACTTTTGCCTTTACATAAACACCCTGTTGTTTCAAATTTTCTGTACCAATCATAGATCGACTGTCTAGTAGGTGCTGGTTTTTCGAAACGTGTTAAAAAATATCGTTGTACGACAGTAACGGAGTTTGTTTTGGCTAGTTCAAGAACACAATATGATTTTTCAACAGCGTTTGCAGCCATCTTAGCAATTGTTGCGCTGGAACAATAATCAGCGACAACAACAAACACCAACAATGTGTCTTATCGAAACTTCCACAGTTCTTCAACCTAACAGCGCAAAATTCATGTCGACATTACGAATAGTTTTTGTTTTATACAACATTGAAAGTGCCCATTTCATTTGTAGTAGCCCTGTATAATAAAATTATTTCAACTATTTTTGTAATTTAATGTAATTTTCAACCGTGTGGTAAAGAAATTAGTTTGCTACTTTATACATATCTCATACATATAAAAGTAAGAAAAAAATTCAAAATATATTAAATATTTAATAATTATTTAATATGTAATAACATAATAAATGTGCATATGATAATAATTCACATACACACACACACCTGCGTCTGTAACGAGTGCTCTCACGGTCCCCGAAATGACGTGTCATTCATACCCCGGCACGGGGCGAAACGTCGTTATGTGTACGGGAAACCGGTCGTGACTCTTACGGTCCAGGTTTTCAAGTTCGGTACTGAGACGGTCGTTTATTGTCGTACTAATGCGAGGCGGAGATAAATACCTTGAAATATTACACTGTTTTGTTTACCTTAGATATGTAGTATCGAACAATCATAACACACTAATAGCATAATATCAGATACCTGAAAAACATCAAATAACAACACTGACGAACGGGAACATGTGAATATACATTGTAACAACAACAAAAAAATATTGCAATCAACAACTGTTTACATCGCCTCCTCAATCGCTCACTCATTCACTCTCTTTCATTCGAACATCTGAGGTATTTTTACATGTGGATATACATACAAATCATGAATCTGATCAACATACCATTCCTTTTTAGTTTTGAACCTTTATATGAATTTAGGTCATTTGTCTGCCAGCTCCTGTGCTCTTTTAAATTAAATTATGCGCCAGCCCTCGGGAAAGCAGTTATCTAAAACAATTGGGTCGGCGTGGATAAATCTTTCGTTCGAATGAACGTACGCATCAAGTCGTAAGCACGACATTTACCAAGTTTCTCGGACGAGGGTAATACAGATAAGCCTCTCTCGTCCAATGAGAACAAATACACCATTACATAGTGATGCAAAACTTAATCGGCTCCAGCTGCCGGAATACACAAATCAATCGTCGGCGCGAGCAAAAATTACATCAAAAACCACTATGCAATAAATAATACTACTTCACGCGCACGACCTCGCAATAAAAAAATACGCTTTCCACAATTAAAAAGGACTCATCAGTCAACTATTGACAAATCAACTGCCGCGACGGGGCGGTCGGTTACACAAAAATGGAGCACACTTTGACAATTTACATTAAAAATTAAAGTAATGGAATGGAGCTTCTAACTCAGAATGCAGACAATTAAATTAGAACATCTGAACATGAAATGACCCTTTTTCATAGATATACTAAAAATTATCAGACACGGAAGTTATTTTCGGGGTTCCTGAGTCACTTTGCAAAATAAGTGAGACTTCGGCGTTAACGTTACGGCGTTGATACAAACAATGCACGTTTACATGGACATAGACCATCTGAAGAATACTCTACCAGACTCTGCTACATCGTGTGGTAGTTCATCTCTCCTGGATGCGGGACTTGCACACGGTTCCTTTGCGGCGAAATTTTTCTCCGAGGTTGATCGCGGCGAAGGATGATTACGGCGATGTTGGACACTTTCACTTCCTTAGAACGTCGGATGTTCCTCTCCTCACTAGCGTCGGCTGTACGTGGTCACGCGCCGGTCCGGAATCTCTCTAGTGTCGGGCATCAATCGAGCGTCGTCCTGGAACCATCTCTAGTGTCGGGCATCAATCAAGCGTCGTCCTGGAATCATCTCTCTCTGGTAACGGGCTTCGATTGGAACGTCGAACTGCAAACGTCCTTCTGAGGGTCGGGCAATGGTTGGCTTTGATGTCGTCTTTGGCGCTGGCTGGCTGGCTTCACCGGATGGTGGCGGTGCATCGTTGCGGGTGTCGGGGAAGCGACGGCCTCCTTCCTCTATCTGTTAGCCGGCCATCCTTATGATAGTCCACGCTTGGTAAAAACAAACCACCGCGTAATGCTTCACCAAACAAGGCGCACACTGGTAACTCTATCGACAATTCGCTCGAGGTACGTAAGAAATACGAAATCCACGGAGACAAAACAACAGTCACGCGAGAGTGTAGCGCGGATATGCTCTCTCTACGAAATACGGGTAAAAACTGTTTTTTGGCCTCGTAGTACTCTCGATTTATACCACTTTCAAATTTGTCCGTCGAAAACCACGCTAAAGTGGCTTGGCTTGGGTTTCCGAAGAGATGGAAATGACCTCTGTCCATTTTTTTTTGAAACGCGGTCACCAGGCGCGTCCTCGATTCTTGCAGGTTTCTGCTCCAGCTGATTATCCTGGTCATCCGTGAAAAATAGGTTCGGCCTCCCGTGGCGAATTCTCCGTGGGTCCCGACGAAAATAAGTCTTCCTTTTCTCCAGGACAACCCGTGTCGGTGAAAATATGTCATGTTCTAGGCCGCAATGACAGTTCGGCTGCCACTCAGGAAAAACCCGTCTCTCAACTCCCGACGTCCGGCTCGGCAACAAATTTATCCACAAAATAAATCAAACCTCACACTTTTATATTTGAACATAAAATGAATCAATAAACAAAAATAATTTATATCGAACTGCGTTTCACATGTCACTGGATACCGTGACACGCCGACCTCCTTGATGGAGTGATTAGCATAGCGCGCTACTACGCCAGGGGTCCCGGGTTCGAATCCCAGCCTGGACAATTGTGTGTGTGTGTGTGTTAATTTATATCTTCCTTCCACCACCAGTCTTAAATGATTTAGCATACTGAGCACAAGAAATTCTCAAGCCGTTTTCTTTAAAAGATGTTATATTTCTTTGTTTAAAATACGTTATTGTTAACATCACATATGTAAACGGTTTTTAAACTGAATTCTTACTTAAAAATAATTTAAAATATTTTGGTATTTTGTTAAAATACAAGAAAATTGTAAACGTTGTAAAAAAGTTCTGTAACTATGAATGTATAATCAACTATAGTGTTGCCTTGAAAAAATGTAAACAATTTTTCTGTATAAAAGGGCGATTGCTCTGTAAGCCTGTGGACACTCTTCTGGTTGCTGAAAGGCTGATGATTTAGTATAGAGGTATCTTATCTCCGTTATTAGAAGATATTATACTCTTAAAGAAAAGTAAGTATTTTGAAGCTAATTAAAGTTCAAAGCAACTACGGAGGAAGGGGGAGCAGTGGTGCAACCACAGGGGGTCCCCTCCCCAAAATTGGACGGAAATCAATTCTAGGGGGACAAACATTGAGGTAAAAGAAAGCAAAACTAAGATTAGCCGGACAAAAGGATATTCAAAATGGAATTAGTTTTCACGTCTTTCTTGCATTATTTCTTCCAGACGGCTAAGAGCATCTGCAGGGGGGCACAAAGTGGCAATTGCCACCCTCGATAACAAATTTTATACAAATAAAAGTAATTTTCGTAATATTGTCTAGCTCGCTTCGCTCGCAGTGTCTGCTTTTCTTATAGTCTTGTTTAGTTCAGAGTCGTAGCTAGGGGGCGGCGGAAGTTGGCCCTGGGCGCCGAACGATCTAAATTAAAGAAAATTGTAAAAGATAATGCCATGGCGCTCCTTGAATTTTTTTGTGCCATATAAAATCAATATTATTTTCAGTTTGAACCTAACAATTTTCTTACTCGCTTCGCTCGCAATTTTCTTGTTTTCTCTAATGCATTGTAAATTACCAGAGAAAGAAGTTAAAATTACTAAGTACTTCAGACTCTTTCTGCTAAACAGTTTTGTCTTAAATACATGAACACAATTGTTTGGAGAAAAAGGAGCGCCACACATTTCAGAGACAATTTATTTATTCGTTATGGTGCCTCTGTGCTGCTGCATTATATATATATATATATATATATATATATATATATATATATATATATATATATATATATATATATACTGTAAATACTGTATATATGCATATACCCATCAATGCAATGAAACTAAAACAGTGATATAAAATTAAGTTTATCTTTCCTGACTGATCTTCCATCAACGCTTTGCCCCCCCCCCCCCCCTCCCGCCCTAATCAGAGGGTCTTGCCACGCGTATGGGGGAAATATCTTGCCGCGCTCTTAGGGCGGCTTTGGGGGTACTTGTATTCCAAGGCGAATATTTCTAAACCCAACACTGAAAATGTGCTCTTCTGCATCACCAAAAGACCAGGGTTTTAACTGCGGTATAACCAATAGGTTTCGGCCTACAAGTTATATAGGGTGAATTGCCTGTTTAAAAAAGTGTATGTATATCGTCAGAAGCTTCAATAAATCTCCAAGTAAGAGATGTGTATTTTATTCCAAATCAATATAGGAAAAAATAATTCTACACCATAGACCACGCAGGGGCTTCGTCCTACTAACCCTCTGATGCCCTTGAGAAGTCCGATAAAGGGTTGTATATGAACTAGTTAAAGCCCTAAAGGCAGAAGGTGCGTATCAAGGTACTATACTAAAGTTGTAGGACCTTATGAGCTGTAGGAACATATTCATGGCACTTTTTCAACTTTTTAGTTTAAAATTTTGAAAGAAAAAAAAAAGATTGTGAAAGCTCCTCTGATACGAAAGGTTGGTGCTGCAGAAAGGCATGAGGAAAAATTAGCCTTGGGCTATGTCTTCAAGTCATTCACTCAACACCCTGGAGCTATGCAAACTCGCTCATTGCATTTGCTGACACGAAGCGAAACTAAACGTCATCGAGTTTTACGTGTGTGTCCTTTCGCTACTCTCATAAAGATTTCCTATTCGGTTTGCAGCAAAACCGGTGATATTAGTGTTAAATTAGGTTTAGTGGGAAGCGAACAAAGGCTGTTGAACATAATCTTTACAACCACCGATCCGATCTGACGACAGCTAAACCGGTTTCGTTCACGATTTATGCTGAAGCAGAGGCAAAAATTCCTACTGCGAAATGCAACTTTTATGGCACATAGAGTGGTTCGAGTCGAACGTCACTTGCCCCAGAGGTATGGTGTGGAAAGGAAACCACAGATGTAACAGAACCGAGACAGATGTGACACACAATTGTCAGTCATGGTTACGTAATATAATGGGAGTAGGTTCAACAAACTACAGCACGAAAATTATATTATTTTTGCGTTTCCTTTACAAAAGAAAGTAAAGAAACTACAACGTTATGCAGTGGCGTTAACTTATATGGGCCTGAGGGGCTCGAGCCCACCCAATAACTCGCCTGTTATTCTTTCTTTTAGAACTAAAGCGATACTAAAGCATAGGCCCAAATTCGTTTGAATAACCGTACAACTGATACAGATTCAGTAAGGAAGAAATTTTTCGATATTAAAGATTATTTTATTCACCACAATCTGGAATACTTATAATTTTGTTACGATTAAAGGTGTTTAAGTAAATAACAGAAAATATAAGGTCTCCGTCATGTTCAAACTGCTACGTACAGATGGCGCTGAAGTGGTAGTTTTGTCAATACCGGTGCATTTTTTTCTTTTATGACTTGCAAGCCGCAAGTATCTGAAATACTATGTGAAAAAATCAAAACATTTCGTACCTTCAGAAAGTAGTGGTTATATACGCAAAGAATTCACAATATGTGATAATAATTTGTTACATCCCCAATATGATTCTTTTTAGTGGTAGTTAGAGATTGGTTAGTTCATCGAACTATCCAGCTTAACTATTGCCTATTTTGGGGGAGCTGGAAAAGGTTTATAGTATCCTTGACTTGACTCATCTCACCCAACAGGTCGCTAGGTGCCGGGGCTTGCCCCGAGTTGATAGCTTCCTGCAGATGAGGCCTTCTCGAAAAAGGTTTATAGTATTATTTACACTATCCGTGGACACACCGTTATTAGGAAAATAAGGGAGGATAGTCACTAAAAGTTTCAAAATAGACATGCCAAAAAGCACAAATAATATAAAATAAGCACTAAAATTGATGAACATCGACAATTTTTCATCATTTTCCACATTAGGCACTCAAGAAGCTCACATTTCCTGCCTAAGGAAAGAAAAAAGGCATTTTGGGGCAACCCATCAGCCTATTTATGGTATATATTATTGCATAACAATACAAAACATATGTTGGAGCCCACCCAATGTTTTTGTAAAGTTGTCGCCAGTAAAGTTATGTAAAAAAAGACTGAATTAAACTCCTAGGTGTGACAGTTATCTAAGGGCAGGCAAGCGGGTTTCATTGGGTAATGCGTGGTAAGCGCATAGAGTCCCATCGCCGCTGTTTTCACGCTTTTGAGACCGGAACTCACTTCTTTTCAAGTAGCCCCTACAGAGAATCGAACCCAGGGCTGCTCGCACCGAAGGTAATATCGCTAACCATCGCAACCAGTTTTTTTTTTCGATTTAAAAATATAAAATATATTCTAGATATGATCCGTCAAAATGACAATTTTGATGAGAATGTATTTTTCATATACAGGGTGTCCGAGAAGAACCCGTACCCCCAACTTGCATGTATCCTGTTCCGACGGTATTAAAAATAAACCGGTATTTAGTTGCTTGGGAATGATTTCGTTTTAGTGGTTGGCAACCCTGACTAAAGGTCACATTCGTCGGTCAGTTTTTGCTCCATGGCTGATGTGAGGGGACATACTTACAGTGCTGAAGAAAGGATAGTGACGTGCGTGTGTGTGCACGGGCGACAACGCACGTGGAATACGATGTACTGTAACCTAATGTAAAATTCACAAGTATGTTATAATGTAAATAAATAGAGTATGCTATAAAGAATAAATATGTCATTATACATATCTATGGGTAGCTATGTAATATAATCTAGGGTAAGGCGACTTCTCAAACACCCTGTACATTTTTCATTTTGTCCCAAATTTATGGTTCCTAGCCCCCACCAATCCCATTGGCGGGTCCAAGAAAGTCACTGCCAATCTTCTATTTCTACACCAATTAGTAAATGCAATGACATCAACCTCTATTCTCTATCATAAAATTATACTGCACTGTAGAAGAGTGGATGGTTGAATTACAAATTACAAGGCATTGTCTATTAGATAAGGAAAAGAGTTAATATAAAACATACAATAATACAAAATCACAAATCAAAACAAGTTAAAAAAGTCTCTAAACAACAGTAAATGCTGATAAACTTACTACAAAGGAACTTATTGTATAAAGTTTCGTCAATTTCATTTTAATTTGGATATCAATTTTTATCCCTGTCGAACATAAAATAAGTTGAATAAATGCTGCCATCTCGTGACAAAGATAGATACTAAAGTTTCTTCACGTTGCA
Source organism: Lepisma saccharinum (assembly GCF_977018435.1). Taxonomy (NCBI): domain Eukaryota; kingdom Metazoa; phylum Arthropoda; class Insecta; order Zygentoma; family Lepismatidae; genus Lepisma; species Lepisma saccharinum. Next base: position 8,501,202 of record NC_139246.1, read on the forward strand.
TTTCGACGCCAAAGCGACAAACCAATCTCCATTTCCGTCGCCTAGTATAACAGTAAAGTCATAATAGAATGAAATTTTATATTAAATAAAAATTTGAATATGTTTTTTTTTATTTTTATTTATTTATTATTAAACACTAAATGTTACTGCCCCTGAAAGTAACGCTAAATTGTCAATTAAAATAAAACTAATTGGCATCTGACTTCTTTACGCTTGAGTAGGCTATTACCCAGCGTTAGCTTCGAAACAACCTTTCAAGGAAATTAATCCACCACAAGTGAGTGTTACAGAAGAAAGACGTCATCAGGTGGACTAAGGTAGGCTCCAGCCCTTCGTAGAATTATTTAAGCCCACACTCTTGTCCACCTAAATAGCCCACATGAAAAACGTTTTGTGAAGAAGAAGACGCTAGACGTAGAAACTAGAAAAGTGAGAAATAAATCAGTGTTTGAAAAGAAAAATAAATAGAAACAGAAAAAGAAAAGAAAATTGGAGATAGGAAACAAAAGGGAAGCAAGATAAGTAGTGTTGCCCACGAGACGAGACTTTGGCCTGTCTCGTCTCGTGGAAATGCTGTGAAATGCTGTCTCGTCTCGAAAATATTCGTTTGTCAAAGGGACACATGATCAATCTCGTCTCGTCTCGAATTTTTAAAAGCCTGTCCCGTCTCGTCCCGTGGGCAACACTAAAGATAAGAAAGGGAAAGAAATTAGAGCTAGAAAACAGAAAAGAGAGAAAGAAATTTGAGATACGAAACACAAATAAGAGAAAGAAATTAGAGATACGAAACACAAATAAGAGAAAGAAATTAGAGATATAAAACAGAAAAGAGAAAGAAATTAGAGATACAAATCAGAAAATAAAAATAAATTAGAGATACAAAACAGAAAAGAGAAAGAAATTAGAGATACAAAACAGAAAAGAGAAAGAAATTAGAGATACAAAACAGAAAAGAGAAAGAAATTGGAGATACAACACAGAAATGAGAAAGAAATTGGAGATACAACACAGAAATGAGAAAGAAATTAGAGATACAAAACAGAAAAGAGAATGAAATTAGAGATACAAAACAGAAAAAAGAAGGAACTTAGAGATACAAAACAGAAAAGAGAATGAAAGTAGAGATGCAAAACAGAAAAAAAGGAATGAAAGTAGATATAGGAAACAGAAAAGAGAGAAATAAAATAGATATATAAAACAGAAAACAGAGAAGCCAATTGGAGATATAAAACAGAATAGGAAGAAATTGGAGATATAAAACAGAATAGGAAGAAATTGGAGATATAAAACAGAATAGGAAGAAATTGGAGATATAAAACAGATGAGAGAGAAAGCAATTAGAGGTACAAAACAAAAAGGAAAGAGAAATGAGAGGTTAAAAAGATAAAAGAGGTGAAGTTATTAGAGATAGAAAAGAAAAAAGAGATAACGAATTAGAGAAAAAAGTGAAAAAATGAAGATGGATAGAATGAAGAGCAAAAGAGAAAAATGAAGAAGGGAGGAGATTAAGAGAGAGAAAGAGAGAGAGAATACAGTAAAAGGGGAAAGGGAAGGGAGAAAGACTTGACTTGACTTAATTCCTTCCGTTCCTATTGGAACATAGGGCATACACGAAGTGTCTCCATCTCACTCTGTGAGAGAAAGAAACAAACTGAAAACATTACAACATAGAGAAACCTATGAATCCAATGAGCACCGAAACAGAACTATCTGAAAATACTTCACTCGTTCTTGAGCCTAACAAAACAACGCTCTCTGGACTTCAGTACACGGAAACCAAAATTTGGGCAATTAGAATGTACACACGTGTTGAAGCCTTTTCTCACACAGCTTAGAGAAGCGATCATAAATACTTTTCAAGTCATCAGCCCGGATGCGATGAAATATAATCCGTGCTTCTGATGGAAAGAACTATAATTACACACGCTGCCTTCCCGTTACGAGCAAGATGGTCTCGAAGCGAGGAAATACTTATTAAGAAGGGATCGTGTTTTGGGAGTCGTGAATGAACCCAGCTGCAAGAAGGAATCTCCATCAACGCGGTGTACGCACTGCAGAAGTGAAAGGTGTGTGCGCGAGGGATGGGCAAAAAGTATGGCTTCACGGACCGGTTCCTGGCCTACCGGACCATTCATCTCATGTCGAAACCTCAGCTGCATTTTGGCACCTTCCCTCTGGTCGGATTGCGCCATTGCCAATTAATATTTTCTAAAGAGATATACAGAAGAGAGAAAGGAATTAGAGATAAAAAAACAGAAGAAATGGTAAGAAATTGGAGAGAGAAGACAGAAATTGGAGATATAAAACAGAAGAAATGGTAAGAAATTGGAGAGAGAAGACAGAAATTGAAGATAGAAAACAAGAAATGGTAAGAAATTGGAGAGAGAAGACAGAAATTGGAGATATAAAACAGAAGAAATGGTAAGAAATTGGAGAGAGAAGACAGAAATTGAAGATAGAAAACAAGAAATGGTAAGAAATTGGAGAGAGAAGACAGAAATTGGAGATATAAAACAGAAGAAATGGTAAGAAATTGGATAGAGAAAACAGAAATTGGAGATAGAAAACAGAAGAAATGGTAAGAAATTGGAGAGAGAAGACAGAAATTGGAGATGGAATACAAGAAATGGTAAGAAATTGGAGAGAGAAAACAGAAATTGGAGATGGAATACAAGAAATGGTAAGAAATTGGAGAGAGAAAACAGAAATTGGAGATAAAAACCAGAAGAAATGGTAAGAAATTGGAGATAGAAGACAGAAGAAATGGTATGAATTTGGAGAGAGAAGACAGAAATTGGAGATATAAAACAGAAGAAATGGTAAGAAATTGGAGAGAGAAGACAGAAATTGGAGATATAAAACAGAAGAAATGGTAAGAAATTGGAGAGAGAAGACAGAAATTGGAGATATAAAACAGAAGAAATGGTAAGAAATTGGATAGAGAAAACAGAAATTGGAGATAGAAAACAGAAGAAATGGTAAGAAATTGGAGAGAGAAAACAGAAATTGGAGATGGAATACAAGAAATGGTAAGAAATTGGAGAGAGAAAACAGAAATTGGAGATGGAATACAAGAAATGGTAAGAAATTGGAGAGAGAAGACAGAAATTGAAGATAGAAAACAAGAAATGGTAAGAAATTGGAGAGAGAAGACAGAAATTGGAGATATAAAACAGAAGAAATGGTAAGAAATTGGATAGAGAAAACAGAAATTGGAGATAGAAAACAGAAGAAATGGTAAGAAATTGGAGAGAGAAGACAGAAATTGGAGATGGAATACAAGAAATGGTAAGAAATTGGAGAGAGAAAACAGAAATTGGAGATGGAATACAAGAAATGGTAAGAAATTGGAGAGAGAAAGCAGAAATTGGAGATAAAAACCAGAAGAAATGGTAAGAAATTGGAGATAGAAGACAGAAGAAATGGTATGAATTTGGAGAGAGAAGACAGAAATTGGAGATAGAAGACAAAATGTATGGTAAGAAATTGGAGAGAAGACAAAAATTGGGGATAAAAAACAAAAAGAATAAAAGCAGAGACAGAAAACAGAAAGAAAGAAATTAGAAATATAACAAATTGAGAAAAATGGAGATAGCAAAACAGAAAAGGGAGAAATAAATTTGAGATAAAAGATAGAAAAGAAAGAGAGACATTGGGAGATAGAAAACAGAAAAGTGGGAAAGTGTCACGTCTCCGGCTAGGAGTATGAAACTCCTTTACACCCAGGCTTGCTGGGTTTAAGTGACAGTCTTAATATCACATAATTAACGCTTCATTAACCGTATTTTATTTAACTAGAAACTAGTTAACACACGGAACTCAACCCGTTTAAAAGACACTTCCACTAAGATACTTAACGTTACAGTACACAAGCCTTGCAGAGGCAAATCTTTCAATTAAATTTCAGCTCTGCTATTTTCAACAGATTAGAAACAGTAAATAATCACAATATCACTCACAATAATACTTAAAATAACATTTTTTTATTTATTTATTTACATTTTACTTGGGATTACCGCTAAGCAGTTTTTCCCATATCTATATACATATGTACTGTACATAAACTTACATTTTTTACTACATTATTATTAAAGGATACTATGAACAATTTTTTTTTCTATTAAATAGTTAAGCCACATTTTCTAAAAAAAGATAACAATATATATCCAACTGTAAGGTTAGGTTCACAAATCAAAGATTCCAAACACTGAGGAAAAGGAATTTCACAGTTTATAAGAGTTTTATAGAATGTCTCTCTTTCTTGTGTGTATCTATTACACTCAAATAGGATATGGTGTATATCTTCCTTGTTGCCACATGTACAGTTTGGGTTTTGTACAATCCGGATCTTTTGTAAATGACTTTTAGTAGTTGTATGTCCTGACCTAATACGATTTAGTAATACTATCACATTCCGTGAACCTTGAACTTTTGTAAACCAAGGTCTCATTCTATTGAAATTAGCTATCCTCTGATAAAAGCCTCCTGCATTTTGAAATTCACCTTTGCACCATTCCGTCCAGTTTTCCTTCAACTTTTTCTTCACCCTCGGTAGAAGGTCTGTGTACCAGGTTTTCAGATCCAGTACAGGTTGAATTACCCTAGCTTGTAACGAGTGCACTCACGGTCCCCGAAATGACGTGTCAATCATACCCCGGCACGGGGCCAGACGTCGTTATGTGTACGGGAAACCGGTCGTGACTCACGGTCCAGTTATCAAGTTCGGTACTGAGACGGTCGTTTATTGTCATACTATTGCGAGGCGGAGATTAATACCTTGAAATGTTACACTGCTTTGTTTACCTTTGATATGTAGATTCGAACAATCATAAAAACACTAATAGCATAATATCTGGTACCTGAAAAACGTCAAATAACAACACTGACGAACGGTAAAAAAGTGAATATATATTGTAACAACAAAAAAATTATTGCAATCAACAACTGTTTACAAAGCCTCCTCACTCTCACAACATTCACTCTATCTCTCTTTCACACACATGAGGTATTTTTACATATGAAGTATAAATACAAATGACGGATCTCATTAACATATCATTTCTTTTAATTTTTAAACCTTTATGTGAATTTAGGGCATGTGTCTGCCAGCTCCTGTGCTCTTTTTAAATTAACTTAAGTGCCAGCCCTCGGAAAGCGGTTAACTAAGACAATTGGGTCGGCGTGGTTAAATCTTTCGTTCGAATGAACGTGTGCATCGAGTCGTAAGGACGACATTATACAAGTTTCTCGGACGGGGGTCTTACACACAAGCCTCTCTCGTCCAATGAGAACAACTACTCAATTACATAGTGATGCAAAAACTTAATTGGCTCCAGCTGCCGGAATACACTAATCAATCGTCGGCGCGAGCAAAAATTACCTTAAAAACCACTATGCAACAAATAATACTATTTCACGCACACGACCTTGCAATAAAACAACTACGCTTTCCACAATTAAAAAGGACTCATCAGTCAACTATTGACAAGTTAAGTGGCGCGACGGGGCGGTCGGTTACACAAGAAATGGAGCGCACTTTGACAATTTACACTAAATATTAAAGAAATGAAATGGAGCTTCTAACGCTGAATGCAGACAATTAAATTAGAACATCTGAACATGAAATTACCCTTTTTTATAACAATACCAAAATTATCAGACGCGGGAATTAGGTTTAGGTTTTTCCTGAGTAACTTTGCGAATAAGTGAGACTTCGGCGTTAACCGTACGGTGTTGATTCTAACGACGCACGTTTACATGTACATGAGACCCTCTGAAGTATACTGTACCAGACTCTGCTACATGGCGTGGTCATTCATCTCTCCTGGACGCGGGACTTGCACACGGTTCCTTTGTGGCGAAATTGTCCTCCAAGGTCGATCGCGACGAAGAATAAATGCGACGATCTGTTGTACTTGCACCTCCTCAGAACTTCGGGCGTTCCTCTCGTCACTAGCGTCGGGTGTACGTGGTCACGCGTCGGTTCGGAATCTCTCTGGTGACGGCTTCGATTCGGCGTCGTTCAGGAAGCGTCGTTCTGGAGTCGTCCTTCAATCTCTCCCTCTGGCTTCGATCGGCGTCGTTCTGGAGTCGTCCTTCAATCTCTCTCTCTGGTGACGAGCTTCGATCGGCGTCGTTCTGAAGACGTCCTTCGGGCTTTGGTTGGGGCGTCGATCTGAAAGCGTCCTTCGGGCTTTGGGCAGTGGTTGGTTTTGGCGTCGTCTTTGGCGTTGGCTGACTGGCTTCATCGGAAGATGGCGATGCATCGTTGCGGGCGTCAGGGGGAGCGACGGCCCCCTTCTCTATCTTCTTTAGCCCTCCATCATTATGTAGTCCACGCTCGGCAAAAACAAATCACCGCGTAATCTTCACCAAAATAAGGCGCACACTGGTAACGCTCTATCTGCGATTCGCTCACGGTACGTAAGGAAACAAAGTCCACGGACACAAAACAATGATCACGCGAGAGTGTAGCGCGGAGATGCTCTCTCTGTGAAATCCGGGTAAAAACTGTCTCTGGGATGGTAGCACCGCGTATTTAAGAGAGATTCAAAATCGTCCGTTGAAACCCACGCTCAGGTAGCTTGGCTTCGCTTTTGGAGGAGATGCGAATGACCTGTGTCCATTGTCTTGAAACTCGGTCACCGAGGCGTCTTCGATCCTTGCAGACTTGAGCTCCAGCTGGCTTTCCTGGTCATCCGTGAACATGGGTTCGAACGCCTGCTGCGACTCAAGTTCGGTAGCGGCGAAAACAATCTTTCCTTATCTCCGTGTTGGTGCAAATATGTCATGTTCTAAGCCGAAAAGACAGTTCCGCTGTCACTCAAGAAAAACCCGTTCCCAGCTCCCGACGTCTGCCTCGGATACAAGTTTATCCACAAAATAAAATACCTCACACTTTTATATTTGAACATAAAATGAATCAATAAACAAATAATTTATATCGAACTGCGTTATACATGTCACTAGATACCGTGACATCTCGCCCTCCTTCCGATCAAAAAATTCTGTAGGCGAATAAAATTTTTCACTAACCAGTGGCACGAAATTTTGACTACAAATTTTTTAACACCCTGTACAAGAAAAGTCAACCAGTTCGATAACACAACACACATGATATAAATGATGCCTCCAATTTACATAATAGATCAACATATTATACACTCAAAAATTTACACAAAAATAGGATGAATGTACCTCACATCCTGATCAGAATTCAAACCAAAGACTCGCTTGTGCTTTTATATCGCGCTAACCACTCTTGACGCTTTTCGTCGGAGCAGTTCCACCTTTTGCAGTTCTCTGTATGTTGCGGCGCTAGCGTCTTTCCGGTTGTGCAATCTACCAGTTCAAGTATGTTAGTGGCTAGCTTGCTCTTACAGAAATACGGCCCGTCGTACATAAAGAACAGCTTCTTTATCTTTCCCTCAATTTGCGAGCTGAGTCCGTGATTTTTCACGAACGCGAGGTCACCTGCTTTAACCCCTGCGCCGTCTCGTGCCCTCTTCTCGTTTGCTGTTTGTCTTGCCTTCCTCGTCCTTTCCACGGCCATTAAGACCTTTTGGTCGGCCGTTAGGTCGTGGTTACCCTCCTTGAGACCGAAGTGGCGGATTACGTCTCTTCGCTGCGTGCTGCCCCACTGAAGCTCCGCGGGCGCGAAACCTAGGGTGTCTGACTCCGTGTTGTTGAGAAGGAGCACAATAGATGGAATATGCTTGCTCCATTCGTTATGCTGCTTGTGACAAAATACTCGCAGCAGACGATTCATCTCGCAATGCATGCGCTCTACTTTATTCGCCTGCGGTCGGTAGCTCGGTGTCCATATGGGCTTGACAGCATACTCTTCCAACGTCTTCTTCCATAGGCTACTCGTAAACTGGCCTCCTCGGTCAGTGAGCACGTAGCGTGGGGTCCCCATGTGTGCGAAGTAGGTGCCGGTCAATTTCTGTAGTAGTACTTTCGTCGTGGTTGTCCGGACAGGGTACGCCATGAGGAAACGGCTGCAACCATCCATAACGGTGAAAATGTACCTCATTCCGTCGCTGCTCTTTGGAAGCGGTCCCACGCAGTCTGCGAAGACTATCTCCCGCGGCTTTTCCGCCACTAGCGACGTCGGATTCTTGGCCGCCTTCGCACGGTTAGGTTTCGTCTGCATGCAGATTACGCAGTCTCGAACCCATCTCTTCGCATCCTTGCGCATCCCTCTCCAGAAATAGAGGTGATCGAGATGCCTCCACATCTTCTTCCCGCCGAAATGGCCCGACTTGTCGTGCGCCTCTTCTAAGATTTTCTCCCTCGCTTCAGTTGGAACACACAGCCTCAGGCGTTCGGGGTTGTGGACGTCTACCTTGCATAGGATCCCGTTCGAGATGACGAAATGCTCCTTTACGCGTCGCTGGCGGCGGGCTTCGGCGGGTTGCTGACCCTCCAGGATACGGTAGTACTCCCCGGTCTCGGCATCTTCGCGCTGCATTTCGACGAATCGCTCACGGCTGAAGATGGTTAAGTACGGGGAATCAAATTGCATAAGATTCACGCGCACCTTGGTTAGTCCCTTTCCTTCGACGTATCTTGACAAGGCGTCTGGAACTACGTTGTCGCGCCCCTTCACATATTCCACATCAAACGAATATTTCTGCAAGTGATGACTCCATCTCGTGAGGCGTCCGCTCCAGTTCTTCGCGCGGTGCAGCCACTGTAGGTTACGGTGGTCTGTCCTTACGACGAAGTGCCCTCCGGCCAGGTAAACATGAAAAATTTCTAGTGCCCAAACTACCGCCAGACACTCAAGCTCGCCGACGGAGTAGTTCCTTTCCGCCCCTCTCAGGGAGCGGCTGGCGTACTGGATGATCCGTTTTTCCCCCTCTTTTTCCTGATACAAGACCGCCCCTAGAGCCGAAATCGAGGCGTCGCTCTGCACATAAAACGTGTCCGAGAGGTCGGCGTGATAAAGGTAAAGCTGCTCACAGACGGCGTCCTTCAGCTTATCCAAGGCTCCTTGGTGTTCGGCTGCCCACTTCCATTTTTTCCCTTGCTTCAGAAGTTCGAAGAGTGGGCTCGCAATGTCACTGAAGTTCGGAACGAAGCGGCGGTGCCACGTGAATATTCCCAGCAGACGCTGCACTCCTTTTCTGGTCGTGGGGGCTTCTAGTTTCCGGATCGTCTCGAACGTCGCTGGATCTTGCCTCACGCCTTTTTCATCTATCACGTGTCCCAGAAACTTCACCTCTGATTGGAAAAAGGCCGACTTTTCGAGCTTGATCGTCATCCCCGCTTCTCGCAACTTGGTGAAGATGATGCTCAAATGTTCAAAATGTTCCGCCACGTCCCTCGAAAAGCACAATATATCGTCCACGTACCACAGGCAAAAATCTTTGACTTCGTCCCCTAGTACCTCCGCCATGGCGTGCGTGAAGGCCTGTACCCCGTTTGATATGCCAAAAGGAACAACAGTAAATTCATACAGGTTATCCTCAAACCCGAAGGCGGTGTATGGCATGCTTTTTTCCGTTAGAGATATTTGCCAAAATCCAGACAGCATGTCTATCTTAGAGAATACCTTTTTGTCGTGGAACAACTGCAGGGTGTCTTGTAATTTTAATGTCCGGACGCGCTCTAACTTGCACCTTTGGTTCAATCCGCGGAAGTCGCCACAAATTCTAAGGCTACCGTCATTTTTTTTCACAACTAGGAGGGGATTTACATGAACCGCACGTGACTTTCTTATGACGCCCCATTCCAACATCTGCTGCAATTGCCGACGCACTTCCGGGCGGTGCGTAAAAGCGATGGGGTAAGGTTTGCTGACTACCGGTTTTTCTCCCTTTCCATTTCCAACGGGCCCTTGCACTGGGAACAAACCGGTCTGGCCCCCTCGCTGTCGACTTCGAAATCAGCAAATTCCTTTCCACAAGCCTCGCAAACCATCATGACGTCACTCTTGTTCAAACAGTCTATACGACGATTTCTTAATCTCATGAAGGCCTTTCGCTATATATCTGCTCAATCTTCTGTCGCACTTAGGAACAGTTACGCAAACTTACGCGAGCTCACACAAAATGTGAATTACAAATCGATACATAAAAAGAAAAAGGGGGTCCGTCGGGAATCCCTTATCCCGCAACTCAGCCTGATGCCATAAATTACGCCAAAAACAAAAAAAATACACAAAAAGTACATAAAAAATGCCCTATGCAGCTGCCCTTGCTGCTTTCGCCGAAAATATCTGCCCTATTGTTACCAATTACGCCCAATCACGTGTCCTTACACGTGAACATACGACAAATACATGAAAATAACCCTCGAAATTACAAAACGAAAAACACACAAATAACCAGGAACCTAACACAAGAATTTTATGCATGACGTATACAACAATGAAATTTCTACCGCTCTCGCAACCTGGCTTTCCTGGAAAGACATGACAAAAGTTGCCGTCCCATGTTCGCGGCGCCAAATGTAACGAGTGCACTCACGGTCCCCGAAATGACGTGTCAATCATACCCCGGCACGGGGCCAAACGTCGTTATGTGTACGGGAGACCGGTCGTGACTCACGGTCCAGTTATCAAGTTCGGTACTGAGACGGTCGTTTATTGTCATACTATTGCGAGGCGGAGATTAATACCTTGAAATGTTACACTGCTTTGTTTACCTTTGATATGTAGATTCGAACAATCATAAAAACACTAATAGCATAATATCTGGTACCTGAAAAACGTCAAATAACAACACTGACGAACGGTAAAAAAGTGAATATATATTGTAACAACAAAAAAATTATTGCAATCAACAACTGTTTACAAAGCCTCCTCACTCTCACAACATTCACTCTATCTCTCTTTCACACACATGAGGTATTTTTACATATGAAGTATAAATACAAATGACGGATCTCATTAACATATCATTTCTTTTAATTTTTAAACCTTTATGTGAATTTAGGGCATGTGTCTGCCAGCTCCTGTGCTCTTTTTAAATTAACTTAAGTGCCAGCCCTCGGAAAGCGGTTAACTAAGACAATTGGGTCGGCGTGGTTAAATCTTTCGTTCGAATGAACGTGTGCATCGAGTCGTAAGGACGACATTATACAAGTTTCTCGGACGGGGGTCTTACACACAAGCCTCTCTCGTCCAATGAGAACAACTACTCAATTACATAGTGATGCAAAAACTTAATTGGCTCCAGCTGCCGGAATACACTAATCAATCGTCGGCGCGAGCAAAAATTACCTTAAAAACCACTATGCAACAAATAATACTATTTCACGCACACGACCTTGCAATAAAACAACTACGCTTTCCACAATTAAAAAGGACTCATCAGTCAACTATTGACAAGTTAAGTGGCGCGACGGGGCGGTCGGTTACACAAGAAATGGAGCGCACTTTGACAATTTACACTAAATATTAAAGAAATGAAATGGAGCTTCTAACGCTGAATGCAGACAATTAAATTAGAACATCTGAACATGAAATTACCCTTTTTTATAACAATACCAAAATTATCAGACGCGGGAATTAGGTTTAGGTTTTTCCTGAGTAACTTTGCGAATAAGTGAGACTTCGGCGTTAACCGTACGGTGTTGATTCTAACGACGCACGTTTACATGTACATGAGACCCTCTGAAGTATACTGTACCAGACTCTGCTACATGGCGTGGTCATTCATCTCTCCTGGACGCGGGACTTGCACACGGTTCCTTTGTGGCGAAATTGTCCTCCAAGGTCGATCGCGACGAAGAATAAATGCGACGATCTGTTGTACTTGCACCTCCTCAGAACTTCGGGCGTTCCTCTCGTCACTAGCGTCGGGTGTACGTGGTCACGCGTCGGTTCGGAATCTCTCTGGTGACGGCTTCGATTCGGCGTCGTTCAGGAAGCGTCGTTCTGGAGTCGTCCTTCAATCTCTCCCTCTGGCTTCGATCGGCGTCGTTCTGGAGTCGTCCTTCAATCTCTCTCTCTGGTGACGAGCTTCGATCGGCGTCGTTCTGAAGACGTCCTTCGGGCTTTGGTTGGGGCGTCGATCTGAAAGCGTCCTTCGGGCTTTGGGCAGTGGTTGGTTTTGGCGTCGTCTTTGGCGTTGGCTGACTGGCTTCATCGGAAGATGGCGATGCATCGTTGCGGGCGTCAGGGGGAGCGACGGCCCCCTTCTCTATCTTCTTTAGCCCTCCATCATTATGTAGTCCACGCTCGGCAAAAACAAATCACCGCGTAATCTTCACCAAAATAAGGCGCACACTGGTAACGCTCTATCTGCGATTCGCTCACGGTACGTAAGGAAACAAAGTCCACGGACACAAAACAATGATCACGCGAGAGTGTAGCGCGGAGATGCTCTCTCTGTGAAATCCGGGTAAAAACTGTCTCTGGGATGGTAGCACCGCGTATTTAAGAGAGATTCAAAATCGTCCGTTGAAACCCACGCTCAGGTAGCTTGGCTTCGCTTTTGGAGGAGATGCGAATGACCTGTGTCCATTGTCTTGAAACTCGGTCACCGAGGCGTCTTCGATCCTTGCAGACTTGAGCTCCAACTGGCTTTCCTGGTCATCCGTGAACATGGGTTCGAACGCCTGCTGCGACTCAAGCTCGGTAGCGGCGAAAACAATCTTTCCTTATCTCCGTGTTGGTGCAAATATGTCATGTTCTAAGCCGAAAAGACAGTTCCGCTGTCACTCAAGAAAAACCCGTTCCCAGCTCCCGACGTCTGCCTCGGATACAAGTTTATCCACAAAATAAAATACCTCACACTTTTATATTTGAACATAAAATGAATCAATAAACAAATAATTTATATCGAACTGCGTTATACATGTCACTAGATACCGTGACATCTCGCCCTCCTTCCGATCAAAAAATTCTGTAGGCGAATAAAATTTTTCACTAACCAGTGGCACGAAATTTTGACTACAAATTTTTTAACACCCTGTACAAGAAAAGTCAACCAGTTCGATAACACAACACACATGATATAAATGATGCCTCCAATTTACATAATAGATCAACATATTATACACTCAAAAATTTACACAAAAATAGGATGAATGTACCTCACATCCTGATCAGAATTCAAACCAAAGACTCGCTTGTGCTTTTATATCGCGCTAACCACTCTTGACGCTTTTCGTCGGAGCAGTTCCACCTTTTGCAGTTCTCTGTATGTTGCGGCGCTAGCGTCTTTCCGGTTGTGCAATCTACCAGTTCAAGTATGTTAGTGGCTAGCTTGCTCTTACAGAAATACGGCCCGTCGTACATAAAGAACAGCTTCTTTATCTTTCCCTCAATTTGCGAGCTGAGTCCGTGATTTTTCACGAACGCGAGGTCACCTGCTTTAACCCCTGCGCCATCTCGTGCCCTCTTCTCGTTTGCTGTTTGTCTTGCCTTCCTCGTCCTTTCCACGGCCATTAAGACCTTTTGGTCGGCCGTTAGGTCGTGGTTACCCTCCTTGAGACCGAAGTGGCGGATTACGTCTCTTCGCTGCGTGCTGCCCCACTGAAGCTCCGCGGGCGCGAAACCTAGGGTGTCTGACTCCGTGTTGTTGAGAAGGAGCACAATAGATGGAATATGCTTGCTCCATTCGTTATGCTGCTTGTGACAAAATACTCGCAGCAGACGATTCATCTCGCAATGCATGCGCTCTACTTTATTCGCCTGCGGTCGGTAGCTCGGTGTCCATATGGGCTTGACAGCATACTCTTCCAACGTCTTCTTCCATAGGCTACTCGTAAACTGGCCTCCTCGGTCAGTGAGCACGTAGCGTGGGGTCCCCATGTGTGCGAAGTAGGTGCCGGTCAATTTCTGTAGTAGTACTTTCGTCGTGGTTGTCCGGACAGGGTACGCCATGAGGAAACGGCTGCAACCATCCATAACGGTGAAAATGTACCTCATTCCGTCGCTGCTCTTTGGAAGCGGTCCCACGCAGTCTGCGAAGACTATCTCCCGCGGCTTTTCCGCCACTAGCGACGTCGGATTCTTGGCCGCCTTCGCACGGTTAGGTTTCGTCTGCATGCAGATTACGCAGTCTCGAACCCATCTCTTCGCATCCTTGCGCATCCCTCTCCAGAAATAGAGGTGATCGAGATGCCTCCACATCTTCTTCCCGCCGAAATGGCCCGACTTGTCGTGCGCCTCTTCTAAGATTTTCTCCCTCGCTTCAGTTGGAACACACAGCCTCAGGCGTTCGGGGTTGTGGACGTCTACCTTGCATAGGATCCCGTTCGAGATGACGAAATGCTCCTTTACGCGTCGCTGGCGGCGGGTTTCGGCGGGTTGCTGACCCTCCAGGATACGGTAGTACTCCCCGGTCTCGGCATCTTCGCGCTGCATTTCGACGAATCGCTCACGGCTGAAGATGGTTAAGTACGGGGAATCAAATTGCATAAGATTCACGCGCACCTTGGTTAGTCCCTTTCCTTCGACGTATCTTGACAAGGCGTCTGGAACTACGTTGTCGCGCCCCTTCACATATTCCACATCAAACGAATATTTCTGCAAGTGATGACTCCATCTCGTGAGGCGTCCGCTCCAGTTCTTCGCGCGGTGCAGCCACTGTAGGTTACGGTGGTCTGTCCTTACGACGAAGTGCCCTCCGGCCAGGTAAACATGAAAAATTTCTAGTGCCCAAACTACCGCCAGACACTCAAGCTCGCCGACGGAGTAGTTCCTTTCCGCCCCTCTCAGGGAGCGGCTGGCGTACTGGATGATCCGTTTTTCCCCCTCTTTTTCCTGATACAAGACCGCCCCTAGAGCCGAAATCGAGGCGTCGCTCTGCACATAAAACGTGTCCGAGAGGTCGGCGTGATAAAGGTAAAGCTGCTCACAGACGGCGTCCTTCAGCTTATCCAAGGCTCCTTGGTGTTCGGCTGCCCACTTCCATTTTTTCCCTTGCTTCAGAAGTTCGAAGAGTGGGCTCGCAATGTCACTGAAGTTCGGAACGAAGCGGCGGTGCCACGTGAATATTCCCAGCAGACGCTGCACTCCTTTTCTGGTCGTGGGGGCTTCTAGTTTCCGGATCGTCTCGAACGTCGCTGGATCTTGCCTCACGCCTTTTTCATCTATCACGTGTCCCAGAAACTTCACCTCTGATTGGAAAAAGGCCGACTTTTCGAGCTTGATCGTCATCCCCGCTTCTCGCAACTTGGTGAAGATGATGCTCAAATGTTCAAAATGTTCCGCCACGTCCCTCGAAAAGCACAATATATCGTCCACGTACCACAGGCAAAAATCTTTGACTTCGTCCCCTAGTACCTCCGCCATGGCGTGCGTGAAGGCCTGTACCCCGTTTGATATGCCAAAAGGAACAACAGTAAATTCATACAGGTTATCCTCAAACCCGAAGGCGGTGTATGGCATGCTTTTTTCCGTTAGAGATATTTGCCAAAATCCAGACAGCATGTCTATCTTAGAGAATACCTTTTTGTCGTGGAACAACTGCAGGGTGTCTTGTAATTTTAATGTCCGGACGCGCTCTAACTTGCACCTTTGGTTCAATCCGCGGAAGTCGCCACAAATTCTAAGGCTACCGTCATTTTTTTTCACAACTAGGAGGGGATTTACATGAACCGCACGTGACTTTCTTATGACGCTCCATTCCAACATCTGCTGCAATTGCCGACGCACTTCCGGGCGGTGCGTAAAAGCGATGGGGTAAGGTTTGCTGACTACCGGTTTTTCTCCCTTTCCATTTCCAACGGGCCCTTGCACTGGGAACAAACCGGTCTGGCCCCCTCGCTGTCGACTTCGAAATCAGCAAATTCCTTTCCACAAGCCTCGCAAACCATCATGACGTCACTCTTGTTCAAACAGTCTATACGACGATTTCTTAATCTCATGAAGGCCTTTCGCTATATATCTGCTCAATCTTCTGTCGCACTTAGGAACAGTTACGCAAACTTACGCGAGCTCACACAAAATGTGAATTACAAATCGATACATAAAAAGAAAAAGGGGGTCCGTCGGGAATCCCTTATCCCGCAACTCAGCCTGATGCCATAAATTACGCCAAAAACCAAAAAAATACACAAAAAGTACATAAAAAATGCCCTATGCAGCTGCCCTTGCTGCTTTCGCCGAAAATATCTGCCCTATTGTTACCAATTACGCCCAATCACGTGTCCTTACACGTGAACATACGACAAATACATGAAAATAACCCTCGAAATTACAAAACGAAAAACACACAAATAACCAGGAACCTAACACAAGAATTTTATGCATGACGTATACAACAATGAAATTTCTACCGCTCTCGCAACCTGGCTTTCCTGGAAAGACATGACAAAAGTTGCCGTCCCATGTTCGCGGCGCCAAATGTAACGAGTGCACTCACGGTCCCCGAAATGACGTGTCAATCATACCCCGGCACGGGGCCAAACGTCGTTATGTGTACGGGAGACCGGTCGTGACTCACGGTCCAGTTATCAAGTTCGGTACTGAGACGGTCGTTTATTGTCATACTATTGCGAGGCGGAGATTAATACCTTGAAATGTTACACTGCTTTGTTTACCTTTGATATGTAGATTCGAACAATCATAAAAACACTAATAGCATAATATCTGGTACCTGAAAAACGTCAAATAACAACACTGACGAACGGTAAAAAAGTGAATATATATTGTAACAACAAAAAAATTATTGCAATCAACAACTGTTTACAAAGCCTCCTCACTCTCACAACATTCACTCTATCTCTCTTTCACACACATGAGGTATTTTTACATATGAAGTATAAATACAAATGACGGATCTCATTAACATATCATTTCTTTTAATTTTTAAACCTTTATGTGAATTTAGGGCATGTGTCTGCCAGCTCCTGTGCTCTTTTTAAATTAACTTAAGTGCCAGCCCTCGGAAAGCGGTTAACTAAGACAATTGGGTCGGCGTGGTTAAATCTTTCGTTCGAATGAACGTGTGCATCGAGTCGTAAGGACGACATTATACAAGTTTCTCGGACGGGGGTCTTACACACAAGCCTCTCTCGTCCAATGAGAACAACTACTCAATTACATAGTGATGCAAAAACTTAATTGGCTCCAGCTGCCGGAATACACTAATCAATCGTCGGCGCGAGCAAAAATTACCTTAAAAACCACTATGCAACAAATAATACTATTTCACGCACACGACCTTGCAATAAAACAACTACGCTTTCCACAATTAAAAAGGACTCATCAGTCAACTATTGACAAGTTAAGTGGCGCGACGGGGCGGTCGGTTACACAAGAAATGGAGCGCACTTTGACAATTTACACTAAATATTAAAGAAATGAAATGGAGCTTCTAACGCTGAATGCAGACAATTAAATTAGAACATCTGAACATGAAATTACCCTTTTTTATAACAATACCAAAATTATCAGACGCGGGAATTAGGTTTAGGTTTTTCCTGAGTAACTTTGCGAATAAGTGAGACTTCGGCGTTAACCGTACGGTGTTGATTCTAACGACGCACGTTTACATGTACATGAGACCCTCTGAAGTATACTGTACCAGACTCTGCTACATGGCGTGGTCATTCATCTCTCCTGGACGCGGGACTTGCACACGGTTCCTTTGTGGCGAAATTGTCCTCCAAGGTCGATCGCGACGAAGAATAAATGCGACGATCTGTTGTACTTGCACCTCCTCAGAACTTCGGGCGTTCCTCTCGTCACTAGCGTCGGGTGTACGTGGTCACGCGTCGGTTCGGAATCTCTCTGGTGACGGCTTCGATTCGGCGTCGTTCAGGAAGCGTCGTTCTGGAGTCGTCCTTCAATCTCTCCCTCTGGCTTCGATCGGCGTCGTTCTGGAGTCGTCCTTCAATCTCTCTCTCTGGTGACGAGCTTCGATCGGCGTCGTTCTGAAGACGTCCTTCGGGCTTTGGTTGGGGCGTCGATCTGAAAGCGTCCTTCGGGCTTTGGGCAGTGGTTGGTTTTGGCGTCGTCTTTGGCGTTGGCTGACTGGCTTCATCGGAAGATGGCGATGCATCGTTGCGGGCGTCAGGGGGAGCGACGGCCCCCTTCTCTATCTTCTTTAGCCCTCCATCATTATGTAGTCCACGCTCGGCAAAAACAAATCACCGCGTAATCTTCACCAAAATAAGGCGCACACTGGTAACGCTCTATCTGCGATTCGCTCACGGTACGTAAGGAAACAAAGTCCACGGACACAAAACAATGATCACGCGAGAGTGTAGCGCGGAGATGCTCTCTCTGTGAAATCCGGGTAAAAACTGTCTCTGGGATGGTAGCACCGCGTATTTAAGAGAGATTCAAAATCGTCCGTTGAAACCCACGCTCAGGTAGCTTGGCTTCGCTTTTGGAGGAGATGCGAATGACCTGTGTCCATTGTCTTGAAACTCGGTCACCGAGGCGTCTTCGATCCTTGCAGACTTGAGCTCCAGCTGGCTTTCCTGGTCATCCGTGAACATGGGTTCGAACGCCTGCTGCGACTCAAGCTCGGTAGCGGCGAAAACAATCTTTCCTTATCTCCGTGTTGGTGCAAATATGTCATGTTCTAAGCCGAAAAGACAGTTCCGCTGTCACTCAAGAAAAACCCGTTCCCAGCTCCCGACGTCTGCCTCGGATACAAGTTTATCCACAAAATAAAATACCTCACACTTTTATATTTGAACATAAAATGAATCAATAAACATAAATAATTTATATCGAACTGCGTTATACATGTCACTAGATACCGTGACAAGCTTGTTTTGCATACATATCTGCCATATCATTTCCTAAATTTTGACAATGTGCTTTAACCCAGGTTAAATGAATTATCTTTCCCCTGCTCCTTAAATTTTGTAAAGTTTTTACACAGTTTATAATGTATGGGGAGCATTTAAATAATAAATCATAATTGGACTGAATTGAATATAATACACTTTTGGAATCCGTTAATATTAATATATTTTTTTCTTGCAATTTATATGTATAAATTAGTGCTTGGTAAATTGCATAAGCTTCAGCTGTAAAAATGGAAAAATCTTCCGGTAAATGTATCATAATTGATTCCTTCTTCTGTACATCATAAACAGCACATCCTACATTTTGACTACTTTTTGAACCGTCTGTATATATAAAGTAATAATCTTTCCATCTTTCCATGTAATCATATTTTGTATATTGTGCAGGGAAATAAATATCTCTATATTCACAAACAGGAAAATGTGGGCTTACTCCTTACTTTCAATATTTTTTGATGATCCTCATAGTACTCATTATATAATTGCACCCATCCTATATCTTCGCAGTTATTAATTTTGCCTGTATCATATAATTCAACCAAGTCGAGTAGAATGTCATTAAACGGATGATTAACTTCTGACATTGTTTTCAACAGATATTTAATAGACATTTCTCTTTTTCTATAACTTAAGTTCCATTCGCATGCTTCCATGTATACAGCAACATTGGTAGTACTCTTCATCAGTCCTAGACACTTTCGTAGAACTTTCCTCTGCATTACTTCCAAAGGTCGAAATACACGTTCCGAAATTGTATTAAAGACTATAATCCCGTATTCTATTGTTGGTTTGTAATAGTTTTTGTAAAAATTCATCATGGTACTAGGATGACTTCCCCATTTTGTTGTAGCCATAGAACGAAATACATTGTAAATTACTTCTGCCTTTTTCACTAACATTTTTACATGAGGTTTCCATGTTAATTTACTATCAAATATAACGCCTAAATATTTCACTGAATTTTCTATAGGAATGTGTAACTTTTTTGTATATTGATTCACATTTTTCGGAGCTCCTTTTTTACTAAATATAATCAACTTTGATTTTTCTGACGATATATTCATAGACCTATTCTCAAGAAATTTCTTTATCTCTATTATTTTCGCTTCCATGTTGGTGACTCCTTTATCTACTTGCTTGACACTCTCATATACACTATGTTGCCATTCGTCACCGGACACCCTATACCAGTACGTTAATCCGGTCGCAGCACCACATCAGTATCGTGTAGGGCCACCTTTCGCCGCAATGACGTCCGCAACCCTTCGAGGAAGACTTTCCACCAATTTGCGATACGTATCGACTGGAATCTTGCCCCATTCCTCCTGCAAAGCGCCAAACAGCTCAGTGGTGTTTTTTGGGCAGCATGGCCTGGCTCTCAAGCGGCGCTCCAACTCGTCCCAAAGGTGTTCAATGGAGTTGATATCTGGACTTTGGGCTGGCCAATCAAGTTTTTGCACACCCATGTCCTGGAACTACGTGTTGATAATGCCTGCCGTAGGACATGGAGCATTGTCGTGCTGAAACAGGTATGGGCCAATACCGAATTGTTCCCACAATGTCGGTAGCGCAAAATTGTCCAGAACTTTTTGGTATGCATCGGCATTCTTATTTCCCAGAACTAAAACAAGAGGACCAAAACCATACCACGAAAAGTAGGACCACACCATAATTCCACCTCCGCCGAATTTCACTTTGGATACGATACAGTCCTGTAAACAGCGTTCACCGGGCATACGCCACACCCACAACGTCCATCGGACCGCCACATCTGGTAGCGCGATTCATCACTCCATAGGATGGATTTTCATCGTTCGAGAGTCCAATGGCGGCGTTCCTTGCACCACTAACCGATGGGTAGCATTGCGGGCTGTAATATGCTGCTTATAAACTGCTGCGCGTCCATGAAAACCAAGTGCGACGATCTCCCGGTGGACAGTACGATCACTTGCAGCACTACTGGAAGCCGATCAAAACTCCTGTGCCACCATCTGTAACGACGCCTTCCGGTTTGACTTCACCACACGTTTCAAGCATCGACGGACACGATCTGTTAATATTTTTGGTTTACTGGGTCTGGGCGGCATGTCATAACCCCCTCTCACTTCCACTTCATGATAACGTCACTCACTGTCGACCGGGGTATCAGAAATTTGTTGGAAATCTCACGGGTCAAATGCCCAAACCTGTGGGCTCCAACGATCATCCCTCTTTCTGCCTCACTCAGTTCGCGTCGTCTGTCCATATCGACTACTGTAGCTGGTATGAGTGTATTCTCAACCGGCGATGCCTTTTATAGGTTGTATGACGTGTACAGACGATCCCGAGAACTTTTTGAGGGGTGTCCGGTGACGAATGGCAACATAGTGTATACATAAATCATCTGCATATTGTATAAATCCAAATGGCTCAGGACATATTCTTTGAACATCCATTAAATATATATTAAAAAGTAAAGGACTTAAAGGGCTTCCCTGTGGAAGTCCTCTTGTTATCCATCTAGGACCCTCAACTTTATTGTGAAAGTAAAAATATAAACAACGATTTTTTAATAGATTCCAAATTATTTTTAGATGCATATAAGGTATTTTCAGATTTTGTAGAATGTTTAATAATTTATTTATATTTACATTATCATATGCCCCTTTAATATCTAAGAAAGCAGCAATAAGACTACTTTTCCTTTTCATTGTATCATAAATTTTTGATGATAACATTGCCAAGGCATCTGTACACCCCATTCCCTTCCTAAATCCAACTTGAAGCCTTGAAAATAATTCCTGTCCCTCTATATGCCAACTTATTCTCTTTAGAATTAATTTTTCAAAAATTTTCCCCAGTACTGAAGACAAAGCTATCGGTCTATAAGATTCTCCTTTATGGGGACTTTTGCCAGGTTTCAATATTGGTAAAATCATTTGAGTGTACCACGATTGCGGTACATTTCCTGAATTCATTATATAGTTGTAGATGTTACAAAGATATATTATACCACATTCCGGCAAGTTTTGAATCATCGAGTATGTTATTCCATCTTTTCCTGGAGTTGTGTCCTTGGCTCTTATTATTATTATGATATTGGTATATAATCCTTGTGAATGTCTATCTTTAGGACTGAAAGAGAAAATTTCATCAGGGGCATCTGCAGGTTCTTGTTTATTATTACATGTTACCTTCATAATAAATTCATCTTTCCAGGTTTCTTTGAGTGGTATTAATCGAGGGGTATGTGGTTTGCGGGTTGATTTAAATTTAGCCCACACGGTACTGATACTCTCTTTGTTATTTATGTCTTCACAATACTTTGCCCACGATTGTCTATTTGCGCTGATATAACAATTCTTGGCCTGCGCTATTGCTTTCTTTTAATTAATCCAAGTTTCCTGATTTGGTATTGTTTTATAAACTTTAGTAGCTTCAATTCTCTGTCTTTTAAAATTTTGGCAATCTTTATTCCACCAGTGTACTATTGGATACTTTTTTACAACTTCCTCTTTTGCCCTTGTACATGATCTGTCCATAACAATACTAACAGAATCTACAAAATAATCATATGTACTCATATCAATATTATTAAAATCTGTATTTTTAAATAAGATTGTAAGTAATTTAGAATATTTATTCCAATCAGCTTCGTTAACTTTCCATTTTCTGAGCGGAATAGTGAAAGATCTCACTGAATTAGTATCAGTATAAAAGAAACATGGATAATGGTCACTGGTTCTTTGATCACTGTCTGTTTCCCACTGAAATTGACCACATATATCATCTGACATTAACGTTAAATCTATAGCTGTTGGCCGAGTACCTAATCTTCCTATATACGTAGCAGACCCGTCATTAATTACAGTAAAGTTGTACAAATCCATACATTCTACTAACACTTTCCCCAACTTATCTTCATCCTGATCTCCCCATATTGTGTGATGGCAATTGAAATCCCCTGCTATAATAAAAGGCTTTTCTATGCATTGAAACATTTGCGATAATGTATTTGTCGTTAATTTCTGTGACTCTGCACCTGTAGGAATATATATAGATCTAATACTAACTTTTTGATTCATAAAAGCGATTTTAATTCCTACGACTTCAATTTTGTATGTGTCGTATATAGACAATGTATAATCAAAAGATATAGGTTCAAATGGAATGCTTTCATGAATCATAATTGCAACTCCTTTACTATCATCTTTAATCTTTTCATAAATTATGTGATAATGATTTACTTTAAAATAATTTATGTTTGATGGGTTCACAGAGATTTCCGATAAACATAAAAGTTCAGGTCTATATTCATCTATTAATTTCACCAGATTTTGCTTTCTTGCTTTCAATGATCTTACATTCCAGTGTACCCCCACGAATGTTTTCCATTATTTTCCTTCCACACCCTAAGGTGTCTCTCCAAAAATTTCCAAATCCTCAATAATTTTCTGCACCTGGCCATTTATTTGTGAGCATTCTGTTAGTATTTCTTTTATGCTTAATAAGTCAGAATTTTTAGTTAATGTCGCCATAAGTTTCGCCATTAATTGTAACAAATTATACATAAGATCCTTCTGAGATGTTATGTGAGGAAAGTACACGATTTTTTTCTGTTCTTTTTTGTTGTAGATTCCGGTGCTCACCTCCTGCATGCTTCTGTTTGTACTATCCACATCTTCCTCATTTTTCCTTGTCTTAATTACAGTTCCTGTAGACTTTCCATTTAATTGTTTTTGATTACTTTGTAATTTCTTTAGAGAACCTTTACTTGATTCTCCTTCAGAATTTCCATTATAATTCTTTGTTTGTGAATAGGAATTTAGTCTGAAATTTTTTCCATATTTATTTTCAAATTTGGAATAGTCTCTATGATGTTCTGAAGGAACTCTTTTCCATGAAACATTTTCCAAGTATGAATCTGATTTTCTTTCACCCCAATCACTTAAGGCTTCAAATCTGTTTTGTATTGTTATGCTATTTCCTACAACACCAGTCTTTCTTGTGTTAATTTCACTTATTTGACTTTTATTTATATGGTTTTTTATTTGATCAGCATATGAGTTGCCTTGAACAACATAATTGCTTGGAACATTACCTGTTATTACTTTCTCTCTTGCATCTTGCCGGGATAAATTATCATATGCCATAACTCTCATGATTTCTCTTTCCATTTGTCATTTTACACATGACTTATCAGTAGCAACATGTTCTCCTCCGCAATTTAAACACTTCGGAGTTTCATTACAATTTTCATGTTCCTCTCTTCCACATCTAGCACACTTAGCTTTACTGTCGGGTCTTCAATACTTTCCTTAATTTCCTCCTCTTCAAATTCAGTGGGTACACCATATATTAATCCTTCCTTCACCAATAAGGATTCCGGGATGAACACATCAATATTATTTTCTTTATGAAAATGCATATTTTTCATGAAATTGTTAGCTTCATTCCTGGTGTAAAAATAAATCTTTGCTCTATATAAACCACTTGGTTGGATATATCTGACCCTTATATCTTTCTTTCGCAATTCATTGCCTATTTTCATAGAGTTAAATTTCTTTTCTGCACCTTTAGTACTAGTCATTATTACTAAATATGGCCCATTATGTGTATCATAATACATTTTACAGTTGTCTACATTATTTTCTCTTCGACCTTCTCCAAACGTGTTTACTTTATCTCTATTATCTAACCTGTCTATCCTTACCGCTTTTGCTGGAACTTGATCATCTTCAGAAGATCTGACTCTATTAGCTTGTTTTCTAGATGTTTCTTCTATAATGTTATCTTCTATAACAATTTCATTGTCTTCTACCAAGTTCGTTATAATTTCTACTTGATTATTAAGTTCCATATAACCTATGGCATCCGCCATGACGTTAACAAGAACTGCCTTACGAAAATCACATTAATGAGTATAATTCCTTTTACCGTAGTTTTAAACTTCAAATTAAATAAGTATATGGGTTTAACTCAATTCCAGTCACAAAATTCTCTCTTTATAAACAGTACTCACTTAATTAACAACTATTAATATTACCACAATATTACACAAACAGCTCAGTTTCAATCAACCACAGGCTATCCATAACACAACTTGACTTACATTAATGTCGTCTTCCTTTCTTTTTCTTCCAGAAAAATGTTATATTTTTCCCATCGTTACCAACCCGCTTATTTTTGTGGAGTTGCCAACCTCGCACAGAAAATTATCATATCTAAACGTGTGATAGATAACACTAGAAATCTTATTTGACCATACAGGCCGTGTTATACAATGCCGGAATAACATTGGATCAAACGAAACATGTACATAAATTAAACACAGAACTAATAAGTGCTACGACATAAC
The DNA here is from genome assembly GCF_977018435.1 of Lepisma saccharinum. Classification (NCBI taxonomy): domain Eukaryota; kingdom Metazoa; phylum Arthropoda; class Insecta; order Zygentoma; family Lepismatidae; genus Lepisma; species Lepisma saccharinum. The sequence continues at coordinate 8,526,265 of NC_139246.1, forward strand.
TTAGGTCGTTGCAAAAGTAATTGGAGAGAGAAGAAAGTAAAGAGAAATAAATTGGAGACAAAAAAAGAAGAGAGGGAAGTAATTGGAGACAGAAAGCATAGAAGAGGAAAAGTAATTGGAGAGAGAAGAAAAATAAGAAATAAAGTAATTGGAGACAGAATAAAGAAGACAGGGAAGTAATTGGAAAGAGAAGAAATAAATTGGAGGCAGAAAAAAGACGAGAGGGAAGTAATTTGAGACAGAAAGCATGGAAGAGGGAATTGAAAATTGGAGAGACAAGAAAGAAAAGAAATAAAGTAATTGGACAGAAAAAATGAAGAGAGGGACGTAATTGGAGAGAGAAGAAAGAAAGTAAAGAAAGATATTAGAGATGGAAGAAAGAAAGAAGTTGTGGACAGAAAACAGAAAAGAAGGAAAGTAATTGGAGTCAGTAAACAGAAAAGAGGGACAGTAATTGGGGAGAAAAGACAGAAAAGAAAGTATTTACTTGGAGAGAGAAGACAGAAATGGAAGAAAAATGGAGATAGAAAACAGAAAGGAAATGGGAGATAGTAAACAGAAAAGAAAATAATTGGAGATATAAATGTGAGATAGAAAACAAATGAGGAAAAGAAATTAGAGTTAAAATACTTGACCATCATGGTTCTAAGTTACCATATGATTAGATACGTTTCGAAAATTTCTGCCGCATTTCTAATATCTAATTTTTGTCAATTTTGTGACCTTTTCCAAAACGAAACTTTGAGTTTCTGGTGTAAGTACATTTTATGTACAGAGTGGCTAATCGAGACGTACAGTATAAATTAGGATCCGAACAAGTATGTGCCTCTACCGGGTATCACACACAATACCCCTTAATTAAAAGTCGATGACGTTACCTCTACGCCATCGGGGAGGCACTGTTTCAAAATATTTTTCACGTGGAGGTAAGAAAGCCCTCGTTAAATCCAGGTCTGCTAGCTTCATTATGAATATCAAAATGTATTTTGGGGAGATTAAAATTCCCGTCAGCAGTCATGACACAGCCAAACCTTGACAACTATAAGTGTTGGTAACAAATTCCAATTAGATGCTTGTGCTTGGTGTCGACAGGAAACAATTTATACTGCCCTTCTGATGTAATACCTGGGGGCTAAATGTCATGAACCCTCATTACGTCATCGACCTGAATGACGATTTGGAGGACCTTTGTCGTTCTGCGGTTGGTTTGTGTGTCTGTGGTGATGTAATGTGTGTGGAGACAAATATTACGACACAGAATGAGGAAACGGATCCGGTTTTTTCTAATTACTGATTCTTCACGTGGACCAAAAGTGGAAAAGTGTGTTTATAAATTGAAAGTTAGGTAAAGGTAAAATATTTGTTTGTGCGACACATCATGTGAACTATTTTCTCAATAACCAGAAGTAAAATACAGAAATCAACTTACGAGTTTCATGTATTACATCATATCCCATAATAATAATACAACATTTTAAAACAGTAACAGTGATAATGAATTCTCCTTCTTCTTATCAAAGATATTTATCGTGACAAGAAAATTGTGAATGATGTAAAGAATGACACTCGCAATAACTCCGCTTGCTCGGGTGAAGAAAATATAGCCTGCATACTTTGGTGGTTTATGTTTTAATTTAGCAACAAGCGCAACATATATAAATTCTTGTTATAAATAAAGTAACGAAGGTTATAAATCAACGTATGACTTTCGTGTATTACATCTTATCCCATAATACATTTCTTAAAACAGTAACAGTGATGATGAAATCTCTTTCTTCTTATCAAAGATTTTGTCGTTAATACAATGAAATTGACATTTGAATCTATTTATGTGGATGATTCTGTGTATTTAGCTTCTAAAGAAGATATTCACAAGAAAGTTTATCACAACGAATATTATGAAGCTGGGGTTGCTGATAAATTATTTAATTTATTGCTCAAATATCAAAATGTGTCATTAAATCACTGTTACTGTTTTGTGAAATGTAATACACGAAACTCGTAAGTTGATTTCTGTATTTTATTCAAAAGAACTTTTAATACTACAGTGCGTTCGTTTTGGTTCTGAGCCGAGAGAGGGCGTGAACAACTCTTAGCCTATAACATAGGTTAGTACTCGTTATGTAATATAAATATAATTGTCTACATGCTAAAAATATGTGCGTAAATAAGCGACACGTTACGGGACGAAAATGCCGGCATCTGCGCCTTACCACACGCTATCTCGGCCCAGTACCTATATGAACGCACTGAACGTGTAATATATCTTTCAAAGAATAAATATCAATTTGAGGAACATCTATTATAAAGTTTGAAAACCCGAAAATGGCCAGCTAAATCATGTTGATCATACAAAACTTTCTTTATAGCTGCTTCGGGTACAAAAACTCTCCAATGGTTACATACACTCAATCTGCGTTGCAGTGAGGTCTCCGTTACAGCCGGCGCGGGGACCGCTTTCATGACAGTGACCCCCTCTGTTGTCGCGTTTACCTACGAAGGAACTTGCGGTCAAACAGCCAATTAGACCTACCCGCTTGGGCAAAAATCGGCAACATTAAATCCCTCCTCCCCGAAGTAGCCTGCAAGAAAACTGGGTCTTGTCAAAATATCCGTTCTGCACTGTGAATTGACACCGGTTGATGCCCGATGTCAGTCGAAGACAATTAAACTGATCGCTGATTGGTTCTTTCCCTACCGCCAGCCGGAAATGCGACCAGTATAGCATCGTACCACTAACCCATTCTTCCAGTTGCATATAGAATGACTACTGGAGGGTACATGGGGACGGTGTTCCATGAAAACAACACTGGAGGGCGCACTGGTACCTTTTCTACGAAATTCGTAGACATTTGCGTAGCAGAAGCAATTAACAATAACGTGCTTGTGCATTCAGAGAAGCCACCTACAGTGATTGACCCACTTTTAAAACCACTAAAAGCAGTTGCGTGATCAATGCGTTTGCCACGAGGAATCTTAAAAAGTCATAAATGTGCTCTTAAGAGCTTTCTGCTAACTTGGTAAGATAATAATATTGATGTCATTGTAATTATTCCTAATTCGAGCAGGGTGTTATTCATTATTCCCTGTGGCGGACTGACAACAGGCCCGATGGATCTCTGAGCCTCAGCCTAGAAAACGAATTCTACAGCAAAGAAATTTGGCATCTTGTATTGCCTCTACATTCACGAGAGTGACTTTAACATCGAGTCTGGACAGTAACGTTGATCATGGGCGTCGCCAAAAAATTTTGTGGGGGCAGACAATTGATAAAACTTGTTAGTAGTGGTATCGGAATCGAAAAGAATAGGTTGGAAATTATTTACCGATACCAGCAGATATTTATCCGGCATGTTGGTCTTTCGTGACACTGGAGGAGTCTTAATTATCCTGGAAATATTTTGATTCGTTGCACAAGTAATTGGAGAGAGGAGAAAGTAAAGAGAAATAAATTGGAGATAGAAAACAGAAAAGAGGCAAAGTAATTGGTTAGAGGAGACAGAATAGAAAGTAAGAACTTGAAGATAGAGAACAGAAAGGAAATAAATAAAGATATTGGGGACAGATAACAGAAAAGAGGGACAGTAATTCGAGACAGAAAACAGAAAAGAGGGAAAGCAATTGGAGAGAGAAGATAGAAAAGAAAGAAGGAACCTGGAGATAGAAAACAGAAAGGAAAGAAGGAAATTGTGGACACAAAACAGAAAAGAGGGAAACCAATTGGAGAGAGAAGAAGAAAAGAAAGAAGAAACCTGGAGATAGACAACAGAAAGGAAAGAAGGGAATTGGAGACAAAACAGAAAAGAGGGAAAGCAATTGGAGAGAGAAGAAAGAAAAGAAAGAAGGAACCTGGAGATAGAAAACAGAAAGGAAAGAAGGAAATTGTAGACAGAAAAGAGAAAAGAGGGAAAGCAATTGGAGAGAGAAGAAAGAAAAGAGAGAAGGAACCTGAAGATAGAAAACAGAAAGGAAATACAGACATTGTGGACAGAAAACAAAATTCGAAGTTTCTTTTTTACTCGAATTTGCACCAGTTTAGTGTGAAAAACTCAATTTTGGGATAACATATTATCATGCAATTTAATATTCTGGTGAAATTCTTCAATTTTTTAAAGCAAAAATCATGGTAAGTTAATGCATACAATTGCAGTGGAATATTTATACACAACTTTTAAATATAACAAATTTCAAGTATTGGTATCGTTGGGTATCGGTGAGAGTATCGGTTCAAAGAGCAAAGATAATAACTATTGCATACTAATGAAAGCAAACTAATTTTTATTCCAAATTATTGTTGTTGATGTTGTTGTTATTATTATTATTATATCCGTGGGGAGAATTTTCTCCTCAATCCACCAAAAGTGAATAGTATTCAACTGTTTTTCGTTATTTACTTACATTTCACACACCTAGTGTACTGAAATTTATACAGTGTTTATAGTTATTCTATTTTGTTATTAACTTTTGCACACTTCGTTAAAAAAAGCTTTAAAAGTTAGGACGGCCGGTCCCCGTGGCAGAGTGGTTAGCACATCACGCTACGACGCCAGGTGTCCCGGGTTCGAATCCCGGCCTGGGCATGGAAGTTTGCGAGTGTCAATTCATCAATTTCATCATCTCATCACTCATCTCCGCAAATTAGCCATAAGTAAAGCAAGTAAAATAAACGAAAAAAGAAATTACGAGGAAATGTCAGTCATAGTGTTCAAGTTCTGTGCCCTCTCTAATATATGAAACTATATTTTCTTAAAATTCTGAAGACTGTGAAACTATTTAAATGGCAGAAGATAAAGACATCACCTGGTTCCTGTACTTTAGACTCAGTTTTTTCCATGGAACGTCTTTTTTTTTTACTTTGTTATTCCGTTCGAATAATAACTAACTAAGCTTTATTATTGTTATTAACAATAAAAGTAACAAGCTTTCTGTTGCTTTCTTTTAACTTGAAATGAACGATGAAAATCTCCAGGGGGGTCGACGAACCTGTTCGACCCCCCCTTTCCCGACGCCCATGGCACTGACTTCCTATGACTGTTAGCGGTGAAGAGGCAAGGTCGGAAAACTATGTGCAAACTATATTGCGTCACACAATAGGCAAAAACTTCTGAACCCTTATGTTAATTTTTACAGTTACTTTTCATTAACAATTTGTAGGTTGCCCTGTAGAATTGAATTCCGGAAATCTATGCTCTTTGAGATCCAATACTAATTTCCCTAGCTTCCACCTTTGTCTTCAAAGGTCTTTACAATTGTGACGAATGATGTCAGAATATTTACAATTCAATTACAGACAAGATACGAAAGATTTGTTTCACCTTCCGGGTAAGAAGTCGAGAATTTCATCAGCCCGTGACACTTGTGCAGTTGTTGGCAATATTAGACACGTGCACAGGTCATCCACATTGTTCCACTATTAATCAACTCTTTCCATGAAACTCAATTGAAGTCACAACCTCACTTACACTGCAGTATACCCCGGTAAGCGTACTTACAAATACGGAGTGATCCATTGAAGTGTAGACCGCCGCGTAAGTGTTTGCGCTATCGGCAAGCGATGCGCTCGCGGCCGTGAATCAAGCGCGCAAGCATCCGTAACTAGTTCAAAGAGAGGTGTATTTACGACATGGAACTTTTACACCTGGGAATCTTGTTTCAAATTGCCTTTGAACTTCACGTGCCGACTGAGTTAACACGTATGAATCATGAATAAATACACGCTGTGCAGTAGAAAACATTTGCTGAGCCATAGCACGCTTTGCGGTTGAATACAATATAAAAAAAAAATAATACGTAACAAGCACCCTATCAGTTCACAGTCGCCAGGCCAATAAACAGGCCACACAATACAAAACAAGGACCTTTGTCATTTCACAGTCTCGTGTCTACTTTCAGAACCTCAGTAAAAACCTGTTCCTAAACCCCCCCCCCCGCCAGTTTACATTAGAGGGTGTCTTTATAAAGATGTATCAAAATTGTGTGCTCATCGAAAGCGACTAGTTTGAACACATCATTTTATAAATCTGGTAAGTAAATCACTTTTTAAAAATAATTGCGGATACTATGTTGCTTCATCGACACTCTACGATGCCGGCAAACGCTGAAGCTGCGGTCTACACTTCAACGGATCGGTCTGTAGAGTGAGATTACTTTCGTAACATCCGTGGCTGTAATGCATTCGCAGCTTGGGAGCGAGTCATAATTCCAGAAACTACCAATCAGCAAGCGAACCTCTGACGTCATCTCAATCCAGCACGTATCGCTATCAGTGATGTGCGTTTACGCGTAAACAACGATAGTCTACATTCTACAAGTAGACTATTTTATACATGTAGATTACGTAATCTATGTAAACAACATGGCGAAAGGTGATAACTTAGCAAAGGGCGCCGTGGAATTAAAAGAAAATTATTCTGCGTATGAGTTGCTGATGTGTGAAGAGAACTTTTCATACTCTTTCCTCCAAATTCGAACAATTTCTCACCTAGGAAGAAACCTAATACAGAAAATATTCTAGTGTTTTATGGGAAAAATACCACTCTTGCCTCACGACTGCCATCTGTTGTTGTTTTTTCATACTATTTATCTTCTATAGTTGATGATAGAAGAGAAGAGAAATTTTGTTGTAAATAGGATTCTTTTAATTTCGTTAGGAACCAAAATAGTCGAAAATGTCACTTTCCTTTCATGAAACCCTTGAAAATTAATTTTAATTCACTTTAGATTGTCTACGTAGTCTATGTAAACTACAACTCAATGTAATCTACGCGTAGATTACGTGTAGACAACGCATGTAGACGTAAACTTATAGTCTACGGCACATCACTGATCGCTATCCCTGTTGTTCGCGCTCTGGACTGTTAGTAGGCTCACTAGCTGGACTCGCGCGGTCAGCTGGAGTTGTTATGAAAATAATCTGACTTCACTATAGTGCTGAAGAACCTCCAGCGATATGTGGCTTCTGATTGGTTGTAATTCCGGAAGTTAATGCGTTGTATTATTTAGTGCTTCAAGGTAAATGGTATTAGAGAATAACACTAGAGGGGAGGCTTCAGATTTACAGTGTAGATTTCAGTTATCAATTTCAATGAGATAATAAATTATTTTAAATGCAGGTCACTTTTTGAGCATATTTCTCAAATTAATGATTTAAAAAACAAAAACAGAGCTCTTCATGAAGTGATTGATTTCCCTATTTAAAATCTCACAACTGCATCAAGTAGTATCACACTACATTTTCATTAATGCTGTGAATAGTTTTTTCCAAGTTCTAAGTTATTAAGTCATCCATAGTCAAAAAATGCTGTTCGAAATAATATTGTGCTTTTGCATTAACCATGTTTTCGTTTAATAACATACTTATTAGGAAATTTAAGTATGTAAATTATGATAGAAAATGCATTTAAAATTCACCAAACAACAGGGAGAGAGCAAAAAGAAAACTAAAGAATTATAAAAGTTCAACAAATTCTGAAGATGACCTAAAAGCCCCCCCAAAAAAAGCCAGAAAATGAAAAAAATGGAAAATAGAGACAATATTTTCTGGTTCTAACTGAAGGGAAACGAACTACTACACTATTACTTTTGTATTGTCTTCAAGGGCCAGAAAAAAAAATATGTTTTTTTGTTTCATAAACTTCCTAGCTCAAGTGGAAACTAACAGAAAACTGATAAGGACTTCTTTTTATTATCCAAGTGGTTGTAGAGTAGAGCACTGGAGTAGTTGAAGCGAAGGTACTGTACTTTTTGATAAATGCAGCTGTAGGCTGTCAGGATTGTCAAAGGTCCAGAAACTCATAAATTCTAATGGGTCTTATTGGGTTCTGTAACAGGACCGGAACCTCTTCTATCGCACAATTTAAATTCGGTCCAAGTTGCATATTGTTTCAATACGGAACTTGGACCGGCTTTAAATTGATCGGGAAAAAAGTTCCTGGACCGAATTTAAACTCATATGAAGAAAAAGGTTCCTGGACCGTATTGAAATTCATTAAAAAAATGTTTCTGGACCGTATTTAAATTCATCCGGAAAAAAATGTTCCTGGACCGTATTTAAATTCATCCGGGAAAAATGTTCCTGGACCGAATTTAAATTCATCCGGGAAAATGGTTCCTTGACAGAATTGATAAACTTAACAGATAAAAAGGTTGTTCACGGTCCAGAATCCATTTACACTTCCTGATCATCTCTCCTGGACCGGAATTAAATTTATTTAAAATTCCTGGACCTTTAACAAGCCTTGTACGTGTTACGAAGCTACTTTAAAAGTGTAGCGTTTTGGTCACTGCGTACAGTGGGATGCACAAGTTTTGCTCGGTAAGTTGTCCATGAAGATTTTCATTATTTTCTCTAGCATTCTATATGCTTTTAAGAACTGTTATTTTTTACGTAAGCTGGTGGTGAAGTTGTCTTGTTCGGCATTTGTTATAATTCTAGAAACGTAACGCAATGAGAATAAACGTGATGATGGACAATTTGTTTGTTAATACTTATGCATCCGACTGTACAACGTGGCGAGGTGATGTGAACACAACTTGGTTAAATAACTTTCCACATATTACATTAAAGCCTCCGATTATACGTTACCCTTTATTCCCACATCCTCACACCTTTTAACTCGTAGGCACCTGGAGTCACGTTGCGGTCTGCTCTCTCGGTCAATGGAAGCTCGTGATGAGTCGAATGAATCGTGACCCGTGACCCGTGACCCGTTCTTATTGGGTATGTGAGGATCCAAAGGTCACAGCGGTTCAAGCGCAGTCGACCTGGTGAGTCTTGGAGACTCAACCTAGAAAACGAAATGTGCGCAATGCTGTTTGCGCATCTTGTGCTGCCCTCTGCTATGAAGAAATCTACAGGAAAGTAACATTGTCTCTTCTTTCAGATGCCGAGTGTTCTAAGTGTTCTACTTTCGATCTTCCCACAAAAGTTCCATGATTCGAATCCCGGCCTGGACATAGGTCTTCTATGTGATATATCCTTCATCAATTTAATTTGATTATTGTAAGTCCACTTTACTCTCAGACTATTCAGCAGGGGCGTATATTCCAGGCTACCCAGGCTATCTGCAAAGCCTGAAGCCTACAAAGTAAAATACTGAAGAGACATATCTTAGAAACTGTGTGAATTAAGCTGATTTAAAAAAGAAGATTGAAGAAAAATGAATTCTTAGGAGTTGGCAACCTGAATTCTTAGGAGTTGGCAACCTGAATTCTTAGGAGTTGGCAACCCGAATTCTTAGGAGTTGGCAACCTGAATTCTTAGAAGTTGGCAACCTGAATTCTTAGGAGTTGGCAACCTGAATTCTTATAAGTTTGCAACCCGACTACCGTTGGCTTCCTTGAAGACGTCAAGAACGAGTCTAGTCTTCTCCCTTCCTCCATAGCCTAGGACCAGGTGTCATAGTGAGATTGCTCAGGTCTTAGACTCAGCATACGCTATTCACGACTGGATCTGCAGTTTTAAAGCGAGATGTGAACGAATGTGCGCTCTACTTCCACGAGGATTCGAACCCCGGACCTCTTGATTAAAAGACGACAACGTTACCACTACGCCATCTGCGAGGCCAATACTACGTACAAGATATAACACATAGTTCTCTGCAACTACTAAAGCCCCCCCAAAAAAACTGTTCTACTTTCCAATGTCGCACAAGATGAATTAATGGCGTAATATTTATCATCGTTGATAGACGCTTCTGAGCCTTACCAACTTCCAGTTCTGAGGACCGCAATCCAGTTGGTTCGGAGAAAAGATGTGGAAACTGCTTTTTCCATGTCTCCAGGCTCTTTTCCCCTAACCTACTTTGCACTCTTTTAAGGCGCCTCAAACTCGTGTGGACCATACAACTGCGTTTGTAATGTTCCTCACTGGTACACCACTCTCGTTCTACATATAATTCTACATACGGAAAAGCGAATGCATCAAAACAAAGAAATACATAAATTTTGTAGCTCAGACGAAATGATTAACTGCATCATCAAGAAGGATGCAGGAAAGTCCATCAAAGAAACTCATCAATGAATGCATCAACACACAGTTCGACATCCGCATCTAGAGACGGCCACAACATCCGAATAATGGATATCCAGATTTCAAATTATCCTATATCTGTTCCGGACGCAACGGATAATTCTGATATCGGAATAATCGATTATCGGGATAGAACAGATTTCATGAAGGGTTTACTGGGCCTCCCCGATGGCACAGTGGTAGCTTCGTCGCCTTGTAATCAAGGGGTCCCGGCTTCGATACCCGGTGGAGGCAATGGCACAGTGGATCCCACATTGAAACTGTTGGTCCATTCCCGATTATCCTTTCTGTGCATAAGGTGGACTTAAAACAACAATTCAATCAATCAATTCAATCAATAATACGTGGATATCACGTAAAACAGATAAACGATAAAAATTGTCCTGAAAATGTACACAGAATATACGGATAATCGGGAAAATTCAGATATCCACATAATCCGTATACCCGGATATCATCCGATATTCGGATACTTTAAATGCCGATAGAAAATTATCCGATATCAGGATAAAATTTTATCAGGATTTAACCATCCCTACTCGCATCATATGATACACGTTGGCGTTACTAAAACACCGGCTTCTGTGGCGGAGTGGTTAGCACAACGCGCTACGACGCCAGGGGTCCCGGGTTCGAATACAGGCTTCGCCATGGGTGTTCTTTGTGTTTGTCCCTTCATCAGTTTCATCATAATCACTCATCCTCAGCTTCGCTATTAGCCAAATGTGGCAGAGAAAGCAAAGGAGAAGCGAAAGATATCAATCAATCAATCAATCTTTACAAAAGACACACAAAACATTATCCAATCAATTCATTTCTAGAATAGCTACATCACTTGGATGACCCATCTTTTGTTGTGCTTTCTGAAATGAAGATTGGAAAAGGTATGTTATGGAGGCACTTGAATTTGCCCTCTCATATACTGCTATACTGCAAAGTGTATTTCTGTGAAAATTGTTTCTTTGATTTCAAGAAGAACATAGGGAGGGCAGACAAGATTGAAAATAATTCATGCGCCGCAACTTCTGTTCAGGAGACAGCTTCCCCCCCCCCCCCCCAAATATGTACGGGTTAGGAAAGCCATGAAATCAATTAAAATAAAGCTTCACATTTTGAAATGTGACATTTAAACTATTAATTAATTTAAGGTTGCATTAAGAAGGCTCAACAGGTTAGCAGCATGAATAACTATGCAAGCATATCACTCCATATTTTAAAATTCTGTTAGCAAGTGAAAAAAAGTACAATTGTTACTCTGATTTAATGATGTCCGTCATACAGAAAACATACCGGGTGGCCAGAATTAAAGTTACCCAACTCAGAGCCCTCTGTAGCCTGTTCGAGGCATCGTAGAACTCTGAAATTTGGTGAATCCTCTATGCAGACCACGGAGAAGAGGATGGCGGTAAAAAAATAGTTCAATTTTCCGCCACCAGGTTGAAATGTGGCGCTGTATTTCCATAATGGGTTGTAATAATGACGTAAACTGCTCCAATTGGTTGTGGATTTGCCTTTACCTTGCAATCTTGCAATAAACGAGATATTTTTTTTTGCTCGCAACTTCCAGCCACTAACAAATGTCTTTCTAATTAATAACTCAGCTAATTCATTTAACATGATTATTTGTACAACCCATCATGGAAGTACAGCGCCACATTTCAACCTGGTGGGGGAAAATTGAACTTTTTTATCGCCATCCTCTTTCCCATGGTCTGCATAGTGGATTCACCAAATTTCAGAGTTCTACGATGCCTCAAACAGGCTACAGAGGGCTCTGAGTTGGGTAACTTTAATTCTGGCCAGCCGGTATATAAGGCCTCCCCGAAGGTGCAGTGGTTGCGTCGTCGCCTTCTAATCAAGGGGTCCCGGGTTCGATACCTGGTGGAGGCACATAGTTGTTCGGATCCCACTTTAAACTGTAGGTCCAGTCCTAATTAGCCGTACTGTGCATAAAGTGGACTTAAAACACCAAATCAATCATATATATATATATATATATATATATATATATATATATATATATATACATATAACATAACTGAATTTGAAAATTCGGCGCCATTGTTACCAGGCGCCCTATATTTTGCTGCCCCTGAACATAGGCATTAAAGGTAATGCTAGACCTCGTATTTTAAGTTTTTAATCTATTTTTTTCCTTTGCAGGGAACGTAAGAAATGATAAGTGATGCCAGCGTTTCGTTAAAAAACGCAACAACTGATGAAGGTTTATAGTGTGCCTAAACATCCTATTTTGCTTGTTAGATCCTATTTTAGGTTTATGCACCTAAATGAAGCCATTTTTTTAGGTTTTTATATATTGTTAAAGGTCTTACAGGAGTTTTGTCATACAGAGGCATTTGCTTGATCACGAAAGAATTCAATGACGAACGTGTTTGAAACGTACTCTCTGTCGATTTCCCTTCCTCCAAGTCCATGGTGATTTTTCAAAGTTTTAAACAAAGCAAAATGTCTGGTGCCACTGTTACCTGTACAATCCAAAGTGGTCTGATCTGTGTGGTCTTGCTCACTTCGCGTCACTTTGGTGCTTTGTGGCATTCACGCCTTGCAAACTAAGATTTCAGCATTGAAGTTTGCACCACTGACTCAAGTTTGACTATGGATAACAAGAAAAACGATTGTTGCCTAACTATACGGCGAAAAATAGATTTTAATAGCAAATTTCCAATGGTAAGTTCTGCCATCGCCGTAGGGTTAGGCAATACACATAACGTTAGGCAAGATAGTTCGTATTCCAGGATATATGTGTCCCGGTGACTATACCTAATCAGCATTTTTCAGAAATTTTAAACTATTTAAGGTTTCTTGAACCTATTTTAGGATTCTAAGAGCCTATTTTAGGATTCTAAGAGCCTATTTTAGGATTTTAAGAGCCTATTTTAGGATTCTAAGAGCCTATTTTAGGATTCTAAGAGCCTATTTTAGGATTCTAAGAGCCTATTTTAGCAACCTAAAAATCCGAGATCTATGTAATGAAGAATGATCCAAATACTTACTGCAGTATAGAGAAATGCATTACACGTATCATTAATTAAACAACTGTACTTCCTTAACTTCCAACTAAATACCACTTTCCACACGTTAATATAAAGCTTAAAAAATACTCTTTACAAAATTATTGGTCACGTTTTCCCATAAAAACAGCCCCAATGTTAATTAAATGCAATTAATATTTCTAATTTTACCCTTAAGATTTAGAAAACCAAATATATATATATATATAAACCCCTTATTTGTGACTTAAATATGATATGTTTATGGAAATCTGTGATGCATTAGTTTCATTTCAAATCAAAAACCATTAAAATCTCTCTATTGGTTCAGGAGATACTACGCTTTAATTAGATCGATCATAAGATTCAACATGGCGGCTGATTCAGCGTGCAAAAATTTGTGCCTTAATCGCTTAGCGATTCCATCACTTTCCAAACATTATGATTAGGAGAATTGAACAGGATTGACACTCGGGTATTGACTGACTGATTGTTTTTTCTTGCTTGTGGAGTGACGTTTCCCTGACTCTTCCTATTTCATTGACCCTTTTCTTTGGCGTGGTGAGTTATTTCTGGGTCTCATTCACTACTGCGACTACCACTTGAAGTTTTATTTTATCTCTGATTTTTAGGTCTGGAAATCTACGCAAGATTTCCAGTGTCAAAAATAAACACACTTAATTTGAATTACTTCGGGAAATCCACGAGTGTTCATTATATTTGTAACGAATTCCTAAAACTCTTCACGGAACTTTGGATAACATCATTTTAAACCATAAGAAATAAGGAATCCATAAATTTATGCTCAATGCGTGAGGAAACAAACTAATTTTGCCACGATAACTTTTCTAATAATCCGAAAATTTCTAACATTTTATTTTGATATGTGTATTTCTAATATATTTCATTATGCGCGACATCTATCGGACAGAAAAGAAATGCATTGAAACCTTATTTTCACGACAAATTCTACAATTTATGTATTTATAATTAGCAACTTATAATGTGATCATTCAGTACATGGAATAGCTCGTGGGGAACGAGGGTGTCTTGAGCCCTTCCCTCTAATAAGGAGAAATTGCCTACTTATTCTTTTCGTTAAGTGGATTTTTTTTAAAAAAAAAAATCTCGTTCTGTGTCTTCTTTAATTGGCCTTCGTTTGTCTTTCTTCGTGTAAACTTCTATTTTTACGCATTACTTTCTCTGTGTGTTATCTCTCGTTTACTGTCACAATATCTTCTACATGTCGCTTGGAAGCCAACACTTAGTAACCAATGCAACCTTTCGAACCGAACAGACGCGGCAACCTGCACGTGTCACATGTCGCTTACCTACGTGTCTCTTGGACTGTGCCGTTCTCTCAATTCGCGATTAAAATTACCACCTGAGCGCTAGTGTCGCTTCCAATATGGCCGCTCTAAGTAGGATAAATCTTTGTTTACATTCAGCAGAAGTACAAAATAGCAGCGTGTTGTCATGACTGGTATGGTAGAAAACGTTTAAATTACGCATTATTTTTAAATATTGCGAATGCGATGTGAATTCTAGGTACTCTAACAAACGTGAAGCAGTACTGAGAACGAAGCATTTAATTATGATAGGCAAAAATAATACGAAAAATGCAGACGAAACTATGTATACCCACTGGTTGTCCAAAGCAGTGCTGTATCATCTGCACGTCATGTTGTAACTGGTTCTCGGAAAATATTTGAAAATAAAGGAATTGAAATTGGCCTGCACTTGAAAAGCTGGGACAGGAGAAAATTGCGAACATATCGTTGCAGTTCTTTCTCGAAAGAGAAAGGCTGGTTTAATAATAATATTCACGATTTCATGACCAGGCTATACTCACTGAAAAAGGACATCGTACTGAATGAAACAGTAACATTAGCATGTCCACTTTTTTTTTCTGGTTACATTTGACATTAATTCATTCTGAAACAATTTTCATCTTCTCTCTTAATCGACTTGCACCTGTTCCAAATTTCACACATACGTAATACCGGTAATACATGGACGCTTCATGATTTTTCGGAAAAAAAAAAGGTTTATTTATAAAGTACAATTTAAAACTTTACTTTCATGGTAATATATATTTATCTCTCCAAAAATAAAGTAAGCAGACTCGTGCATTCTTCGTAATTTCGTTGCCGAATTACAGTGTTATATCCCCCATACCAATCTTCTGTCAATTACGTTTTCCTTGATTTATTAACAAATTTCATTTTGTTGATTCCACCGAGTGGAAACACATGAAAACTTTTAATTTGTTCTGACCCATAAAACGATTTGGAGCAAAAAAAAACCTGAACAGTAGACCTTACTCTCTTGCATATTCCCCATGCTTCAACTCAACGTATCCTACTTAAGAGTACTTCCTGAAAATCCCACCAGATGGCATATCGGTTAATTTTAATCGCGAATACCGTGCATCGTGTCGCCTCAGTTTGTTGTTCGCGTATGCGCAGTGAATGCGTCACTCAAACGATCTATATTTAGACTTACAACGTGTTTGAAGCTCAAATTTGTTCATATAATAAAGTATCGATATATGAAATGTTTTAACAATGTTTCGACAATGTTCTTTTCGCTTTATCAAGTTTTTTGATGCAGTTATCGAATGCAATTTGCCTTCAATATCTTGTAAAGAAGCAGTGTTTTCGCCATTTACGAGGTGACTGCTTCTATTTGAAAAAGCCAGCATATGGAGGCACTTTAGCCCAAAATAGAGCAGTCAACATGGTAAAATACTTTAGTGCGTTGTTTCTCAACTGCTGGCCCGCGACCCGAAACCGTGCCCTCGTACCAACTATACTGGACTGCGAAATGTTCTGCTGAAACTGGTTGACAACTATCATAATACCAATATCATATTTGAGTTGTGAGTTTTCGTTTTTTAAGTCCATTTTATGCACGCATATATTTATCAGGACTCGATCTATAGTTTAAAGTGGGACACGCGCCACGATGTGGCTCCATCGGTTATCGAACTCGGGATCACTTAATTACAAGGAAACGACATTACCACTTCGTCATCCATGTTTTTATATTTGTCAACAATCTTACGCACGTAATGAAACTATTATTACTCTTTATGATTATGCTATGATTATTTAATTTCATAAGTACATGTTAATTCATGCATAAAATCTTAAATACTGTAAAGATTTACGAGGAAAATTCTTGGGCTAAGGGCATTGAACTAAAAAAAATACTGGGACATGGTTTCACGAAGGTTGAGAACCATTTTTCTAGTGTTTAGGTATTCGCTCTATTCTGGCTGGAAAATCTAGCGTATATAGTTTGAAGTCAGTGCATATTAATTCTCATTTTTCTCATGCACAACATGCCTCTCCCGAATTTCAATAACTTGCACAAATTTTACATGGCGATTTAAGTGCAACAATGCCTTTTGTTTCATTTTTTTCGGGTGACTAATAAACTGATTAATGCAATTATATCGGTACCATCATGCAAACTGAGCAAAGAAACAAGTGTCGCTTGCCGCGTGTCGCGATCATCTTGTCTCTTCGCTATGAAACTCTCGTTTCGCATGTCGCGTGTCTTTTCGGTGTGAATTCTCCCTAAGTGTTAAATCCAAACACTTGTACACTTGATAAATTTAATTCCAGAGATGCTATTGTATCAACATTTTTGGAGTTTGTCTCTCCACTAAATATATGCTACAAATAAAACAAAAGAAAGCCGGAGAATCCATAGAGGAATTTCAGATCGGAAGATACATGGCGCTTGGAAATGAGCCAATCGACAGTAATGTTTCACACCGTAGCGGCATGACTAGTCTGAGTGTGATTAGTGAAATCTTCAAGCGTCGTGTGCCGCTTATCGATTCGATGTGAAATCTCCCTTACACTTTCAACCTGACATTCTGATCACTTTCGAGAAGAAAACAAGCAGTATATTATTGTGCAATACACATAAACACGTACGAATTAATCGAAAGGTTGCATGCTGCCACCTAGTGGGTAAATTGAAAAGCTGGAAAATTAAAAATCTGAATTTCTCGAAAACTGAGAGTGATGGAACGAAACTAAAGCCCGTTCAGCTACCAAGGGAATTTAATAAAACAACCCTCAGATCAAAAACATCGGAACCCATGTCGACCAGTGTCATCACGAGTATTTTTAGTAATATATAATTTATTGTAGACATACTGATTACAGCATCGACATATTTAGAGATTTATTTTGGTATTGAAACATTGCATGGTGCCATTAATAAAGATAATAATAATAATTAAAATATTAAAAATCTCTTGAAGAGTTTGTTCGACGTGTTTTCGTTATATTTAATTTTATATTTTCTCACCTTGTCTGTTAAAGTCATTGAGCAGACGAATTTGGAACCTTAGGTTCGCTAACTGGACAGATGTGGGGAAAGAATAGGGAAATCCAAGAGCGAGTCGTACTTTGTAAATGAGGGAAGTGAACGCAGAAAGAGAAGCGAACCAGTCACACAACAGTGTTGCCAACCTTGCTACATTAAGTCTACACTGACTTCAGTGTTTGCCCACTTTACGCTCAGATAGGCTAATCGGAACTGGACCTACAGTATAAAGTGGGATCCAAACCACAATGTGCCTCCACAGGGTACCGAACCCGGGGCCCCTTAATTACAAGGCGACGACGTTACCACTACGCCATCGGGGATGTGCCTTTCATGTCGTTTGTGTTGCAATGCGATGTCTTAAGGAAGATGAAAGAGAGAGATTTAAAAATTATTTACTCCAAGTACCAACTGAAATCCCTAAATTATTGCATATACTACATACAGATATGCAAAAATGTAATAAAAATATTTAATCATAGTTACCACAAAGCACTTCGAAAGCATAGTAAAGACCTTATGAAACAGAAATACACCGAATATGTCTACACAGTCACAAACGAACTCCTTGCAATGTTATACAATAGGTGCTTCTCTGAAGGCTGCTTTCCCACTCAATGGAAGAAAACAAATATCATTCCTATTTTTAAATCTGGCAATGCAAAGGATACTACGTGTTACATGCCCATTTCTCTCATCTCCACACTTGCTATTGTCTGTGAAAAGATTCTAAAAATTATAGTTCTGAAATTCACATTAACCCAGCACAACACGGATTTCTTCCAAATTCTTCATGCCTTACAAATCTGTCTTCTATGCAATCCTGTGCCATAAACGCAATTACTAATCGTAATCAGTTGGATGTTGCGTACTTTGATCTGTCCAAAGCTTTTGATTCAGTGGATCACCATTATTTACTGCATAAATTAGCTAACAGATTGAATGTAACTGGAAACACGTTAAAAATAGTGAAAGACTATCTAAGAAATAGACAACAACGTGTTATACTTCCTGGAACTAATTCTAACTGGCTTCCTGTTATATCTGGTGTGCCGCAAGGAATCGTTCTTGGCCCTCTGTTATTTGTATTATATCTGGATGATCTCACAGACCTCTTTAATTCCCCCATCTCAAGCACAATTCTAATGTTTGCCGATGATTGCAAGATTATGAGAGAAATAAGACAGCCAGCAGACATGCAACTTCTCCAAAATGACGTAAACAGATTCCCTGAATGGTGTAAGCGATGGAAACTGTCCACAAACCCTTCTAAATGCTCTTACATAACAATTTCATTGAAACAAAACATTCTTGAAGGTAATTATCCACTCACCGACCTCCCTCTAACAAAAGAAGCACAACACCGAGATCTAGGTATCCTCATAGATTCTAAACTAACTTTCGATAATCAACCATCACAAAAAGGGCAATGCGTATGCTACGCTTACTATACAGATTCACTTAAATCCATAACCCGAAAGCAATTACCATTTACTTCAAAACATTTGTGTCCCCCATTCTAGAATACTGTTCACCCATCTGGAACATGACTGCCCCTTCTCATGCCTCCAAGATCGACAATGTTCTCAGCTTTTTCCTCTCCATCGTTCGATATAGAGACACCTGTCTAAGAGAGGTCTGCTTGTAAACCTGCATATTAATACTCCAGAAACTCGTAGATACCTTGCAGATATGAAATTGCTACACAGGATCATAAATGGAAACTTAAGATGCAGCATCCCACTCCACGAACTCTCTCTCAGAGTGCCTAGACATAAAACACGGAGCAAGGAAACTTTCCACACTGCAACTCCCAGGCTCTCACTCATACAACGTTCACTATTCCATAGGCTACCGAATCAGTTCAATATAATCTCAAACCAAATAGATATATTCACTTCACATTCCTTTTTTTATCAGCAACATAGAAAAAATTGTACATAAGTAATGCTTTTGTGAAACTGATCTTTTTACCTTGGTACTTTTTTGGCTTGTTTTATTTTTCTTTATTTTATGTTATCCTTTCTTTTGTGTTTTTAATCTTAGTCTATTGTTTTACTGTTGTTTCTTTCTGGTTTAAAATGGCTTCTGCTGTACTGGAAATTTCAATAAATAAATAAATAAATTACTGAAAGAAGTTTAGTTTCATGTCATTAACGTACAAAATTACATCTAATGTTCTGTAATGAATGTTTTAAATATAATGTTACTGCGAGTGTAAAATGACTTTAAAAATAAAGATCTATATTACCAATACTAGTAAATATAAAAAAGTATCTTGGTCACAGTACTTACTTGCTTTACATGTATTTACTAATTACATAATAATAGAGTAAGATTTTTATTATAATAAATGTATTATAAGATGCCATACTGCTGCCATCTAACGGCAAAAAAACTTAACTACATGTCAAATTCATTGTCATGTGGCCTTGGGTCAGAAATCAATGCGAAAATAGGAAAATTAAGTAGTATGGGAAAATTCTCTCTCTCTCTCTTATTGTATTGTTGGTATGGTACGTTACTGTTGCGTATTTTTAAACAGCCTTAGGGAAACAGTAATTGGGAACACGTTAAGAACGATTACGTCACCATTACGAGAACTCACGCCCAATGACAAGTGAATTGGCGTTGAAGAAGGCATGATTGGTATTGTCAATTGAATCGTGACATTTCGCTATTAGAACCGAGACGTGAAGGTGCCTCTTCTCTTCAGCGTCACCTGACAGACACCCATTGTTGTCATAATTGTTGTAATTCGGGTCGACAGGCACATTGGATACTGTCAACTGGTGGAAGACGAGGGGACGTGTTGTGCATCTTTGTTTTGTGCGACCCAATTCCCAACAAACGTCTTGAAACATCTTCAATGGACCAGTTACACATTAACCAAACAAAGAACACGTAGCAGGTCTTAGTTTTCATTGTTCCGCTGACGTTTCACGTACAAGAACAAGCTTCTATTCACATATTTCCTTCATCTTTGCTGTCTGGAATGTCAGAAGCAACTAGTTTTTAGGTAATGGTCCGCAGGATGCTTGAAAGATTTGAAGTGCTTGGCTTCTAACTTTGTTCTCTCACAGCAGTGGCTAACTATAGTAATCGCGGGCCCAACAGGCGGCTGACTTACATTTTGCTACATAGCTCTATCTGTCCACCAGTCGTTTTCGTGGGTGCGTGGCTCGATGAGTGTCAACAACCTCAGTTGCGAAGTAAAAACTGTAGGGGTACCATCGCTACCGTTACAATGTTGCCAAGCGTATGTCTGTTAAACTGGGAGGCACAAGTCAAATTTGTTGTGAAAAACTGTATCTTTGTATAATTTAAAACATACCCTGGACACTAATGTTAAAGATCGCCTTATGCAAGCACTCGTCCTATTCACACTAGAGTATTGAGCTCCAGTGTACAGTAATATCTCTCAGGGACTAAACTATAAACTTAAAAAATTTAGAACTGTTGTATACGTTTCATATTTAACCTAAGGAGAAAAGAGCATATATCCCCCTATTTAAATAAACTTTCTTGGCTAAACATTAACAATAGAAGAAAATACTTAATACTTACCTTGATGCACAAAATACTTAAGAGTGGCCCCCCAAAATACTTATTCGATAAGATCAGCTCTCGTAGAACTTCAGTCGAACATAATATCCACAAGAAACACAATCTAAAAATCCCCAAACATAAAACCGCCACCTATGACAAGTCCTTCATTGTTACAGGGATAAGGGAACGGAACAAACTGCCTGCACCATTGACTAACATTATTTGCCATCAAAGTTTTAAGAAAAATCTGAAGAACTTACTATTGTCCCAACAACTACAGTAACCTTCATATATTAACAATTGCACCTGCACTTATACATCATATAATAATGCATACAAAACCTCCCCCCCCCCCCCCCCCGAACACACAATATAGTACTGAAAACTTATTACTTACCTTTACTCCACATTATATATACTAATGTATTCAATGTATTATTTTATCATTGTATAATATCTTCATTATATTATCATGATCAATATGTCTTTCTTTTTTTTCTTTCTTTGTATTCATTTATTGTATCTCTGACAAGGGTTGATTGTAAGAACGGCCCATGAGGCCGAAACACGCCTGCTTAAATAAAGACCATTCTATTCTATTCTATTTGTTTTTATTAGCTTCTTTGTAGTGTTTGGGTGTTGTATGTACTAATTTTCCGTGCTTTGTGTATCTTATTTTGTCTCGAATAATTCTGTGTTCCGGAAATTAACAATGTTTTCAATTTTCCTTTAATTGAACAGTTAACAGTTAAATAATATATTTATAATTTAAATGATAAGAATTAGAAATTATTATTGTAATAAATAACATGCTTAAATGTGATTTAACAAAAAAGGATACATTTTCGCATCATGACTGCAGTTGGAAAAAAGTAGAGACAGGGATTAAACGGACATTTGGTAGCCTCGCATCAATGGTTACAAAACTAAAACTACCCAATATCGCAGACTGCAGACTTCTCTACACAAGAAACCAGAGGCGTCTCGTGAACGCATGCGGTGCATGCTGCGCATGCGTCAATTGTGGGAAAAAGGACAGCTTGCTCTGCGACGACATTAATGAGCATTTCTACATTTTAATTTCTTCATATAGGAGAAGTATTTATTTTACACGAGAGCGCTGAACTAAGCTTATATTACATTTCTTGGATCTGAAGTGAAAGAAAGTAATAATTCTTTTCCCACAATTGACGCATGCGTCACCTCAGATCCAAGAAATGTAATATAATCTTAGTTGAGCGCTCTCGTGTAAAATAAATACTTCTCCTATATGAAGAAATTAGAATGTAGAAATGCTCATTAATGTCGTCGCAGAGCAAGCTGTCCTTTTTCCCACAATTGACGCATGCGCAGCATGCACCGCATGCGTTCACGAGACGCCTCTGCAAGAAACACATTCATGCAAGGACAAAACTGAAAAATCGTCATGCTATTTTCTTAATGTTGTATAAGTTCACATTTAAATATTTCATAGTTCGAAGGGGGACATGGCCCCTTTCCTGAGTACGGGCCTGCGGAGCAGCAATTTCAAGAAAACATCGAGGAGTTGGTGAGTAGCGCCACATGTAGTGACGTGGAGAATTAACGCGACTTAACCTACTGAACTTCGTTTATTAACCTTTGTCTCGGATCCTTGAGAAACCGGTCAGAGCTAAATTGTCTTTTCGCGCAACTTCAAAGTCGCGACGTCATCTCTTATCTCTCCACCAGAGCGACTGAATCTCCCCGTCTTTCTCAAACAGGAAATGTCTTCTTCACTTCAGACGGTTGCGCTTCAAGATTTCTTAATAAGGTATATTAGCATCACTTGCAATGGCATGGCTCTCAAAGTAGCGTGTATGCATATGGCAATTGGAATTATTACAGTAATACATGTGAGTTTATGATGAAGCATGTTCGATCACCGCTTCAGACCAGAGTACTAACTGAACGTTCCCAAAACTACTGTCAGATTAAAAATTATGGATACTGGAGTTTGGACTCCAATTAAAATTAACAAGTAGACCTACATAAAAATAAGTTACATCAAAATTTAGCTTATTCAATTCTGCGTTAATCTATGGCTATCAATTTATATTTTTTCGAATAGGCCTCCGACTTTTTATCGTTTTGAGAACAAAAAAAAAGTACCGATGTCTTGGTGTTTTTGAAATTCCATTAAATAAAACCTTGTGGTCCGATCGTGATGAAATTTAAATACAGTGGAGATAGAAATATTTTAATACAATTCTTATTTTTCACATTTTGTAAATAGGCCGAATAAAGGTTCTTATCAATATCGTGAAACAACTTTTTCTTTGTATTGGCCAGTCCTACAAATACAATATTGGTCTTGTTTTGAAGCTCCTTGCAGCAGTTTATGAAACCCATTATCATTGTCAATTCACATTGCGAAACCGATTTTATACAGTTTAATATTCAGCGGAGTAAGGATGTGTGTTGAACGTGACGACAGCGCACGCAGTGACAGCCTGCAGATTCCACGGTTTAACGGATATCGTTGTAGGGGCAGCACGTGCGGTGTTCCAACTTTCAGCATATATGTCTTCCCTCCGTTGGTAGGCCAGTCAACAAGGGATGATTTTGGGGTTCAGTAAGGAAAAAAAAATAGGGAAAGCTGGAACAAATTTTATTACCTTCCTAAAAGGGTTCTGAACAACATATTAATTTTGCACCCCTGTACCTCCCCGGATTTGGCCGCCATCTTTGAAAAATTGCGCCCAAAATCAGTTTTTTGCAAATATCTCGCTTGGAAAGCACTTTACAGCAAAAGAGGTTATGACAAAAAATAATCTACATAAAATTCTCTACAAAAAAGATTATGTGCATTTTTGTTCTAAGAAGCACCGTTAGGGTGCTAGAGGAGCGAGTAATTTCACTCATTTTTCTCCACTCTATTTTACAAGAGCGAGAGACAAGTAAACCTTCTGACAAGGTAACTTGAGGGCTTATTTCTTATTATAATACCTATTCTAAATGTATGAGCCGCGGTAACTGAGTCCTGTCGACCTCCGTGGCGGAGTGGTTAGCACAGCAGGCTTCAATGACAGGGATCCCGGGTTCGAAATCGGTTTTGCAATGTGAATTGACAATGATAATGGGTTTTAAGAACAGCTGCAAGGAGCTACAAAACAATACCAATATTGTATTTGTGGGACTGGCCAAAACCAAGAAAAAGTTGTTTCTTAAGAATTGTAATTAAAGCGTTTAAAGTAGGCAAAAGTATGAATTGTAGTTTATCAGTGCGCCAGTGTAAACGTTTGAGAACCCCTGGCGCAGGCGCGTAGATAGGGGGAAGGCTAAGGGAGGCTCCCCCCGCCGAAATCCTACAAATATCTAATTTAAATAGTGTAGAGTCACTTGGGGGAATGCGCCCAACTTTTTTTTGGCGGTTTATAGCATCGTGATATGAAGGAGTGTCGCAATGGAAAGGATGTCAAATGAAAGCTACATGCTTTGTTATTGTTACCTATAAGTTTTATTACTGTAAGTCTTATTGCAAAAGAACCATAGAAAAATAAACAGATGAATGTCAATTTGGGCAAATCACCCCGTGTTCAGGGTAAAATGCCCATCCATTAGGGGCAAAATGCCCAATACAAGAAACAATTGTTGTAATACCTGACATGACATATTTAAAGGAAAATAATACACAGCATAAACTGGAAAATTATTAACGTTTGTTTCGTAAACAGAGCATCATTTGTACTAACAAAATTTATTTTGAATTTACCACAGCCTCTTCTACTGTTTACATTTGTGAGAAATTGCATTGCACTTTGGACACATGGACGTGAATTTGATACATATTTGATGCATCCACATACTGCAACGAATACACTGGATCCAGTCACATTGTGGTCCTTTCTTATCATAACAATGCCCGTGGGCATATTGTACTTAATTTCTGTGGGCATATCACCCCACAGCTACAGCTACAAGAAAATTGAATCACTGGGTTGGCAACTCTGAGCACCATGCGGCAGTTTCACTCTGCAGATATGTTTCCCTGACTCTTGATCTTTACACCAAATATTATTCAGTTTCTTTCTCTCTTGGGAATATTATTGCACACTGTTAATACAGCAACGTCCAAAAAATTATTACCTCAAAAATTGTCTTCTTACCTCATGAAATTAACCCTGAATGGCTTCAGATTCTTTTCACAAGCTCCAAACCTGCTGCCTCGTCTCACCACGGAGGGCGATTTCAAACAAGAGTCGCAGAGTTGCCATAACATTAACGTTGCGCGAGCTACCAGGGGGTGGGCATTTAACCCCGATGGGCATATTCCCCCGAGTAACTCTAAAGTGGTAATTAATTTATCCTTCGTTGCAGGCTTAAACATCTTGTATAATAAGTTGTAATGTACTGAGAAATTCATCTTCAGGGCTTCTACCCCCACATTTTTTCGCGTTTAGTTGGCAGCTGCTAAGGGGTGAGCCCCTCCCGAAATAAAACTCCAGCTACGGGCCTGACCTGGTGTATATTCAAGTCCACTTTATGCACACATAAGTTAATCGAGACTGAACCTACAGTTTAAAGTGAGATCCAAACCACTGTCCAATGTGCCTACACCGGGTATCGAACCCGGGACCCCTCGATTCCAAGGCGACGAGATCGGGGAGGCCCCCTGGCGTAGTATGTAGATCATAGTACAATGTGTGTGCACGTGTTAGTTCCCACTTGCCACGTCCCTGAGAGGGTGACGCCAGTTCGGCTTAGGCCAGGGTAAAACATGAGATTCTCAGGGCAAATAAAACTGATTGATAACTTATTATAGAAGGAAGGAAAAGACAAAGGAAACAACTTGTTTAACCTACTACAGAAGGTACAATGCACCGCATATTCTTAATTTTCATATTACATTAAATTTATATACAGTATTGTATTTAAAGCTGTCTCTTTGTTTCTTGGTCAAATATATCTCTATTAAACATATTTCATCTACTGGAAGGATTCTTCTTCTTCTTCTTTCTGGATACGTGATGAACTCCATCTTCTATTTGGCCAACAAGATTCTTCTTCTTCTTCTCCTTTCGGGATACGTGATGAACTTCTACTTCTATTTGGCTAACGAGCTTCTTCTTCTTCTTTCTGGATACGTGAAAGACTTCCTCTTCTTCTATCAATTAATCGGCTGGTTCCTCTATTGGTTAAGAGGCTTCTTCTTCTATCAGTTGGTTAATATACTTCTTCTTCTATCAATTGGTTAATAGGCTTCTTCTTCTACTAATCGATAGTCTTCTTCTTCTACTAATCAATATACTTATTCTTCCATTCGTTAGTAGACTTCTTCTTTTATTAATCAATATACTTATTCTTCTATAAACTTCTTCTTCTATTGACCAATATGCTTATTCTTCTATAAACTTATTCCTCTATTATTTAATACAATTCTTCTATTTGTCAATAGGCTTCTTCTTCTTCTATTAATTAATATAATTCTTCTTATACTTCTTCAATATATTTATTCTCAGATTGATTACTAGACTTCTTCTTCTATTAGTTGATAGACGAAATTTTCTATTAGTTAATAGACTTCTTCTTCTACTAATCGATAGTCTTCTCCTACTAATCAATATACTTATTCTTCTATTCGTTAGTAGACTTCTTCTACTAATCAATATACTTATTCTTCTATTGATGGAATCATATGCCTTTCATATATTTTCTCTTCTAGTAAATATATCTCTTATCTACAAAGGCACCTATATCCAAAATTCCTTCATCTATTTGACATTGGATTGATTCCCGTATCTTCCCTGCTATGTTTCCCTTCTTTTTTTGGGCTTTATCAAAGCTACAACAATAATTCGAATCAATATTTTGTTGCGCAATAGCCTAATTCGAACAGAGAAAGTTAGTTAATCCAAGGGCACTGCCAATTGTAATCGCTTTTTAACTTCATAAACTTTACATACAATCACATATGCTGCACGTGTCGATCATTTCTTTATCTCGCCTTTATCCATCTCCATTGTTTATCTCAGTTCATAAATTTATGTAATCACAATTAATTTCAGTTCACCAAACACTTTCATTCAATTCACGTGCATATTGTTACTCTAAACTGCGATCCTAATATTTCTTCCGCGTGCTGCCATCTATGATTCCTTAATTCAATCATTGACCATATGGTTTACATGTGCGGGTACGTACCAAACTTCAACTCCTAGATTGGCTTAAGAAATATTACCTTCAATTTCCCCAATATCTCGTATGCATTTTTTTTATGTTTCCGGTTTCCATACTTTCGCGAAGTCGGGAACATTTTTCTCCGTCTCTTGTAAGCGAATGTCGTCAAGTCGTCGGCTTTCACTTGGAATGGGAGTGGGAAGCGAGAGACCGTGTTCAGACATGGGAGGAAATGGCGCCACCGGAAGTGCTCGACCCGCCATCTTCCATGATATGTCGCCGCGGAGAAAGGAGGATGCCACGTGGTTATTATAAACAATAGAAAAACGAACACGCGTGGCTTTTTCTCAGACACCTCTCTCTTAGCGTCGAGGAAAGGTCTTGAAAAGAAACTGCAGGAAATGCGCGACCTGGTTCCTCGGTCATAAAAGGAAAATGGGTTTAAAGTTCAGTCTCTCTTAGCGACAGATTCGCTTAAGTAAGGGAAAATCTGTGAAGGCAGAACTAAGCATGTAAATACAGGGATTTATCCAGGCCTAACCTGCCTAACGCAAGAGTCAAGATAGGGATCGCATCCCATTTCGCCTAATCCCGTTTCGCCTGAAGACTTATCAGCACCCGTTGCCCGTTAGAAAAACTTTAATGATTCGTATGGTCAGAAATAAAATTGGGTTGTGTTTCTCTTAAAAATGTTATTTAAAGTAAATTTATAAATATATATATATATATATTTCATTCATTCATTCATTGTTTTTTGCCTAATTGGCAGGTTTTTCACGGCAATCTCCAGCTTTCCCTGTTCTCTGCCTTACGCTTCGTAATAGCATACGACCCAGTTAATTTAATATCATCCATAAGCTGATATCTCTTTCTTCCACGGACTTTTCTTCCTTCAACCATTCCCTCCAAGGCATCTCTTAGCAGGCAGTTTCTTCTTAGACAGTGTCCTAACCAGTTTCTTTTCCTCTTCTTGATTGTGTCCAGCATAGATCTTTTTTCACCAACTCTTTTCAGTATGACTTCGTTTCTTACCTTGTCCGTCCATTCTACACGCTCCATTTTTCGCCATGTCCACATTTCAAAAGCTTCGAGTATTTTCTCTTCATTTCTTCTCAACGTCCAGGTTTCTGCACCATATAGTGCTACACTCCACACAAAACATTTCACTAATCTCTTCCTTAGACCTATGTCCATGGGTCCACAAAAAACATTTTTTCTTCTATTGAAAGCTTCTTTTGCTATTGCGATTCTCATTTCACTTCTTGTTTGCAGCTCATGTCACTGCTTACAGTGCATCCGAGGTATTTGAAGCTATCCACTTGCTGGATTCTTTCACTGTTTGCTCTCACATTAATATTCCTTGGTTTCCATCCTATAACCATTGCCTTTGTCTTGTTTACATTAATCTTCATCCCATACTGCTCACAGCTGCTGTTTAACTCTTCTAACATACTATTTATGGTTATTTCATCCTCAGCGAATAATGCCATGTCATCAGCAAATCTTATGCAGTTTATTCTTCTTCCTCCCAATTTGACACCTCCTGTGCCCTGGAAACAATTTTTCACTATTATATATATATATATATATATATATATATATATATATATATATATATATATATATATGGTTCAGTTCGCCTGAAGTCTTCTAACATACATTTCGTAACCTTACAAAATATAAAATACCATTGTTTGGTTAGAGAAGTATTAAGACTTTCAACTCGCAGTTAATCTCATAAGTTGTTATAAACAGAGTTTTTCTACAAAACTACTATTTTTTATTTTTAAATAATAGATTTATTGATTCGTTTTGAAAGTTTGTACAATTTGGAGCATTTCTGAGAAAACCTGTAATTGATACCTTCCACCGTTCGCGAGATATATCAAATAAAAAAAAAATATTCAATATGACCGACTCTCTTCAAGATGGCGGGCGTCAGTACGCAGGTGACGATTTGTTACTGGACTAAAGATATCTTAAATGGTATAACAATTAATTCAATGATTCGGGATTTAATCGCCGGATTGTGATAAAGATACTTTTTTTTCGTATTATCCTCCATTTGGAGACACATTTTATGATGTACATTTAACTAAAATACATTAAAACCTACATCCTTTTAAATTAGGCTACAGCTTTTATTCGAGACAATTTTCTAGCGTTTAATCTGCTCAAAAGTTACTTAAAAAGTAGAATAAAATTCACTTTTTAAAGATTATTTTTTAAATTGCGGCAAAAGTACCGACATTATCGAAAAATTAATCACAGGCAGAATTCACGATGCTAGAATACTAAGAATAAACATGTGCAGATCTTCGGCAACTAGTTAACTTATGTCAGCCCAACGAAAGCAAGACATTATCCTCGATTGCTCACCTCACGTATCTTTCTTCTTCTCTTACATTATTGTAGTTTCTTTATATATTTATGCAATTATCTACAATATTTATATTAAAACAAATAGACACAATTTTCTTTAATTTTTCCTGCAATAACTCAAAGGAAGTTTATTTCATGATGCTGACATCTGTCGTCATTAATCTAAGTTCGCTGCTTTTGTGACATGTATTGAATGTTACGTACGTTAGGTATCGGAAAGTTACTTTTAAAAAGTTACTGAGCTGCAGTTATTTGGTTCAGAAAGTAACTGAGTAACAGTCACACCATACTTTAAAAAGTAACTCCTTTAAAGTGACTGGACGACTTTCTTACCGGCAAGTTAAAGAATGGGCTACAGCCGGATTGCGCACACTTTCCTGGTTTTGTCAGTGGTATCTGATAAGCCGTTGACAAGCTGTCACAATGTACAGGATTGCGCACAAATAAATGAGGCGATGTTGTCAGATGTAAAATGTTCTCAAGCCGTTCTCAATTCTGTTGTGTTTGTGTGTGTATGTGGACTTACACGTGTTTTTGCTGGAAGGGTAGCATTAGATAGGCATAGAGGATGAACCTGATTGGTGGACTAGAATGTAACGGTCGGTGTATCTCCGTATTTATACCGAAGGTCACGAGCTTCGATTGACAGAAGTGTTTGTTGTGCAGTCATTGCCCTAACCTAACCTAACCTAACCTAAAGTTTGAGTAAATTGGTATGAAAATTGTATCTTGACTTGCTACATGTACTGGTCAAATTATATTTTTTATTTAATCCTTAAGAGATTTACTTTTATTTCTCTTTCAATTCTTGTCTAAAGAAAAGACCAGTTTTGCGCACAGACTTTCAAGCTATCAAAGTGGCAACGTTGGATCAAAATCTGTGCGCAAAACAGGTAAGTGAGATGTGTGCGCAATTCTGGATCTAAAGTGTGCGCAATTCGGTTGCGGCGCAAAATGTCCAGAAAACTTTAAGAAGTTCAACACCCAACACTAAAATGATAGTAAGTTTTCTTGCATAGTAACTATTAGTATTAGTAGGAAAATGTGAGTGACTTTCTGTTGAAACATGGGAGGCAGAAAAACATGCTGGCTTTTGGAGCTAGACACCCTCCCGAAAAATGAGTAAAAATTCAAAATTGGAGATTTGGGCTCAATGCGACCCTATATATACGAGACTCATGATATATTCATGATATATTCACGTAGACTACGTAGCAAAAGCAGAGGGGAGCATATTTTGGACGGTGCATGTTAATTCTGTGTCCGTTATAGCTCCCTTTGACGTCATCATTCCTTATGACTAGAGCCCGGAAGTTCAGGCATTTATTTTCGTTAAAATAGGCAGGCAAAAAGGCATTTATAATGTGGAAAATAGGCACTAAAAATGAAAAAAGGCAAAATAAACCGAAAAAAGGCACATTTGGAAGTCACTTACTTTTATCTATAATTTCTGGCAAAATGTTGAAATCTACATTGGGAAGAGCATTTCAATTTTCTCCGTCTTGATTGCACATAACTACAAGGTGTTTTTTAAAGTTCTCAACATTCATTGATAGTAGTCTGTCAGAGACATTGTTTTTCATAATAGAAAATGATCTTTCTACTTCGACAGAAGTTATTGGAGCATACATAAAACAAGCTAATGTAGCTGGACTCATTTTGGTAACAGCATTTTCACCTTTTAGAATATCACAAATTGTTTTCAATTGTTTCAAGTACTCATTTGCACTCACTACCCGTTTGCACTTTTCCGCAACAGCTGACCCCTTTTCTCCTGGCACTTCCATCATCTGCTGCATAGATTCCTCGTAGATTTTCATGGATGCTATAATTGTAATTGTCTCTGGCAATGCACCATAATGTGCAAAAATTAACTTGAATAGCACAGGAGTTTTTTCACTTCACGAATTGAAGCCGCTTCATTTTCTGGAAGAGCATCTATCACCTCACTGATTTTTTGAAGGTTGTTAGCATAATATATAGCTGCTGATATCCAGGTTCCCCATCTGGTCAAGACTGGATGCAGAGGTAAACTAAGCTCAGATGCAACTTCCCTAAATTTTCGGGTTCGAGAGGGAGATTTCAGAAATATCTTCTTTGTGTTCGAAATCAACCTGTCCACTTCAGCAGTCAATCTTGCACAAGGAAATGTTAACCGAAAGGCAATATCCTAACTGAGCATGAAATACATTTTTTTCTCACACCTTTCTCCTTCAGCAATGTTGAAACATGCATGAGTTCAATATTACTTAAATAAGGCGAACATTATTCACATAATAAACGGAAGAAAAATAAATGCCAACAACGTTTTTTGGGAGAAAAATAATTTATATACACATTTTTTTAAAAAAATGTCAAATTTCATTGAAAAAGGCAAAAAAAGGCATTATAATTAAAAATAGGCAGTGGGGTCCCAAATAGGCAAAATAGGCAAAATGAAAAGGCTTCTAAAACATTCGAAACAACATAAGAAACGTATATCCGGAAAAAAAATATCAATATATGCAGTAGATAAAAAGAGGCATTTTGCCAAACTTCCGGGCTCTACTTATGACGTTATAGTATTCGCAATGAATTTTTCACTATATTTTACTAGCGGGAGCAAAGAAAAGTGCACTACGCCACTGAGATACATTCTACACAGGGGTGCCCACCCAATCAAATTGAATAAGTACATATACTTGGAGATATGTGAATGACTCAATAAATAAGTGTATTCTGGTGTTTATACCATGTATATTTTACTTGTGAATATTATCTATGCTAGAAATGTTCATATATTATCAACCCATAAAAAGCAAATTTTGTCATTAGAAAGTGAAAATAATTATTTGAGCTATTGAAACAAAAAAAACTGTGATCAAATTAATACTTCTATGATTAGAAGCAGCTAGTGGGCTTAGGAGGCGCAACATTATGCAGGATATGATCAAGATTAGATCAGAATTTAGGGCGAACTTGAGGACTGCAGCTCGAGGCCTTCACTGGGAAAGACTGCTTTGAAAATTACCACATAATTGAAAAAAATAGGTACTTCGGATGTGGTAAAAAATATAACAACAAACCACACCATATAACTTGGCGAGAAGTTATAACTGAAACTGTGTAGAGGGGATTGGAGTGATTTCTTGGTGCTGTAAGCTCCAGGTCTCCACATACGTATATAAATTGCGGCCTGGGTATGGTTAAAATAATCTCCAAATAAACAAATAAAAACATCATCTTAGAGTTTCCTCCAGCTACACAATAAATTATTTCGATCTTTTAATTATTATTAGAATAATTTAATCAAGAAGACTTAGATGGGAAGGCCATGTGACACGAATGGCAGAAGAAAGAATAGTTTACAGGATTATTGTTGGGAAACCTGATGGTAAGAGACTAGTAGGAAGCCCAAGACGAAGATGGAGGGACAACGTTGAGATGAACCTAAAGAAAATCTGTAGGGATGGGAAAGATTTGATTGATCTTGCCCCTGATGGAAGGCTTGTGTTGCTGCAGACATAAACCTTCGGGTTTAAGTATGCTAGAGAGTGAAGTATAGTTTTAATTAGCTCTGCATTGAAATTCCAGAAGTGTCCCTTTCTTTATTTCATTACAATTTTTATATACCTGTCATCTTCAAATACCAATATGGCATGCGAAATATCAACTTTATATTCGTTGTAGAAGGAATCACAATAATCACTATAATACCGAACTGAATAAATGTTGATAAACCAGTTATGCATGGAACAAGCTACAGAATTATTCAATTGGTAATGAGTGGCTTATCATATTTAGAAATTATCGTTCGACACACAAATTTTGCCACATTAATCAACCGAAAATGTCGACAGAATCTGTAGATGCAGCTGAAGTAAAGAAAAAAAGTTATGTCACGAAATATCCAGAAAACTTTTTTTGTGAGTTTGATTTTAAGCCCACTTTTATGCTCAGATAGGCTAATTGGGACTAAAACTACAGTTTAACGTGTAGTCCGAACCCGTCTGCATTGTGCTTCCACCAGAGGAGGGGGGAGTCGAACACATGACCTCTTCATTATAATGCGACAACGTTATGCCATTGGAGAAAAAAATATACAGAAAGAACTCGCAACAAACGTGTCATTTTACCACCACAGAAGATGCGTCCATTTTAAGAGGGTGAATGCCTGAGAAAAATATTTGAGATATTTGGAAAACAATGTCATTGTTCACGGAATTAGCTGCCTTGATCCACTAATGAACACTGTGCAATGTGTCTCATTAGTAAAAACTACCACCTCAACTTTGGAAGTGGTATGTACTAATGAAATCACATTTTTGGAAGAGTAAGTTGTGGATGATTTGTTTTATTTTAAGCCATTTTTCTGCTAATTTTGATAATGACGACGACAAGGTTCAATGGTGATTAGATGAAAGTGACGAAGGTGCGAAAACAAACACATGCGGACACTCGAAAAACAAACCCTCATAAATTATTACTTCGACTGTGGTTCCAGGCGCCAGGGACTCGTTGCCCTGAAAGAATAAAGTTTCCAGGGTATGCTGCACAGGACAGAGGTTGACATTCTAGTGTGTTCGAAATGGTCATGCCATACAACCCAAGTTATCTATGAGAAATGGATGAATTATTCCTGGTACAGTGATCAACTTCGATAAATTCCTTGTGCCCTAAATCATTTTGTTACCTCACAAAATATGTTCATGCAACCATACGTGTATTGCTTCTCCCGCATGAGTAACATGACTTGGTTCAGAAAACGAATATCAATCTAGTTAATAATCTCTTCAATTCTAAACAGATTTTTCAATCTTACTTGTTTATTACTTATGAGTAGGGAGACAAATTTATGGTAAATAAAAACTGAGGAAAGCGGTAAATAAAATGTTAGATCAGCGGTATATGCCAGCGGTGAAAAAAAATGGCACACACTTTTTCATTATGAGAGGAAACAACATACGAAAGAGCTATAAATTGATAAACTACTTAATTTTTATATACTGTACACATACACAAGTACTTAGCTGTCCAACCAAAAAGAAAACATCAACACAAAATAACTTCATTTCTAAATTGCATATCTCAAATGATTTATTCATTGTATGTATGTAAAGGGTATCCTTACTGTCCAACAAATAAAATAATCACTACTGCACATACACAAACACATGTTGAAAATCACATGATGATAAACAAAATTCATTCATGACTGAACACAAATAACACCATTGTTTCCCTTGATGTGCGGGAACAGACTAATCTTATCGCTGCTACAGCTAGCAAGTTCAATGAAACTTTAAGTTGAGCAAAAATTTCGAACTGATAATATGTGAATGGAAATCCCAATTTGCAGCGTCTTTCTGATGTGATCGAAGATAAAACGTTTTTCAGCTTCAAGTGGTAGGAAACTTTAGGCAAACGTTTCGTTACAAATCAACAGTTTACGCGCACAACCTCAATTGCCGGTTTTGGCGTGTTTTCTACTTAATTTGATGCTTTTTCACGGTTATTCGCGAAAAAGCGTTCATTTCGTGGAAAAGCACACATTTCGCATTACTTCGCGAATAAAACTCATACATATTTCATCATTGGGGGTGTAGTTACGTGCAGAATATTCAAAATTGCATTTTTTTTCACATTTCGCGATTTTGCGCATCGCGAAAATTCAGTGTCCCTACTTATGAGTGATATTTTGTCAAAATAGCCTTTCATTAGCCTAGGAATACTTCATGGACACTGAACAGAGAATTGGTTTACGGTGTGTGTTTTAAACCATTCCTAATAAGAGGTTCATTTTAATCCAAACATTCAGTGGCGGCGATTAGAGTAGCCTGCTATGAATTTCAGTCCCTGACACACCTTCAGACTAGAGAAATCGAATCACTGATCCGTGTTCTTCCTTGGTGCACACTGCCAGTGGAGCGGCCATGTTTAATCTGTAACAATAGAAATAAAAATGGAGCGATTAAGATCAAACCTCGGCCACATGACCACAAAAGTACAACCTTTTAGCACAGAAGCGCTGAAGGCAGTATGGCCAGCCTGAGAAAAGTTGTGTCAAAAGTGTAGATAATTTTTGACTTACCCTCGTATATTGCTCTTGCCCGCTCAAATGTTGGTACCCAATCGCCCCTACTACAAACATTCAGATAGATTTATCAGTTGTACAAACCTTGTAAGCTAAGAAAAGTGATCCCCAAGGAGTAAGAGAACTTAGTGAAAAACTCATACGATGAAAATATGCTCAGGAACATGCATGTAAATTACGAGAAACATCACGATTGTCTATCATGTCTAGCACTTTCTATCACTGTCGCCGAATACATAAAATCAATTATATGTGTTGTACATATTTTTTTTTTGTTCTCGAAGGGTAAAATGTAATGCAACACAAGCTTAAACCTAATTCACATTTATTTCATTATATTAACATGCATGAAAGAAGTTGACTGTGACTGTATGGCTGCGCATGGATAAACACTTCGTTGAAATAATTGTGTACATCATAGACAACGCGAGAGGAAATGGAACATGTTGCGAGAATAGATTAGAAAAGAATAAAGAGGAAAACAAGAAAAGGTAAGGAAAAAGAAGCAAGAAGAAAATCGGGAGTGTAAGAGAGAGGGTATACATATACGACTTACATGCACATATATATATATGGCCTTACATTTATACCTGCCCACCCTAATCTATCAATATGGAGCTTCTGCCCACCCGTCAAAAATTTCTGGCGACGCCCCTGATTCTACATATCCCCATGAGAAGAATATATCGGGATATGCTTAGATTACGTCAGTTATCTGTAATGGCACGATATGAGCGCCACAGTGGCAGGTAATTGTAGTACAGTACTACCTCCTGTTCACGGCGGAAGTGGGAAAGTGTAAAGCATAGCAGAGGGTGACGGCTGAATCAATGCAGTTCTCCTGTTCATTCAGGGTTGTAAAAATAAGGAAGCAATGTAAGATCTTGCTGCACTTTTCCCGTAGTAGAGAATGCCATTACAATTTGCACGGTGCAGGGAGTCTTGTTCCGTGATACAAAAGATTCCCAGCTAGCTAGAGTCCGTTATAAAGGGTCCGGAAATTGCACCGCTTTACACAATCGTGGTTTCAACAGAAGGCATGACACATATACAACGGCGGAACGGAACTAGGTCTATTATGCCTTAAATTCGTCCATCATCAAAGCAAAAAGAAATCTCTTCTTTTCACACGAAAAGTACCAGGATTTCGTTCAATGCTCATTGGCTTTCGTTACGGAACCAAGATCAGTCATGCATTGACACAGCCGAGTATATACGTACAGTTGCACCAATCGCAAGTATTGCAAATCCAGGGACAGCATAATTAAGGGCCGGGGCACCAAACCGGAATGCCCTCCTTGATTAGCGCCAAAACCTTAATTTTATAAGTGTGACTTTTTTTAAAAGAAGTTTCTTTAAAGAAACATAGATGGCAGCACATTATAAAGAGATAAAAATAAGTTGTTGGAAAATAAGTATTGATTTAGTAAAATTAAAATGTACAACAGAAGTATGTAAGAAATATCAGGGTAATGAATCAAAAGAGATAATAGATGAAATGGAAAAGTAAGTGGTTTTCGTCATCCAATAAGTCCAAGCCCATCGTCAATTGTTAGATATGTATAAAGAAAAGTGGAAATTTTTATATTTAGTTCTGTAAGGGCAAAAATGAGATTTCTGAAATACTGTAATTAGAGGAAAGCTGAATTTTGGTGTATTGTTAGACATGTTTTTTTCCCAAAGTCCCGCCCCCTGTCCCTCTCCCTGCGCCCTCTCCCTGAACAATCAATATGCAGTGTTTCAGTAAATCATGCATATCACTGAAACTAGTGGACATATTGCGACGTTCTTTTTTTTTAATTACAGTGCTAACGTTACTCTCTACAAATTTGGTCCTCTTATGCTTTAAATATTTCCAATGGTTTTTAAATATTAAATTATACAAGTATTTAAAAGTAAGGCTATTATTTTCTTGTTTAAAACCGTAAATATGTAATATGGTGAAGGTTTTTATTGGGAGTGGAAGGTAGTGGGACCAAGGTGAGAGAGCGGGCGACAAAATATCTACCTCGAGCCGTCCCTGTGGAAATCGTCTCAAATTCCCTTTCTCCCTTTCCATACTGTAGTGTCGCTTGGTGCTAAGTTTTGAAAATATCGGATGGTCTGGCCTAGGAGATTTGTTTTATAATTTTTACTAGCTGATTAACCGGCGTTGCCCGGATATTTATTTATCCCAATCTTGTATTAGACAGGAAAATAATGAATTCTAACTATAGTGTAAAATGTAACTAATTTTAAATGTGATCGTGAATGTCACCAATTAGCTTAGCGACTCCGAAAACTATGGATTCTACACTAATCTAGGTCATTTGTGGCATTTTATTTTTCACCCCCCCCCCCCCCCATGCCATGAACTTGGAGTTGAGCGGCATTGGGAGCGACTCCGAAAACTATAGATTCCACACTAATATCGGGCGTTTTCGCAACACAAAGTCATATCAGCCTGAATGTTGGGCAACCCGAGAAACACTATCGTTGTGCGGGATTGCATAGTCACGGATGTCTGTCTGTCCGGAATTTATTATCGGTCGTTTTCGATTATTTTTACATGCCATGGGGTGTCTTACCCCCAAAGTATTTTTTTTCCAAATTGCAAGTGATACTTGTACCAAGTTTGGTTGAAATTGCTCCAGGCGTTCGAGAGTTATGCCGGAACAAACATACATACACACCCACACACACACATCCATTTTTGTGTATATATAGATGCAATAATTTGTGCCCTAAGTAAGGTCAGAATTGCCCAAAAATGCCCTTTTTTGTTCCTTGGCCATAAAATGTACGCTTTTACGTCTAAAGACAGTTTCAAACCATTTCTGAGAAAAATTCATGGATTTCTGAAAAAAAACATTGGTCCCGCGTAAATTGTATGTCGCAGGTCCTGCACCCACCTAGGGCCAGCCCTGCCCCACATGCTTCATTATCTCCGTATTGATTCATATAAACATCCCCCCCCCCCACTGAATCCCAACTCGAGAAAGATCCCCCAGCTAGGAATTTCCACTTCGAGCACTGGGCATGAAGAAAGATCCAAGAGCCATTCCATGTGGAAGTGGACAAACAAGGTTATTTTATTTTTATTCAATTATCACTTATTGGGAAAACTATGCAGAATTTGGAATTATTAATACAAGCATTAGTTTCATGGATTTTAAATAACATATTGTTTCACAACTATTACTTCTTATAGTACGCAGAAGTGGGGTTCTATATGTGGTTTAGTTTAGCATAAGAAAACTAAATTAACTCTAATTTTGTTCTAATTGTGTCATTGATAGTTCCTACAGGGTGAGCCCAAAGTCCTTGACCACCCCTTATAAAATGAAAGGGGGTCTAGATTGCAGCAATTGGTTATGGTAGTACTATACAGGGTTATTAAAAAAGAAAGAGGAGATTTCAAATATTTATTTCTCACGAACAGGAGAAGTCGTTTAGTGTGCTGCACTTTGCGAGGAGTCAATTCATTGTTAAAGTGCAACGTGAATTATCTGTGGGGCTACATTAAAGACAAAGTGTATGTACCACCTCTGCCTGCTACCCTTCAAGATCTGACACATCGAATTGTTGTAGCTACCAATCCAATAACTAGGGGCCAGTTAATTCGTGTGTGGCAAGAAATGGAGTAGCGTTTTGATGTTTGTCGGGCAACACATGGTGCTCATGTTTAGTGCATACATTAAAACTTCCAACAATAAAACTTTGAACCTTCCTCTATCCATTGATGTATGGCACGTGTTTCTGTCTTTTATAGTTCGTGAGAAATAAACATTTGAAATCTGCTCTTTCTTTTTTAATAACCCTGTATGTTAGGCCTAGGGGTAAACGTTTTGGTGCATTTCATGACAACGTCCGCCATCTTGGTGACCGCCATCTTGGATGCAACTTCATTTGTTTAAATGGCAAGGGGGGCATGTGGGGTATGGTTTTGGGCTAGAATTTCACCAGAAATTCAGTGCTCAAGTCAGATTTATGAAAACTTTAATGATAAGGAAGTTATAGGCATATGAAAGTTACACAAAAAGTTACACGGTTCTCCCATGTATATCTTAAGTATCATACTTCATTTCTGAAACAAACCTTAGCTTGAAGAATCTGTGTATGATAATTTTCATAGCCTTTGAATTTATCCAAAATCCTACAAATTAAACAATGTGCACAGTGTCACACCCGTCACAGGCAAATTGTTTTTAAAACATAACAGTTGGGCTGAAAAGTTCGTAGGCTGACTCATAGATGGCGTTACTAGAATTAAATCCATGTGATTTTTACTTAGTACTAACCTTCAAAAGATACGTGTATAAATTTCACAGCTGCCGGATAATTAGTTCGTGAGATATAGCATTGTGAGTGAAGCAGCTTTTGTTATTGTGAAAAAATGGATAAAAAAGAATTTAGTGTGTTAATAAAGCATTGCTTTTTGGCGAAAAAAAATACTGTTGAAGCCAAGGCTTGGCTTGATAAACATTATTCGGACTCTGCACCAGGAAAATCAACCGTTGAGAAGTGGTTTGCTAAATTTAAACGAGGCGAAATGAGCATCGAAGACGATGCACGCAGTGAACACCCCAAAGAGGCTGTTACCGACGAAAACATCAAAAAAGTCCACAAAATAATTTTAAATGATCTTAAAGTGAAGTTGATCGAGATAGCTCAGATTATTACATAGCGTTGTTGGAGCGTTTAAAGGATGAAATCACGAAAAAACGGCCCCATTTGAAGAAGAAAAAAAGTGCTGTTTCATCAAGACAATGCACCGTGTCACAAATCAATGAAAACGATGGCAAAATTATATGAATTAGACTACGAATTGCTTCCCCATCCACCATATTCTCCAGATCTGGCCCCCAGTGACTTTTTCCTGTTTGCAGACCTTAAAAGAATGCTCGCTGGAAAGAAATTTAGCACTGATGAAGAGGTAATCGCCGAAACTGAGGCCTATTTTGAGGCTAAAGAGAAATCGTACTATAAAAATGGCATCGAAAAATTGTATGATCGCTATAATCGTTGTATCGCCCTCAAAGGCAACTATATTGAATAATAAAATCGAATTTTGTCAAAAAAATCTTTTTTACTATGTTAGCCTACGAACTTTTCAGCCCAACTGTTATGTAGTAATAATATTTTTAGAACCTAAAAGCATCTAATGTCGAGTGAAGTTTGCTTTGTGAAAATAAAATAAAATTGTTTCAATAAATCCATATATTTCACAGAGTTTTGTGAAAGACTGAGAAAGGTCTCGCAAGTGTTACAAAAAAATTATTTTCTGTAGCTGAAAATTAAAAAGGGGGAGAAATATTCTGAAATTAATAACTTTCATCAAGGAAAATGATATTACATGAATTGAGTTATATATTTGAAGGAGCTAAGAAAATAAATAATGAATGTAAATTTGTATGAATGTCACACCAGTCACAACAGGCTTACTTATAAGTATATCGTCTTCCGACAACCATGAAATGGCAACAATCCTCATTTTTCGTTTAATTAAAATTCAACACGCATCTCCCACGCCGGAACTGGACCTGGTGTTTCAAGATAACATTTTTTTTTTTTTGTTTTGCCGAGACCCCCTGGGGAGTGTTAGAGGGATAAGGAAATCACGTTGCGATCACCGAGGGTACAAGGTTGCACATCGGATCACAAAGGAAGATCCATCTTCAGTGTTTGTGGATGGAATTCTTAACCAAAACCTTGAAAAATATCCCTCTAAGGCGCACCCAGCTTCTGCAACTGGCGTTCTTCCATCCGGTACGGTCCAAGGGTAAAGCCCATCACCCCTAAAGACATTCCCATT
The DNA here is from genome assembly GCF_977018435.1 of Lepisma saccharinum. Lineage (NCBI taxonomy): Eukaryota > Metazoa > Arthropoda > Insecta > Zygentoma > Lepismatidae > Lepisma > Lepisma saccharinum. Next base: position 8,567,589 of record NC_139246.1, read on the forward strand.
GGAAGCAGCGTTGCCAACCTCCAGATTAAGAAAAGTGCGAAATTCTGCTAAATGCTGATAAATTGTGCTGAATATATAATAATAATAATAATCATCATTTTTGCGGTGATTAGGGGGCCGTGGGGGCTTGTAACTTTTGCCCCCGCACTATGAAACTGTCCTTGCCCCCCCCCCCCCAGTTCTGGAACCTTGCCCACCTAATAATAATCATCAGGAGCGTATATTCTCGGCTAGCAAGGCTATCTGCGAAGCCTGAAGTTTAGAGAATAAAATTCAGGAAAAAAATCGATCAGAAATGTAAATATTATTATTCATATCAGTGAGATGATGATGCTGATTCTGGAGTTGGCGACCCGATTTCTTATGGGTTGGCAATCTGATTTCCTATGAGTTGGTAACCTGATTTCCTATGAGTTGGCAACCTGATTTCCTATAAGTTGGTAGCCTGATTTCGTATGGGTTGGCAACCTGATTTCTTATGGGTTGGCAACCTGATTTCTTATGAGTTGGCAACCTGATATCTTATGAGTTGGCAACCTCATGAGTTGGCAGCCTAATGTCTTATGAGTTGGCAACCTGATTTCTTATGAGTTGGCAACATTTCTTATGGGTTGGCAACCTGATTTCTTATGAGTTGGCAACCTGATTTCCTATGAGTTGGCAACCTGATTTCCTATAAGTTGGTAGCCTGATTTCGTATGGGTTGGCAACCTGATTTCTTATGGGTTGGCAACCTGATTTCTTATGAGTTGGCAACCTGATATCTTATGAGTTGGCAACCTCATGAGTTGGCAGCCTAATGTCTTATGAGTTGGCAACCTGATTTCTTATGAGTTGGCAACATTTCTTATGGGTTGGCAACCTGATTTCTTATGAGTTGGCAACATTTCTTATGGGTTGGCAACCTGATTTCTTATGAGTTGGCAACCTCATGAGTTGGCAGCCTGATTTCTTATGAGTTGGCAACCTGATTTCTTAGGAGTTGGTAAATGTATTTATATTCATAGCCTAGGACCACGTGACATTGTGAAATAGCCCAGATCTTGGAATCAGTATACGCCACTGATAATCATGATAATGAGGACGCCCCCGTGGCGGAGTGGTTACCACATCCCGGGTTCGAATCCCGGCCTGATCATGGGTTTTTGTGAGTCCCCATTCATCAGTTTCAACACATCATCATTCATTTCTATCTTCGCAATTAGCCAAAAGTGGCACAAAAAGAGAAGTAAAATAAATCAAATCAACAATAATCATGATAAATTAATTATTACTAATATTTATAATTTTTAATAGTAATTTATTTAGAACTACATAATTTGTATTCATGTCCAGATATTATTAGAATAATTAAATCAAGAAGACTTAGGTGGGCAGGCCATGTGGCACGAATGGGAGAGGAAAGAAGAGTTCACAGGATTCTTGTTGGGAAACCTGATGGTAAGAGACCTGTAGGAAGGCCAAGACGAAGATGGAGGCAGAACGTTGAGATGGACCTAAAGGAAATCGGTAGGGATGGAAAAGAGTATATAGATCTTGCTCAGGATAGGGACAGATGGAAGGCCTGTGTTGCTGCAGCCATGAACCTTCGGGTTTATGAAGGCTAGAGAGTCAGTTAGTTAGTTGATAGTATTATTGTAGTTATTTTTCGGATGATTGTAAATTTAAGTTATGCATCTACTTTTCGAGATGGGTTCAGCGAAAGTTTGAGTTGATACGTCGAATACAAAGCGGAACGTTTGTTTTATTTGTGCTTCAGCCCCATAACTTTGTACCTACTTGTTGCCATGTTCTTCGCGAGGTTTACTGGGCAGAATAAAGGAAATATGAAGAGATCATGGTGTGATTGGAATGGAAATTAGATCTCAATATAATTGTATTTTTAATTAAATTATCGTCTCTTGAAGTTTCTCCCTCCAAGAGAAACAATTATGCTATGTTTAGCATCATTATGATAGGGTTGGCAACGCTGATTGGAAGAACACTTGTTTCTGAAAGACAAAAATCCCAAACGTCCATTTCGTGCGTTGAGTGACCTTCCATGCTTCTGTTACGACCTGTTGCCAGCAGATTTATTCCTGTCGATAATCCTTTCACCTCCGTCGACATATTTTTTTCATAGTGACGTATTCGGACTGTTCCCTTCCTGCCGTACACATATTATCTACCCTGCTGATCACGAAGCCGCCATTTCGTGGCCATGTTCAGCCATTAAATGCACCGCTCCCAGCTCTGCTGTAGGTTTGTTGCGTTGCTATTGAAGAAGGAACGCCACGATGTGTCCTTCTGAGGAATTACAATAGGTTCAGAATCAATACAAGCTTTCGTTAATCAGGATCTTTAATAGAATCCTTGAACTATTGGAGACCTCTCATTGACTTCCGTGAATGAAAGTCGACTCCAGTGCACTTTATTGAACCGGATGTGTTTTCCATGTACTGAACGTTCTTTCAGTTCTTGGTCTGGGTCACTGAAAGATCAAGTACACAAATATGAGAACCTCACTTTCTGCAATGTACTTGAAATCCATGACATTCTGGAAAAGAAATTGTAATTATATGGTTGGTTGGTTGATTTGGTGTTTTTAAAGTCCACTTTATGCACAGTAATGCTAATCGGAATTGGACCTACAGTTTAAAGTGGGATCCTTACCATTATGTATCTCCACCGGGTATCGAACCCGGGACCCCTTAATTACAAGGCGACGACGCTACAGGGTAAATTGGATGTTTTAACTGGCTTATGTCTTTCATCCCCGGGAGAGTCGTTCAAAACGGGGATGGTGGGTTAAACGAGGACGTTCGGTTTCTCAATGCTGCTGCTGCTACCTGGGACCCAACGCCGTACTACCATTCCTGGCCGCCTGTATGCCAGTTTGTGAATCGTGTCGTGGACGCGGCAGCCCGACCTTCATTTTCCAACGAAGTTTTCAAATTTTCTGAAAATAAAGAAAAAAAAAATCGATTTTGCTTTTCGAAGTGCGTGGGAGTTGATTTGAGTCAATCACGCAGTGCGTGTGTCCGCAGCAACAGTTTGATGCTTTTCTTTCAGTGGCCAGAATACTTTGGTATTGCTTATCCTGTGCGTTATTTAGACTGTATTTCAAAGGATTTTAAAAGAATATACGGCATCGACTTTAGGGTTAGCAGATGGCAAACTTTAAAAAAGAAGGCATTTTTAGATTGTCAAATGTTGTTAACTTTAGAGGAAGACACACGTCTTGTGCTTACTGGTGTTTTGGTGGGCTTATAGATCACACACCCCTGTAAAATAATTTTACACCGTTTCCGTATAACTAATAACAGGCCTCATTGTAGGCAAATGTCTGAATATTCTAATATTTATTCACTATGCTCCTAATATTATACGGTTGTGAAGCTTGGTCTCTTACTTTAAAAGAATAACATACATTGACATTCTGCCTTGGAGTTTTTTCTTCCAGGCCTAAAGTCAGGAAACCGTTTTTGTAAGACGTCACTAAAAACACATTTGCATTTTGGCATGGTTCAGATCGCTGATCGACAGAACTTCACTTCTCCACTGCCATGTAACAACTAAGAGTACGGCAGTTAAAAAATACTGTTTATTTCTTAATTCTGTCATGAAACTCAAATCAAAGTAAGCCGCGGCGAATTGCATATTCTTACCTATTGTTAGAAACTTGCTGCTCACCAAGAGCCGCGGTAGATGTCACTAATGCTTTGAAACCTCACGCGGCGCGGCGGTGACAACAGAAGAGACGCAAAGGTCCAACAATATTTCTTTGTTGCAAGAAAAGTTTATTTTCTTTGCGCTTGCAACTGAGAGTGTTGTATTTCTTTACTTTGAAATTGAAAACGGAAACAATATTAACAAATAACATTTTGTTACTAATCTTGAAGTTAAGCAGTTGTCTATACCCCCCAAAATCGGATGTTTCCAAATTTTCCTAAAAATCCGCCCGGAGCATTTTTAGTACCCGAACAACAGGATTTATCCGGGTAAAAGAGAACTTCTGGTAACCCTATACGATTTGCAGCGCTGCACCGGTTACAGCGAGCCTACATGTGTTTTTTCACTCACGGTGCACACCCCCGACCCTAATAGTGGAGTCGCCTGCCGCTACGTCACTTCACTTCCGTCAGGGATCTTATCCTGAGCGGTCAGCTGTAGTGTATTTGGTGTCTGCACCGTTTGCACTACGTTCTGGACTGGTGTAGTGTTTGTTGTATGGTCAGGTGGTGCGTGCTAACTAATCAAATGACTGTTTAGAGCAGCAGAAAGGCATTTGTTGAATCTTCTGAACTTGAACACCTCTACTCGTCTACTTGCTTCAACGTCATTTTCTTGCACCAGCCTGACACCGGGTTACACCTGCACTACACGTAGTGTCAAAAGGTGCAGCGAACTAAGACGTGGCTAATAAAACAAACACTCAAGGAAATACCACTAACAACATGGATCGAACCCTGGACCACTCATACCAAAAGTGACAGCCTTAATCATTCGTCTCCTCCAGTATATAAGGCACCTGAACCCAATATGGCCTACCTAAAATTTGCAATTGTTTGAAATGGTGTAAAAAGTCTGAGAAAATTAATAGCAAGATTCAAAAGAGGGAACATTTCTGGACGGTTTTTGAAAATTGGAGCCAATTCCAAATAATAACATGGGTGCAGAAAAGATTTTATTAGATTGATTTGTTGTTTTAAGTGCACTTTATGCACAAGAACGCTAATCGGGACTGGACCTACAGTTTAAAGTGTGATCCGAACCAATGTGCCTCCACCGGGTATCGAACCCGGGACCCACTACTCCGTCGGGGAAATCCAAGATTTTATTAGAAAGTAACGTTTAGGCCATATTGGTACATATAAATCCAATATGGCCCACACACACATATTTTGTTCTTTCACATAAAAAATGCAACAAACTGTGTAGAAAGTCGCACAATGTTATTTTTATAGGTAGATAAGTATATTGATACACTTACGTTTAATTTACATAACGACATTGACGCAAAGAAATAACATCGTTTAAAAACCCATAAACAAGGAAGTGACGTCACTAGAAGACCATGGATGGCACATCACAGTCTGTGCAAATGAAAGGTCCTTCATCATTCTTGGCGAGTCCCAGACACACTACGTGGACATAGCAGTAACAAATGTCACATTTGCACATGTCCTTAACGATATATTGCTATGTAGGCCATATTGAGTCTACCTTACAAAATGTTCTTTTTTTCTTTCGTTATAAACAGGACTTTAGATTAAAGTCTAAACTAAGTACATTGATGTAAAGTACAAATTATGAGCTCTTATCAGTTGGAAGATGTAGTAAGTAATAACTAGTGTTGGGCGATATATCGCCATATTGAAAAAAATATCGTCCAGGCGATATCAACTAGACGATATATCGTCACGATAATTTAGCGATATATATCGTGTCAGCGATATATCATCACGATGTTTGGTGATATATATTGTAATGATAGAATCACTACAAGATCCTTTTTATTATTAGTTTTTATGTATGTTCAATGTTATTTTTTTTAGTGACGGCTATACTTCTCTTTTATGCAGTTTCCAATGTAACTTGCTGCAGGGAAGGCCTACGTGACGGTGAGAGCCGGCTTGCAGAAGGCTGTTAGTTTTAAAATCATGTCCTTTCAACCTGAGGGGGGTTGCAAAAAGTTCAGTTTACTGTTTTTTTTTCGAATCGCCTATATAAGAGAAGCGATTGAGTAACGGGGGTTGGTATTCTTACGTTTTTAGGGCAAGAGGGGGAGACCTTTGGAAGGTTCTTTCGGTGCTGGTAGAGTGGCTGGGCTAGTCAAATGGCTAGGTCACGGATCAACCAGTTGCTTTCATCGAAATACATAGATAAGTCCACGCACTTTTATTCTTGATTCGTTTGGTGACAAGCCAACGCTTAGTTTTCGGTGAACATTTGTTATTATTATTAGAGAAATGTCGTTTCCAAGGGGATTAAGGGACACGTTTAATTTCAAGTACTTATTATGTCTATGCGTGTCCGAAAAGCTAAGTGACTTGTTGCGCGGAATTATTAGTTTAAATTTGTTCATTCGACACTGTCATGGTGTCCGGTTTTTATCTAATCTGGGATTAAGGGGACAGTGACAGGGTGGAAAAGAATCATCACAGCTTTGTTTTTATATAATTTCAGGAACAGCGCATAATTAGTTGTTGTAATTTCAAACAAGTTTAGTTTATTTTTTCGAGGCCCTTTTCATTATAAACAAGAAAGGGAGGGAATTCGAGAAACATGTCATGTATACTAGTGACAAGCTAGATACATTTTTTAACTAGTACTGCTGGTCTAGGGCAGCGTACGGACCTCTCATATACAGAGCATTCCCTGACATTCGCTACGAGACTCGGCGGCAAGCGGCCCGGCATCAGCGCTTGTCTTTCCCGGTGAACGGGTCCGCGACAGTCGCTTATATTAAATCTCGTAAAAAAAAAAGTTTAGAGCAACAGAGGAGTTCTGAATAAAAGTGGAAAGAAAAATGGGGAAATCTAAAAAATAAAGTTTACAAAGACAATCCGCACACCATGCGTGAGTTAAAAGAGAGTATTGTACGAGAAATCTGGAGAATTACAGTAGACGAACTTGCACGTGTAAATGCATGTTTCCTTCAGAGATGCCAGGAATGTGTTGCAGCAGAGGGACATCATTATCAACACCTTCTGTAGTCAAGGTTAGTACACAATATGAAAACTGTAATTTTCATAGCCGACTCTAGCGACTGTCGCTGACCCGTTCACCGGGAAAGACAAGCGCTGATGCCGGGCAGCTTTCCGCCGAGTCTCGTAGCGAATGTCAGGGAACGCTCTGTATATATTACAGTGTTTCAATTGAAGAGGATGATGTCATTTTTTATGTGGGGGTTCTTTCTTATGTAATTCTTTCTACATATTTAATCAACGAAATAAATAGTATTTTTATATATTTTTAAACTGAACGTCTGGGTATCATTGAGATAAAAGAACTGAGTATTTCCCTAATATCCATGGTAAAGAATAAGGTAGTTATTCTATGTCTTTAATTCGATTGAACCGCATTGTTAGTTTTTTAAGTGTTATGCTATTTTTTTGCCTGGGGAAGTAACGAATCAAGTAACATGTCAAGCCAAGGCAGGCTACTTTCCCCAGAAGAGAAATAGAGCATAACAATATCGTGTGGGCGATATATCGTCACGATATTTGGCGATCTATATCCTGAAAACGATATATCACGGATATCACGATACGGAAAAAAATATTGTATCGTATCGTCCGTGACGATATTTTCTTGACGATATATCTCGATATAAAATTTCCGATATCGTCCATCCCTAATAACTTCTATATGCAATATTAGATCACGTAGATCACAATCAAGAAAACCAACTATTTGCTTCTTTGTTCTCAAGTTACTGCACTATAGGTACAGCCAACATGTTCAATCACATCATTCGGACACACTAACGTCATCTGTTGAATTAACCATGTAACTACTTGGAAACAACAAATAGGCCATATTGGGTATTAGGCTATATTGGGTTCAGGATCCTTACGTATATTTTTGGTTCAATACACCCTTCGTGCTGACGTGTTTCCGTGAGACCATTCGATTGGTGAAAGCTACCGTTTCCCCCAAGGGAAGACATCCTACTGCAAAGCTTTCAGCAGAACCCTCTAAGCTTCCTACTCACGTGCTGTATCCGTAATCCTTTACGATCCATAAGGAAGCAGGGGAAAAGCTTAACTCAGAAATGTCTCAGCAGAGACTTTATGGCAAACGTTTTCTCGCCCGGTTTCTCGTGTGAAGCAGTATCAACACCCGAGGAGCCACAGCTTCAGAGTTTTATGTCCCCTCTCACGGCCAAATTAAAGTAAAAGTCCGCAGCTTTTACTCGCATTCAGAGGAACGATATCGAAACGAAAGTCTTGCGAGGTGTCGCTGGCAAGATAGTCCGAAAGTTTGGGAACTGTTTTCGCGAAGACTCGCACAGTGGAAGTAGGTTAGGGCAGAAGATGGCATCTGATTCAGACTGGGACATATTGGATGATATTCGAGACTAGTAGAGTGGGACCGTGTAAATTGTCCATCATCATGTTCGTGCACTTTATTATTATTAATAATAAATTCTTTATTTCCATGTCCATAGGTATGGAAATCGTCATGTAATAACACATACAGTAATAAAATATAAATACAATTTTAGACACGAAGTAAATAAGAGCTTCAAGAGTTAAAGAAAACTCAAAACAAGCTGTAGAGCCTAATAAACACCATTGAATGATTACGAGATTTATGTACTTTCACCAAAAGTGATTCTAATATCTCCTTATGTACATTGTTCTATAAATTATTTAAATCAATCCACCTTCCTCGGAACGTTTCAACATGGAAAGTATTTGAACAATCTTTCAATACCAAACAAGGCAGCACTTAATACCAGACCAACTATAATTACTCCAAAAGCACAAATCAAATTCTCAAGTGGAATTTCAATGACCTTAGGCGTGTCTCCAATTTTGTTCGTGCTCATGGCCTCAAGTATAAATTTTATAGCTTCGTCCACGTTTCCACGTTGCAGGCAATCCTGCCTCAGTACAACTGTCTGTAATTCGTCTGAAGGACTCCGTGAACGGTGAGCTTCTTTGCAGAATAAGCGACATAGGTGTGGCAAACATCTTTTCTGAAGTCAAATGGAATAACAATTTACCGTGGGTATCAAATAACACAGCCCTGTATGCCAATATTTCAGGAAACAAACTAGCCGTGAAAAGTGCAAAATCACCTTTGCTGACAATTCGTTTGTCTTTCAAAGTGTCTTCCAGAAACCAACGTTTAACGATGCCTTTGTAGACTTGATCTTCAAACGATGCTACAATTTGTTTGACTGCTTCTTGACCTCGGACAACCAAATTCATGTGTAGAAGAAATGAGAGAAAACTAATGGAGGAAGAAAGAATTGTGTGAGAGAGAAGACAGAAAAATCAGAGAAAAATAGAGAAAGAAAGGAGATAGAAAAATCAGAGAAAATGAGAAGAAAGAGGGAAGAAGAAGAATCAGATAAATTAATAAACAAAGGAAGGAAGAAGAAGCATTATGAGGAGAAGAGAAAGGGAAATGAGAGAATAATGTGTGAGAGGAAGAATTATGATGGAGAACAGAAAGAAGAAAGGAAGAATATAATGGAAGAGAGAAAGAAGAGAAAATGAGAGAAAACTAATGAAGGAGGGAGAGAGAGAAGAAAAATCAGAAAAAATAATAGAGACAGAAAGATAGAGGAAAAATGAAGAATCAGAGAATATAATGGAAAGATGGAAGAGAAAGAAGAATCAGATAAATTAATAGAAAGAGGGAGGGAGAGAAAGAAAGGGCTGTTAGAGGGAAAAAAGAAATTGAAATGAGAGAAAATAATGAAAGATAAAATAGTGAGAGATAGAGAGAGAGTGAGAGAGAGAGAGAGGGGGGGGGGTGGAGAATGAGAGATGGAAATAAAGAATATTTCTTCCACAATTTAAGTCACAAAGATATATTATCTCGCAACTCCATTGAACCTAGGATCCTCGATTTGCATCGTGCAATGGAAACGCCATGGTAACGAGAGATCAAACACTTTCTCAGTTTACTTAAAACACATAAAAATGCCCTCCGAAAACACATAGATATCGATAGATTTTCATGAGATCATCAATACTGCCTCCAAGTACCCAGTAATGAAAGAATGCCACAGAATACAGGTTAGTGTACAGTTATAGCTGTACAGCAAGTGTTCTCCTTGTTCGAAGCGAACATTTCACTTTTGTGGGAAAACCAAAGGAATTGCATTTGAGAGACAGGCTTCGTTACCGCATCGTAAAATTGAATACCTAATACCGTTCACGGGAAGCAGTTAGGCCAGTGTTTTGTTTCCATTAAGCTTAATCGTTCCTCATTTGTTTCGGCTTAGCTTCTTTTCCTCGTGGACAGAACAAGCGAAAGGTATGGTACAGTGTTGCCAACCACTTATATTAAATAGCATCTAGTCTTTGAAATCGAAGGACGATGATAGTGAGAAATTGCACATTTAAAAACTAGGTATATTTATCAACTACTCCCATCTTCTTTGTTTGTTTGTTTTTGTTTATTTCCTTCTTTCTTTGATTGATTGATTTGCTTTATTTTATTTCGCTTTTTGTGTCACTTTTTGGCTAATTTGCGAAGATGGGGATGAGTGATGACATGGTGAAATTGATGAATGGACACTCACAAACATTCATGCCCAGGCCGGGATTCGAACCCAGGATCCCTGGCGTCGTAGCGCGATGAGCTAACCACTCCGCCACGGTGGCTGGCTTTTGTTTCTGTTTATGTTTGTTTTGTTTGTTCATGCTTGTTTCTTTGTTTGTTCATGTTTGTTTTTATTCGTTTATGTTCGTATCTTTGTTTATCTTTGTTTTTGTTTGTTTGGTTTGTTTCTTTGTTTGTTTTCGTTTATTTCTTTGCTTATTATGTTTGTTTTTGTTTGTTTCATTTGTCTGTTCATGTTTGTTTCTGTTTGATTTTGTTTGTTATGTTTGTTTCTTTGTTTTTGTCTGTTTCATTGGTTGTTAATTCTTTGGGGGGGGGGAGGAGTAAGTCTTTGTGGAATCCTCTATCTTACAGTGTATTACGTTTTCATATATCAGTCGGCTCGGTGGCTAAGCGTATTAAGTGGTAGATTTTCGATCTCGCCACTGTAGTTCCGGGTTCGAATCCCAGCCTGGCCATTGATCTTCTTTGCGTCTCTTCATCAATTTCATCTACTTCCCACTTATTCTCATGGACGCCACTTATCAAAAGGTGGCAGAAAAAACAGGGAAAATAACAAAATTTCAAATATACTACAATTTGAAAAGACAATTCAGTCTCAGGCCTAAAAATTAAACATCTTTCTTGCATTATTCTGTAGTTAAAAAAATATATATTTCCTCACAAGTCCTTAGGTTTAGTACCTTCAAATGAAGCTTTAAAAATAGGTTTGAATTCCGGCTTGGAATTGTTCAAGTTTATTTTTGTTTTTGTTTGTTAATATGTTTTTGTTTATTTCTTTGTTTGTTTCATTTGTTTGTTTCTTTTGGGGGAGGAGTAAGCCTTTGTGGAATCCTCTATGTTACAGTGTATTACGTTTTCATATATCAGTCGGCTCAGCGGCTCATCATATCACTCATCCTCATTGTCGCGATTAGGCCAAATGTGGAAGAAAAGCGACGCAAAATAACCAAATCAAATCGAACCAAAACAAGAAGAAATTGCGTGTAAGTTAATTAGGCATTTTCCTTTCTAGTGACAAAGAGAACCAGTTTACTGAGTTGGCAATTCTGTCATTGATAACCTAAGTCTGACTGTGTGATATCACACTTTGTACTCTAGACGAGTGGCAGTTTCGTTTTTGTTTTTTTAGCCTTTCATTCTGGTTGAATCAGTTGGGTTGAATTGTCACCATTGAAACGAAAGTGACTTAATGAATGAATGCTTTAGTAACAAAGCTAAAACTAACACTGACGCAAAATTAACGGTGTTCAAATAACATTTTTTCAATTCTGTTACAGCAAACATTTGCCATAGCTTCTTAGCAGGCACGTTTCTAGAAATATATTTCGGGGCGGAGACCGAACCAAGTATCCCAGAAATACTAATAATAATGTTAAAATTAAAACAATTACATTATAATTCAATCAAATATTAATTTAAATATATATTTATTATCTAGTTTGCGTGGGCTTAAGATCGCCAAATTTGTATAAAAGCAATGTGGGTGGGCACACACTATATACGCCCGTGTTTAGTACCCATCAATACTGTAAAACAGTGAGATGGAATTAAGTTTTTTTCCCGCTCGACTGAACTTTCATCAAGGTTCGTGCCTAGAGGTGGCAACTTCATGTAAATATTGAGGTGGCAAGATTGACAACAATACCTTTTTTTATGTACAATGTATTTATTTCTTGAGGAATTTGATAGAGCAGAAAGTGCATTGACCCCACCTAAGTGCTTTTACCCCCCAATCTGCGCACGCCTATGCGTTACTCCCTTGACACTTGGCAGAAACAGGGCTGCCACATGAAAAGAAATTTCCCTTTTTGGAGGGAACTTTTGACCGAATTTTAAGCCAAAAGGGAATTCCGATGAAAAATACCAAATCTTCAGGGAAATCTGAAGACATGAGACTGAAAAAACACATCATATTAGGTTCTAATTCCATATTCACATTTTTTTCCCTTTTGTCACGAATATGGCCCAACGAAAATACTAGCTGGTACTTACTTATTATCAGCACTTAAAGTAAACTATTTTTATTATTATACCCTGATTTTTTTAGTTGAAGGGAAAAATTAGTCGAAAAAGGGAAATTTTGCCCCTTGTATAGGGAAATAGTGCCAGTAGATTTTGGCAACACCAGAAAGAGCAGGTTGATGTAAAAGGAACCACCTTCGCGCTATCAAGCCAACACTTGGCACATGTCCGTCGTGGTATCGTCGAGAAGAAGTCAATGTAACCAGGCTGTGTGGATAACAGATTGAATGAAAATGGTGATGGACAATACGCCTACTATAACTTGACAAGTTTAAAAACAAGACGCTGCAAATAGCTGTTGCGCATCTCACACCACATTTCCCCACTCCATTTTCCTCAGGGACGTTGGTTCGCAATGTTGCAACCTGGAGGGAGCGAAATGGTCTGAGGATTTTCAACGAAATTTGTATTCGCTGTTTCCTGGGCTGTTTTCTACCTGTCGGAGTACAGAAATTCAGCTCACCTTTCGCCAACAACTCTTTTCCTTGTTTTAAAACTTGGCTTCCCCGATGGCGCAGTGGTAGCGTCGTCGCCTTGTAATCAAGGGATCCCGGGTTCGATTCCCGGTGGAGCCACATAGTGGTTCGGATCCCACTTTAAAGTGTAGGTCCAGTCCCGACTAGCCTTACTGTGCATAAAGTGGACTTAAAACAACAAATCAATCCAATCCAATTCTTTTAAAACTTGAGAAACCATCCATTTAGATACTCCCGTGGCGGCGCTTGTGGACTCGACAACATTATACTTATGTTTATGTAACTCCTGATTTCGCAAATATGTTGTAACATTGTAAACAATTTATCTGGCCTGTCCTCTAAGCTAAGAGGCTTTCCAGAGCAGATTGTGGATTTCGTTGGACCCGGCAAATTTGATTTTTGCATTTCAAAAATATGCAGCCAAGAGTAAGAGCAAGAACATTTCAATGCTTTAAAAAAAGAACACAGGCAAGCATGTTATCAGATTGCCTTCTCGTAGCGATTGTTGTACGATAAACAAAATAACCCCCACCCCACTCGGCTTTAAAAAGAACAGGCCACTGCTCGATGTCGCATTCATAAAATGAAGTCATTCGCCCAGTAGTTTCTCTTCGTTATAGACCTTAACGTGCATGCGTAATACTACAGTTTATGATCCGCGCACCGCGCGCATTTTCAAAGACCGGATTAAATCAAATGAACCACTGATAAACTGATATGAGCCGGCATCGTCAATCTACACAGTAAAAATTGCTACCTTCATTTGGTGCAAAGGTACATAAACCTTAATCTTAAAACTCAGCTAGCTTATCTACAGGGTAGGGTTCTTTGTAGACAACGAAACCAGACAGGATGCCTTCCAATGGAGACGTTTAAACGAATATATTATTTAAACACAGGATACATGGAGTAAGAATTTTACATGATAAGCTACATTCTTCTGTAATTTTCTCGTTACAGTCAATTTTCATCTCAATATTCTTTTTATTATTTATTTTCTTTATTTGGATATTCTTCTATATGTACTTCCTTCGTAGTGGGCAGATCTGGATCGGGACTTCCTTCTCAATGGGCGGTCTGGACTTCCCTCTTAATGGACGTTCTGGGTCGGGACTTCCTTCTTGATGGACGGCCTGGATCGGAACTTCCTTCTCAATGGACGGTTTGGATCTAGACTTCCTTCTTAATATGGAGGATATGGACTTCCTTCTCAATGGACGTTCTGGATCGGGACTTCCTTCTTATCTTCTTTGTAAACTTCCCTCTGGATTTCAATTTAGGTTTTGACTATTTAACGAATGACTTTTTCCTCCAAGCTTTGGGAATAATACTAATATCCTCCCTTGGGTCTGCGATCGGAACGCGCCACCACTAACTAGGTACAACAGAGTGTATACTTGGTGCAGCCGATTGACATGCGCATCCAAGTAGGTGCTACAGTTAAACTGCGCAACCAAAAAGTGCTGTGGGGCGTCGATCAGAACGCGCTCGCCACTGATGTAAACAAAATTTCCCCTATAGGAATGGTAAATCAATCATACAGATGCAGTATCTGTTCAAAGACACAAACTTGTATCAGTGCTTTGACTTCCTTAATTTTCATATTAACTTACATGTGATCATTGATTTGATTTATAAGATATATATATTAATTTACTTCTTTCATATTTATTTTTTGTCTTCTTATAATATATTCTATTGTTTTTCATCTTTCCGATTTGCTTTGTTCTTATTTATAAAGTTATTCACATATATTATGCCAATTCTTAACGTTGCACGCCTGGTGCTGCCATCTCTATTCGTCTTTGGCAAACTATTCACATTACTTGGTCCTATTGGGTACGTAACACAATATTCCCCCCGTTGGCCATAAAAAAAATGTCGTAATATATATATATATATATATGCAGATACATTTTTTTTCAAATTATATATGTACAAGTCTATTATTTCTTCTTGGCGCTTTCTTTCTTCTCTTCTGTACAATTATATCTTCTAATGTTATCTAAATTCTCTCTCCTTTCTACATCTGTTTTTATGTGCTTTAAAAGAACTGTATTTCTAAAAGTACTTATCACTTCATATGGGCCTTCATATATGAAAAATAGCTTTTTGATAGCTTTCTCTGAAGCTTTGCTCACCGGATGTGTTTTACAAAACACCAAATCTCCTTTCTTGATATCTATTTTCTTAACCTTCTTCTCTTCCTTTGTCTTTCTTCTATTTCTCTTTTTATACAGCTCTAATATCACTTTCTTCATTTCGCTCTTTTGCTCCATCATATCTGGCCACTCCAATTCTTCAAACACATATGGTTCCTCCGTGTATCCGAGAAATAATTCAGCAGGGCTTCTTCCTGTTTCTTCTGACAATGCGTTATTTAACAATTTAGTTATTTTATTAACAACAGTTGACCATCGTGTATGGTTATCGTGGCAGTATGTTCTTAACAGTCTGACTATTTCTCCATTGTATCGTTCTATGGGATTCGAGCTGGGGTGGTATCGTGTTACATTTATTACTTTGACTCCTTTGAATTGCATATAGTCCATGAAATACTCCGATACAAACTGTGTACCATTATCTGTTAACACCTTTCTAGGAATTCCATAGTGTTTAGTGAAACCGTCTTCGAAACATTTAACTATCTCTTTTGATGTTGCTTTTCTTATGTTGTAACACATTACAAATTTACTACTTATGTCCACGCATGTAAGGATGTATTGGAATCCTCTTGATCTCGGCAGTGGTCCAATTAAGTCTATGGATATTAAATCCAATGGCCTTCGAGCTATAACGTGTAGTTCTTCCTTTTTTAATTTCCATTTAGATGGCTTAGTCTGTATGCATACAACGCAATTTCTTACATGGTCCACAACATCCTTTTTCAGAGTCTTCCAAAAATAAAAACGACGTGCCATCCTCAAAGTTTTGTCTGTCCCAAAATGTCCTGACTCTTCATGTACTGTTGTTAAGATCTTATAGATAATTGTTTTGGGTACACATAACCTTACTTGGTGTGGATTTTCAATGTTCACTTTAAAAATCATGCCTTCTATAATTCTGTAATTCCCTTTGATTCTGGCTTTTCTCATCTTCCTTTCTCCAACAATGGTTTCTCCTTCCAATATTTTAAATATAGTACTAAGTTCTTCATCTTCTTTCATCTCTTTTATCCATTCTTCTTTTACTATATTCTTCATTTCTTCCTCCACAATCGCATTTATGGACAATTTGATTATCTCTTCTGGTTCTTGTTGGGGTCTTATTGGAGCTCTGCTTAATGCATCGGCAATTTGATTATCCCTGCCCTTTATATCAATCACTTCAAAGCTATATTCTTGTATTAAGAGGGCCCATCTGGTAAGTCTAGGATTCCACTGCTTTGCCGAATTTAACCAGACCAAGCTTTTGTGATCGCTGAATACCTTAAATCTCCTTCCTTTGAGGTATGGTGAGAACTTTTGTATTCCGAATAGGATGGCTAGGCATTCGAGTTCACTTATCGTATAGGATTTCTCAAAAGTCTTAAGAGAACGGCTGGCATACTGGATGACTTGGTCTTCTCCATTGCTGTCCTTCTGGAATAGATACGCCCCTAGTCCTATATTAGATGCATCGGTTCCCAAGCAAAATGTTTTCTCGAAATTCGGTTGGCTTATGGCAGGCGATGATATGAGATCGATCTTCAGTACACCGAAAGCTTTATCTTCTTCTTCTCCCCAATTCCACTTGTTAGTTTTCTTTAATAGCTCATACAATGGTCTGGCCTTTTGTGCAAAATCTCTAATGAACTTGCTTCTCCAATTACACGATCCAAGAAATCTCTGTAATTGTTTCTTTGTAATTGGCTTAGGGAAACGTCTTATCGCTTCATCCTTATCTGTGCATAGCTTAATTTCTCCACCGGATATAACATGGCCTAAAAACTTAACTTCCTTTCTGACAAAAGAGCATTTCTCCAGTTTTACGGTTAATCCTGCTTTTCCTAATTTGTTCAATACCCAATCTATTCTTCTTATATGTGAATCCCAGTCTTTACTGTGAATGCACATGTCATCTACATATATGGCTAACCAATGCTTAGTTTCTATCCCAAATATCTTGTTCAACGCAGTCATAAATGCCGAAACCGATGAATTTAAACCATATGTCAATCTTCTGAATTGAAACAATCTTGAGCCATATCTGAATGCTGTATACTTTCTTGACTTCTTCTCGATCTCAATTTGAAAGTATCCCAGGGTCAAATCAAAAGAAGTAAAGTATCTGCTTCCTGCAAATGAGTGTAGCATCTCATCTATTTTATCCACCTGGTTTCTTGGAAGTAATACGTGTTTGTTTAATTCTCTCAGATCTAAGACTGGTCTAACTCCTCCATTGGGTTTGTCAACTACATGCATCGGGCTTACATGTATGCTATTTGAATCTTCTATAATTTCCCATCTTAACCATTTCTGAAGTTCTTCCTCTACAGCTTTTCTTTTCGCAAAAGGTATCGGATACTGTTTAGATACTATAGGTCTTTCTGTATCTACTTCTATTTCGTAGGAATACCCTCTGGTGAGTCCTGGCTTTTGGCTAAACAAATTCCTATGCTCTAACAAAACTTCTTGTAATTCCTTCCTCTCTTCTTTGGAGATATCTTTGCATTCATCAACCTTATTCTTTATCTCTTCAACAGATGCAGTGTATTCATAATTTTCTTTATTCATTTCACTTTCAATTTCTTCACATATATCATTTGGTACTGCCTTCATCTGTCCGTACATTAAATTGAGGTTGCCAATGCATTCTTTTCTCTCCATTTCGTTGTTTACAGTTTCCATAGGAACATCTAGTCTTTCTTCTTCCAATGACTCTAGATTCAATCTTCTCTCTTTGATATAAATATGACCATCATATTTTTCCAAAAATGGTATTCCTAATATCATATCACTTCTTAGACCTTTTATTACGAGAAATCTGACAGGAAAATTTAACCCTTGAAGGTTCATCATTACGCCGACGGTTCCCTGTATTTTATATTCTTCTTTCCCTGCTGCCATGACCAATCTTATTTTATCCCTTTCTGATGCATCTAGACGAGCTTGTGGATATTTTCCTTTTATCCGTTTCCAACAATCATAACTCATTACTTCTACCACACTACCACAATCTATTAGGCACTTTACTTCTAATTCTATAATTTTTGCCTTTACATAAAAAGTTCTCCCTGGCTTCAGGTCATTGAAATTCGGCTCTTCTATTAAATATAACTCAAGACTTTCTCTTTCACTATGTACATTTCTATTTACAATTTCTCCCTGCCTTACATTTCTCTCTGTTTTTGCTCTCACACCTGGGAGATGCTGCAAGAGCCTTACATGTTTGACCCTCTATTCTCTTCTGCATTCCTTGAATCTTCATCTGCTGTAATTCCCTCTTGGAATCTTCTTGCGTCACTACAATAATCTCTGGCTAATTCTATGGCTTCGTCTCTTTCTACATCCGGAAGTGCATTTCTTCTTTCCATTTCTTCATTGGGCACACTTACTCGGTATTCTCTTTCATTCTGTTCATATATGTTCCTCCATCGCTGATTTCCTCCTCTTCCGTATCTTCGGAAATTATTTCGGCCTCTCACGTTTCTCCAATTTCCTCGATATCTATCATCGTTTCTCTCTCTTTCTTCCACAGAGTCTATGTTTCTTTCATATCTTCCATTGTTTCTTCCTACGTCTCTTCTTTCTGCACTTGGCCTCTGGTTTCTAACTTCTATTCTTCTTACATCAAATTCCTGTCTCCGAAATTTTGGTTTTGAGCGCCCTTCTTCTTCTGAATGTTGCCTCTTTCCATAGAATCTTCCTTCCTTATCGTTCCAGGAATTCTGAGTTTTTGTTAGCACATCTTCGGTTCTTAGATATTCAATCAAATCATCAACTGCTTTTATCTTAACCGCTGCTATAGCTCTCTGTATTCTTAATGGCAATGTTTGGACAACTTGTTTAACCAACTCCTCTTCACTGCATCCTTCCTTTAGGTTTTTGAAGCTTCTAAGGGTCTCCCATGTATGTTCTTCCAGGCTGTCGACTTTTGACCAATCTACATATCTTCTTTTTAATGCTTCTAGCTGCCTTTCCTTTATGTCTTCACTGCAGTAGTAATTCAGGAATTTTCGGCTGAACTCCTTAAAATTTCTAAATTTGTGCTCATTTAGTTGATACCATCCTGCTGCCGACTGTTCAAAACATGTCTCTATGACGTTCAAAATCATTCCTTCGGGGATCCTCATAAGTCTGACATTTGTTGTTAGTTCCCTTAAAAACTTTCTGGGACATTTATCAGATATATTCCCATTGAATTTTGGAAGATGCTGCAATTCTTGTGGCCTAGGTATCCTGGTCCTATAGCTCTCGTCTCTCGGGAATTCATTTTCCAATATGTCTAAGAGCCTTTCATTATTACTTCCATCTTCGCTATTCTTCCATTTCCTTTTCTTGTGACCTCCCGCTATTCTATATCTCTTATGCTTCTCTTCTTCCTCCGTCGTCGATTCATCGCTTGAACTCTCTTCTCTCAGCTCTTTCTTAACCTTCGTTTCTTCACTTTCTCGAAACCTAGGATTTATATTTCCTTCTTTGATGAATAGCTTTCCTAACTTTCTTTCCACTTCTTCTACTTTCTTTTCTGTCTTCTCTATCTTTGACACTGCCCCATTTAATTTTCTGTCTAATTCCTTTCCTTTCTTATCTGCTGCATTAATTTTATTTTGATTTTCCGCAATGTCCTTCTCCATACTGCTAGTTTTTTCTTGAACTTCTTGCAGTTCCCGCGTGCTTACTTCTCTCAGTTTTAGAACTTCCTTTTCCATTCTATTGCTTGTTTCCCAGCTTCTCTCTTCCATTAGGACCTTTGCTTTCTCTATCTTGCTTTCATTTTCATCTACTCTAGAAGATACTGCTTCTATTTGCGATTTATTTTCAACAATTTTTCTTTCCATACTGTTGGTTCTGTGTATATTCTCCTCTCTAAGTTTTGAAACTTCTTCCTCGATCGTCTTATTTATATCCACGCTTTTGTTTTCAATTAGCAGTGTTGTTTCTTCTATCTTCTTTTCCAATGATCTTCTATTTTCTTCACATGTCTCGGTTATTTTCTCGTACATTTTCTTGCTTTCATTACTTACTGCTTCTAATTTTCTACTATTTTCATCGAGCCTTTCTCTCACTTCCTTGTTATTTTCTTCTAACTTTTCTTTTACTTCTCTGTTGTTCTCTTCCGCCTTCCTATTACTTTCTTCAATCTTCTCCTTCAGATCTCTGTTATTTTCATTTATTTGCATTGACAGCTTTTGGAACATTTCCATCAAGTTTATTTCTTCTGTTTTCTTCTGCTTTTCTTTTAGCTTTTCCTTCTTGCATTCCTTACATGTATAGTCTTCTTCTCTTTTACTTATTGATATGTATTTCTCCTTTCTTATTCCTTCGCACGTCCAATGTTTCATTTCCTTACATGTGACACAGAAAATAATTTCTTCCTTGTTTCCTTCCTCTCCGCAACAAATGAAAGTTTCCCTTTTTCCTCCGTCTTCCTTCATTGTAGCTTCTCCATTCTCATTTCCATCTTTATCCTTTTCCTCCATTTTCAATTATTCTTTCTCTCTTCGCTGTCTGGTTCCTAATTCTCTAGCCCCAAAAGTTGGTCGCCATTTATTTAATGCTACCTTCATTTGGTGCAAAGGTACATAAACCTTAATCTTAAAACTCAGCTAGCTTATCTACAGGGTAGGGTTCTTTGTAGACAACGAAACCAGACAGGATGCCTTCCAATGGAGACGTTTAAACGAATATATTATTTAAACACAGGATACATGGAGTAAGAATTTTACATGATAAGCTACATTCTTCTGTAATTTTCTCGTTACAGTCAATTTTCATCTCAATATTCTTTTTATTATTTATTTTCTTTATTTGGATATTCTTCTATATGTACTTCCTTCGTAGTGGGCAGATCTGGATCGGGACTTCCTTCTCAATGGGCGGTCTGGACTTCCCTCTTAATGGACGTTCTGGGTCGGGACTTCCTTCTTGATGGACGGCCTGGATCGGAACTTCCTTCTCAATGGACGGTTTGGATCTAGACTTCCTTCTTAATATGGAGGATATGGACTTCCTTCTCAATGGACGTTCTGGATCGGGACTTCCTTCTTATCTTCTTTGTAAACTTCCCTCTGGATTTCAATTTAGGTTTTGACTATTTAACGAATGCCTTTATCCTTTTCCGACTTTTTCCTCCAAGCTTTGGGAATAATACTAATATCCTCCCTTGGGTCTGCGATCGGAACGCGCCACCACTAACTAGGTACAACAGAGTGTATACTTGGTGCAGCCGATTGACATGCGCATCCAAGTAGGTGCTACAGTTAAACTGCGCAACCAAAAAGTGCTGTGGGGCGTCGATCAGAACGCGCTCGCCACTGATGTAAACAAAATTTCCCCTATAGGAATGGTAAATCAATCATACAGATGCAGTATCTGTTCAAAGACACAAACTTGTATCAGTGCTTTGACTTCCTTAATTTTCATATTAACTTACATGTGATCATTGATTTGATTTATAAGATATATATATTAATTTACTTCTTTCATATTTATTTTTTGTCTTCTTATAATATATTCTATTGTTTTTCATCTTTCCGATTTGCTTTGTTCTTATTTATAAAGTTATTCACATATATTATGCCAATTCTTAACGTTGCACGCCTGGTGCTGCCATTTCTATTCGTCTTTGGCAAACTATTCACATTACTTGGTCCTATTGGGTACGTAACAAAATTGGTTGGCATATTTGTTTTACCTTAATTTTGCCGAGTTGGCACCACTCGTACTCTCAAGGCCAGACTAGTACGTAGAAGAGTGGTGGGGAGGATGACGTAATAGGAAGTGCTCCGCAGCGATCTGCGCATATCGGAACTTAATTTGCCAGGCTATATTTCTTTGCATTTAGGGTGAATACTCACTACTCTTACTGTGTACACAAAGAAATATAATAAAATTTCCAGGTTATCGTTGCGATATGCTTAAAGATATTTAAAGATTCGTCTTATTTTCTTCAAAGTTTGCTCTTTGCTTGCTCTTTTTATTAATTAATTACCTGAAGTCTCTTTGTTTGACACCGGAAGTAGGAGTTCTGTGTGTCTCAAGGTGAACTGGCAAACGATATGATCGGAGAAAAACACTAGTGCCATCTGTGGATTGGAAAGCCAATTTTTCCCACAACTTCAAGCTGTTCTCATTTGACAACATTTTACGTTCTTCGACCAGTTAGGAAGTTGCTTTGAAGTACATGAGTAGTTTGTTGAAGAACGATTCCAATATTATGTAATTGAATTAAGCCATTTGTGGTTCTAT
This sequence comes from Lepisma saccharinum, assembly GCF_977018435.1. Lineage (NCBI taxonomy): Eukaryota > Metazoa > Arthropoda > Insecta > Zygentoma > Lepismatidae > Lepisma > Lepisma saccharinum. The sequence goes on from NC_139246.1 coordinate 8,589,772, forward strand.
GCAACCATTTAATATGTTCTAGTCGCTGGATAGTACTGAAGCTAAAAATTACGCCACCTCTTTGCCACATTGCAATACCGTACTTAAATTGAACCGGGGAAAAAGGTTCCTGGACCGGATTTAAATTGATCCGGCAAAAAAAGGTTCCTGGACCGTATCTAATTGATCTGATAAAAAAGGTTCCAGGACCGAATTGAAATTCTTTACAGATGAAAAGGTTCTTCACGGTCAAGAAACCATTTACGCTTGCTGATTTTCTCTCCTGGACCGGAATTAAATTAATTTAAAATTCCTGGACCTTTACCTTTTGATTACCGAGCCCATTTTGCCATGTAAGCCCCACGGGACCGGGTCAATGTTTAGCAAAATGCAGAGTATCATTTAGATGACTGTAGATCGGAGGCTAATTGCCCTAGACAGACGAATGATATATCGTTATACGGGGAATGAACCATAGATTCGGACTATATACAATTTATGCACATTGAGTATATATATGGAGGGGGGAGGGGAGGAACCGCAAAATTACAATATTTATGAAGAAAAATACCCCTCCCCCTCCCTGGACAACAAAGTACAAGCAAGATATTGTCAAAATACGCATGGAAATGATCGCAGGCATGTTTGGAACAAGACAATAATTGCACTATTATCATATGAGCAATAGAACAGGACTTGTACCCCCCAAACGACATGTCTGTGCGCCACTGAAACTTGTCAATGCACAGCTACGCGTTAAAGAACTTTTCGCTGCACAACTACGATTATGAGCAGTGTTGCCACAATCTGAGGGCACAATTTCCCTTTCCAAGGGGCAAAATTTCCCTTTCTGGACTATTTTTTTCCCTTCACCTAAACAAATATAATAATAATAATAATTATTATTATTAGCAGTGGTAGTAGTAGTAGCAGCAGCAGCTGTAAAATTTATGTTGGCCCATGTTCGTATGAATAAAAAATGTTACACAAATTTTTCACATACATGTCAGCTTCATCGCTTTCTGGTGAGATGTCCCACGTTAAAATCATGGTCAGGAATCCATTAAATCGTTAATTGTTATCGTTACAATTATCCGAAGATACAGAAAAGCGACGTACAATAAACTGGAATAATTTAAAGTCAGAAGTCTTAAAATTTCTCTGAAATTGTGATATTTTTCATCGAAATTCCCTTTTTCCCTTTTGGCTAAAATTTCGGTCCGAATTTCCCTGCGAAAAGGTAACTTTCCCTTCATGTGGCAACACTGATTGTGAGTGACTTAGAACCGCGGAACTTCTTAAAAGTGTGTTATCAGTCTATTTTTGGACGTTGCAGGTCACATTGCAGCCACGTGAAGAACGCCTGTAGTCTATACTCCTTTTCCGGAATGTCTGGAGTAGCGACGCGCAGAGGCGAAAGCTTGTGGGCGGAACCAGACTATGCGGCGCTCTCCTGAATGCAGAATTCCCCTAATAGGCTTGCGAGCTGTCAGGTTTAATACAGAACTGCTGACGAGGCACACACCCGCAACGTGCGCCCAGGTCGCGTTCGCGTTCTCTTACTCCAGACATTCCGGAAAAGGAGTATAGTATAAGGATTTCTCTTTGCGTCTGCATTGATCGTTTCCTTTTTTACACCTCCCATTCCTCCACCCCTTACTTGCCCCCTTCCTTTTTGCCGAAACTGAAAAGTAGTTGTCAACCTCCTGCTAGCGACCAGCAAACTATTACCAAATCGAGGTTCAACTGCATTATTGTAGTGGAACAATAATTCCGGCCTTTGATGGGTACAATGCTTTTTTTCTTCAGAAAAAACCGACAAAAGAAGCCGCCATTTTCCCGCCTCTTTTTTTGGAACACCAAGCAGTGATGTGCCGTAGACTATAAGTTTACGTCTACATGCGTTGTCTACAGGTAATCTACGAGTAGATTACATCGGGTTGTAGTTTACATAGAATACGTAGACAATCTAAAGTGCATTTTCAAGTTTTTCATGAAAGGAAAGTGACATTTTCAACTATATTGGTTCCTAACGAAAAGAAAAGAATCCTATTTACAACAAAATTTCTCTTCTCTTCTATTATCAACTATGGAAGAAGATAAATAGTATGCAAAAAACAACAACAGATGGCAGTCGTGAGGCAAGAGTGGTCTTTTCCCCATAAAACACTAGAATATTTCCTATATTAGGTTTCTCCTAGGTGAGAAATTGTTCGAATTTGGAAGAAAGAGTATGAAAAGTTCTCCTCACACATCACCAACTGATACGCAGTATAATTTTCTTCTAATTCCACTGCGCTCTTAGCTAAGCTATCACCTTTCGCCATGTTGTTTACATAGATTACGTCATCTACGTGTATAAAATAGTCTACGTGTAGAATGTAGACTATTGTTGTTTACGCGTAGACGCACATCACTGACACCAAGACATGCAAGAGTTCTTACGGTGTTAACAACAATATAAAAGAAGAAAATCGCAATTCCAGCCAAAATAGCGAGATTGTGACGTAAAAACTTCGAACATGTCAAAGTATTTCGATGGAGATACCTGGTCCCCGAGGGTTTACAGAGAGATAGAGGGAGATTATTTCCGTAACATCTTTGGCAGTTATGCATTTGAAGCTTCGGAACGAGTCACAACTCTCGAAGCAGCCAATTAACCAAGCGAGCCGCTGACGTCATCTAAACCCAGAACCTATCGCTAAGCCCCTTACTCAGGTTCTATACGCCCACTAGGCTCGCTAGACAGACTCGCGCAGTCCGCTGGAGATGTTCGGAAAGTAATTCGACTCTACCTGGTAAACAAGAGGTGAACAACCCTGCTCTGTAGAACTAAAAATTACTTTGTAAAGTTTCAAATTTTATCAGGTTCGTTTAAGTAATTTTAATGCAATAAATGCTCTTATTTTACAGAAGAAAATACACATTAGTTATTGTGTGTAGCTTTAGATAATAATAATCCGTGCCTCGACAGCCCTTGAAGGGCCTTGGGCTATCTCCCGACTGTCAGTCTCCCTCCCACAATCTTACCTAGAGGTGTGGAGTTATTCAACCGGTTGTGCGGTGACGTGGGGTCAGCACGTCGAACCCCCAGTAGTTATTGGAGATTTCCGAGACCGGGTTACGCTATTCATTGGTAGCTCCCCAATTTCCTCACGATGGAGGGTTGCTACCGGTCCTATATACAGAGGCTGACAACCAGTGATGTGCGTCTACGCGTAAACAACGATAGTCTACATTCTACACGTAGACTATTTTATGTACGTAGATCACGTAATCTATGTAAACAACATGGCGAAAGGTGATAACTTAGCAAAGGGCGCCGTGGAATGAGATGAAAATTATACTACGTATCAGTTGCTGATGTATGAGAAAAAATTTTCATACTCTTTCTTCCAAATTCGAACAATTTCTCATCTAGGAAGAAACCTAACATAGTAAATATTGTAGTGTTTTATGGGGAAAATACCACTTTTGCCTCACGACTGCCATCTGTTGTTGTTTTTTGCATACTATTTATCTTCTTACATAGTTGATAATAGAAGAGAAGAGAAATTTGTTGTAAATAGTATTCTTTTTATTTCGTTAGGAACCATGAAAATGTCACTTTCCTTTCGTGAAACCCTTGAAAATTAATGTTAATGCACTTTAGATTGTCTACGTAGTCTATGTAAAGTACAACCAATGTAATCTATTCGTAGATTACGTGTAGACAACGCATGTAGACGTAAACTTATACTCTACGGCACATCACTGCTGACAACCCAGAGACTGAACCTAGGCGGACTCGAACCCATGCTGTCCCGCAATCGGAGCTTTTACCTATTTTCCAGGAAATCGAATTTTTTTATTTCTTTTGTGCATAAATACATTTATTAAATTAATATTATACCAGCGCCGGTAAAATACTAAGTAATTCAAAAGGGTCCGTCTCATAACAAAGACCTAGGATATTAGGTTTTTAACGTATTTTTTTTCCTATACAGGTATGTAAGAAATAATAAGTTATGTCAGCGTTTAGTTTAAAAACGCAACGACTGATGAAGTTTTATAGTTCCAAAAAAAACTATTTTGCTTGTTGGAACCTATTTTAGGCTTATGCGCCTAAATCAAGCCTTTTTTAGGTTTTTATATATTTTTAAAGGTTTTACAGGATTTTTATGTCGCACAGAGGCATTTGCTTTGTTTGGTTACGAAAAAAATCAATAACGAACGTGTTTGAAACTTACTTTCATCTGAATTCATGGTGATTTTTCAAAGCTCTAAACAAAGCAAAATGTCTGGTTCCACTGTTACCTGTACAATCCAAAGTGGTTTGATCTGTATGGTCTTTCTCACTTTCGCGTCACTTTGGTGTTTTGTGATATTCACGCCTTGCAAACTAACATTTCAGCATTGGAGTTTGCACCACTGACTATGTTTCTGTTGAAGTATAAGATGATCCTCACAGACAAAATTGCGGAGTGTGACTGTGGATAACAAGAAGAAATATATTGTTGCCTAAATATACGGCGAAGAGTGGATTTTAATAGCAAATTTCCAATGGTAAGTTCTGCCATCCCCGTAGGGTTAGGCAACACACATAACGTTATGCAAGATAGTGCGTACTTCAGGATATAGGTGTCCATTATCATTGCCTGTGACTATACCTAATCAGCATTTTTCAGGAATTTTGAACTACTCTAAAGTTTTTTGAACGTACTTCAAGATTTTTCGAGCCTAACTGAAGATTTTTAAGACCCATTTTAGGATTTTTAGAACCTATTTTAGGGTTTTCGAACCTATTTTAGGATTTTTAGAACCTATTTTAGGGTTTTCGAACCCATTTTTAGCATTTTTAGAACCTATTTTAGGGTTTTCGAACCCATTTTTAACATTCTTAGAACCTATTTTAGGGTTTTCGAACCCATTTTTAGCATTTTTAGAACCTATTTTAGGGTTTTCGAACCCATTTTTTTTTAGCATTTTTAGAACCTATTTTAGGGTTTTCGAACCCATTTTTAGCAGGTTTTCGAACCCAATTTTAGCATTTTTAGAACCTATTTTAGGGTTTTCGAACCTATTTTAGCATTTTTAGAACCTATTTTAGGGTTTTCGAACCTATTTTAGCATTTTTAGAACCTATTTTAAAAACCAAAAAACACACTTTTTAGAACCTAGAAATCCGAGGTCTACTCATAACAAATGGCTGCATATTTCTGTTTAAGAAGATACAGTGATTAGATACAGAATAAAGATTTAATTTGGCTTAATTTTTGTTACTTAGCGTCGCTTTTCTTTAAATTTTGGCTAACCGCGACGATGAGGATGATCTATAAAACGCTGTGCTAGCCACTCCCTCATGGAGGTCGGCGCAGAATGAATGAAACAGTACAGAATTTTGTTTACATATCGATTTGTCAATACAAGGTAAACAAGTTATTTTTTATTTGCATTTAAAACATTACAATTCTTTCCGGATAGGGGGTTCCTGACCCCCTAGACCCCCTCTGAATACGCCCTTGCCGGGGATGACTGATTTCAAGACGACAGCTGTAGCCACCACGCTATCGAGGAGGCCTATGTTCTATTGGCGTACGAAATTTAGGAACATTCCATTACGCCATACAGAATACACAATGACAAATTTCTGATCTACATTTTAAGTATGAGAAATTTTGAAGAGGGAGTTTTTATTGCAGACGGCGATTCTAAGAGAATTAAGATCACGTCTGTCCCCAAACCGAAAGATAACTAAACGATGGACAATTCCTTACAGCAGGTGTTCTTCGCTTTAACAACCAAAAGAGAAACGTCTGTTTCTGTTTATCATGTCTGAACTTGCAGAGAAGCGGCTTTCGCTTTGACTTCGAACCTTCCGCTTGCAAGGATGTCCCCTTCCGCAAAAAAAAACAGTCCGCGATTTCTTCCGAACGTCTCTTCATTCTCGCTGTCCTGAATTTCAAACGGTCTGCTGGGAGCAGTGTTGCTACAATCTGAGTGCATAATTTCCCTTTGCAAGGGAAAAATTTCCCTCTTTTTTCCCACTGTTTCCCTTAATCTAAAGATTTTGTTTTTTGAATTGATTTGCTTTATTTTATTTCGTCTTTTGTGCCACTTTTGCCTAATTTGCGAAGATGGGGATGAGTGATGATATGATACAATTGATGTATGGACACTCACAAACATTCATGCCCAGACCAGGATTCGAACCCGGGATGTGCGCGATGTGTTAACCACTCCGCCACGGGGGCCGGCATCTTAATCTAAAGAAAGCATATAATAATAATAGTAATATTGAACTCTGACGGGGAGAGGAAGATCTTAACTCACACACACACACATATATATGTTACATACGAAATTAAATTACTAAATATATATATATATATATAAATAAAATGTACATTACTAAATACATATAAAATAATTTATTTGGTACTTTTATTTTCATCATATTTATAAAGTGGAAAACCAATCCCTTTACCAACTGGTTAAAAATATGGAATAGCTGAAATTGTTATCTTACATTTTCGTTTAATTCTTGCTTTTTTATTATAAATGCTTTAGATTTCATATATCCGATACAGCACACAAATGTCCAAGATATATCCATTGGATATCTCTTGGATATTCAGGTCGAGAGTTCTGGATATCCAATAGACATCCATATGTCTTGGATATCCAAAATTGGATGTGTTTTAGATATCCCGTTTTGGACAAGATCTAGATATGTTTTGGATATTCCGCTTTGGACAAGATCTAGATATTTTTGGATATTCAGAATTGGATATCTCGTTTTGGACAAGATCTGGAGACGTATTGGATATTTGGAATTGGACAATGTTTCTGACAGCCAGTTCTATACATGTTTGGGCTATGTATTAGATATCTAGAATTGGTCGAGTTTCAGATATCCAGTTCTGTATATCCCATAGACGTCCAATGGATATCCAGAATTAGATATCCAATGGATATCCATAATATCCATGTATCTGATCTGGACGTTGTGGATATTGGATATCCCTTGGAGATGTGCTGTATGGGTGTATATATATATTTGTTTTGCATTGTTGGTTCATTTTTATTGTGCATGTTTCATGTTTTGTTGTTCAAGTAGCTCTGTTAATGGTCTCTTCAAGGAGAGAGTTTATTGAGTTTATTGAGTTTATTGAGCAATTTTCACACCGATAGTACCCCTGGGGGCATTGGTGCATGTACATTACAAAAGACATGTTGACATCGCACATATATATATCTATACATCAATTTGGCAATTTTTTTAAATAATAATATAACATAATATAATAGTAAAACACACAATGACAAATTAACATATAAACATGTAAAAGTACATGTTATATAGTGTATACAATCTAAATTTATTTTATAAAGTTAGTTAATTCTTGAAATTCTTGAACTGAATATAATGTGTATTCCAATAACAATTTTTTCACTTTACTTTTAAAGATTGTGGTTCTCTCAAAATTTTTGTAACTTTTTGGTAATATATTGTATAACTGGATGCCTGAGTAAAAAGGTCCTGTTTGGAATGCAGTTAGCCGCACTTTGGGAATGTGGAAGTTATCTTTTTGTCTGGTATTGTAATCGTGAGTGTCTATGTTCCTTGGATAGTTCGATTTTGTTTCGTGTATGAAAGTAAGTGTTTCAAGTATGTACAGACTTGGAAGTGTTAATATACGTAATTTTTTGAAAAGCGGTTTACATGTATCAGTTTTATGTGCATTTGCCAAAATACGCAATGCTCTTTTTTGAATTTTAAAAATCCTCTGCGATTGAGCCGAGTTTCCCCAAAATTGGATACCGTACCTCAAAATACTTTCGAAGTTTGAGAAATAGATATTTAGCAAACATACTGTATTGAAACTATTTTTTAAGGTTCTTAATTGGTAACATACGGTGTTTAGCCTCTTGCATAAATGATCTATGTGAACTTTCCAGTTTAGACACTCGTCTATAAATATTCCAAGAAATTTTGTATTGTTAGTAGCTGTTATAACGGCATGCCCTACTGTGAAATTATATTGCTTAATAGAAGAGTTTTTGGCTCTAGATACACCAAATTTTATTATATTAGTTTTTTCGTTGTTCATAGAAAGTTTGTTTGCTGAAAACCAGCTTTGTAGTTCAGTAAGAGCTTCTTCCGTTTTTTGAATTAATGTTACATCGTTAACAGAATCTACCAAAGCCGTAGTATCATCAGCGAAAAGAGTAATTTGGGCGGTATCAACATTTGCTGGAAGGTCATTTATGAACAATAAAAACAACAGGGGTCCTAGTATCGATCCTTGGGGGATTCCAATAACCACATCTTTCAATTCGGAGTAATATGTTGTTTGCGTCCCATTATTGGATATGCTATTTATTGCAACGCTCTGTTTTCTATTCGATAAATAGGATTCTATTAATTTGTTTGATACACCGCGGATTCCGTAGTATTTTAATTTCTCTAGTAGCAAGTGATGATTCACACAGTCAAACGCTTTTGATAAATCACAAAAAATTGCAACAACAGAATACGTTTTGTTTATGGCGGAAAGAATATTATCAATTACATCAAAAATGGCATTTTTTGTTGTTTTCGATTTCACAAACCCATTTTGTTGCTTTATGAGTATCTTTTTATCTTCTGCATACTTTATTATCCTATTATAGATTAATTTTTCGAAAATTTTTGAAAAAATTGACAATAAGGAAATTGGTCTATAGTTTTCAATTTTTGTTTTATTTCCTTTCTTATATAAGGGTATTACTTTTGATATTTTTAGACAATCTGGAAAGCTACCATTTTCCATACACTCGTTAATTAATTTAGCCAAGGGCTCCTTAATGTACGTGCAAACCTCTTTGATCACGTTAATCGGCATTGAATCTAGCCCTGTTGACTTTTTGTTTTTCATATTTCGAATTATGTTGGAAATTTCTTCGTCTGTAGTAGGGGTCATATAAAAAGAATGCGTGAAAGATCTTTTGACGTTATTTAACTTTTCTTTGTATGTGTCCGTTACGCTGATGTTACGTTGCAGGTTAAGTGCTACATTAACAAAATAATTATTAAAAGTATTAGCTATTTTTTGAGGATCTGTCTCTATTACATTACCTGTTTCTAATATGATATCTTGATTCGTGTTCGTTTTTTTACCTGTAATATGATTAACTATTTTTCATAGTTAATCAGTTTTGTTTTCTGAATTATTCAACTTTTTATCAACATATAATTGTTTGCAATGTTTTAATGTTTTCTTGTAATTTTTGTTGAACTGTTTGTAATGATCTTTAAGGGTAGGGCTGTTTGCATATTTACTCTGTTTATGCAATGATCGCTTTAATTTGCTAAGATTTTTAATTTCCTTGGTTATCCATAGGCAATTGTTTTTGTTGTGAACTCGTGCTTTTTTTATGGGAAAACATTTATTAAAATGGTATCTTACAGTATCAAGAAATTTTTCGAATTTCTCGTTTACGTGTACAGCCATATTGTTTATAAAATCCCATGTTTCTGATTTAAGCGCTTTTCTGAATTTTGAAATGTTCTCATCATTGTTTGTGGGTCTGACAAATCTGAATTTTGCGCGTGGTTTATGATTTCGCTTGTCTTCTATTACGTTTACCTTAATAAGCTGAGAATCATGGTCAGAAAAACCTATGCAAGTTTCTACTGAATATTTATTAACGTTTATATTGGTAAAAATATTGTCTATTGTACTTTTTGTTTCTTTGGTGATTCTAGTTGGGGTTGTAATTGTATGAAACAGACCAAAAGAGTTCATTACATCCAGAAAACTATTTTTTTCTGCAGTGTCTTTAGCTACATCAATGTTAAAATCTCCACAAACAACAATATTCTTTTTGGAGCTTTTTGTTACGAGATTTAGTAATAATGTTAACTTATTTAAGAAGACATCCATGTTTCCACTAGGCGTTCTATATATTGATATTACGCATAAGTTGTAAATAGCTATTTCAATTGCTGCGCATTCGAAGTCTTGTTCTACAGAGAACTCAACAGCTTGTTTTATTTCAACTACGTTACTTTTAAGTTCATTCTGAGTGAAAATTAAAGACCCGCCTCTTATTATATTTTGCCTACTGTAACTAGATGCAATAAATAAATTATCAATATAATTAAACTTTGTTTCATCTTTCGCTAACCAGTGTTCAGTGCAACAAAAAATAGTAATTTCATTGTTGTTTTCTTTTTGTTCCTCGAAAAATATATATCTATCTCTGACGCTTTTGATATCAAACCTTGGACGTTGCTATGAAATATGGTGACAGAGAAAGAAATCGGGGGGGGGGGGAGAAGGGGGGGAAAAAGAAAAAGCATTGAACACTCAGGAACACGCAGAAATATACATTACCCTTCGTTCTTCCTATGCGTTTTTTATTATTTCTTAATAATGTATATATATAGTTGAAACAAATTTATCTTCCTTCTTATAACAAAAACTCTCCCCCCCGAAATATTTTGTGGGGGTATTTATTAACATAAGATTGCTGGTAGGAGGAAATCCCCACTGTACCCCCGCCCCCAGGATTTCGCACCCTTGTGATAGTAACAATAGCAAAAGTGCTTTCGTTGGTCCATGTTCGCATATATAAAAAAATGTCAAGCAAATTCTCACACATGCTACAGCTTTCTTGCTAACGACACAGATGTCCCAGGTTCGAATCCTGATCACGCATTTGTAATGTTGTGTTTGTTCATCCACCAATTTTATAAGTTCATTGTTTTCGGAAGGGGCTGCAATTATAAAGGTGAATGGTACGTTGCTGTTCTTTTAGAGGGGGCTGGATACAAAATATATTTCGAAATTACCATTCTTAATCTTCATTTTAAAGGTTACTCAGAGGAAAATGTTATCGAAGGTCATTTTGACAAGGTTTCTGATTACTATTTTTGTTTTATCCAAGTTCTTGACGGCGTGCATTTAAAATTTATAATTTTCTCAAAATTTCGGGAGGGGCTGTAGCCCCATCAGCTCCCCCTGCTGTGTACGCCAATTATATCAACCGAAGATGTAGAAAAACGACGTAAAATAAACAAAGGAGTGAAAATGAGAGATAACAGAAAAATGTGGATATTAAACTAGAACCTGAACAAATATTGTGTCTGACGTCATCAAATTTCCTCCCCAAAATTGATATTTGTCATCGGGTTTTCCTTTTTTCGCTTAAAATTCGGTCCGAATATCTCTGCGAAAAGGAAAATTTCCCTTCACGTGGCAACACTGACGGGGAGGGAAGGGGAAACGAGTGTTGTTTTTCTCCTGGGATGCACGGAGAGAAATCTCTCAATGATTTCATGTTTGCGCATTGAAGATGCGCCGGCGTCTACTACGCATGCGCGAGAGTCACAGTACCCTAGTTTTTTTTGCGTGCCGGCAGGAGCCGATCTTACAGACAGTTACGACAGGTGCGCAGCTCAGTGAAGACGGTGTTGTGTGTGAGATCCTGCTGTGTGTTTCAAACTACCAGTCCCCCTGTAGTGTCTTGTGTCCGGTGTCAGTGTTCGGTCCCTCCATGACTTGTGCAAGGATGACCTCTCATTGAAATGACAACCCCCTCCCTACAGTGGACATTTTATTGGTGATTGTCGTTTACAAAAATTATTATAAGTGCATCTCATCAGACCTGAGTCTGCTAGAGTCATCACACCATTATCGTCTGGTAAGTACTTAAGTTTATATCAACATCTACCTGCTTGTAACCCGGAATTTTCCATCTTTGGGGTGTAAGTTCGTATTTAGGAGGATGTAAATGTAAATCTACAGCCAAAACGACTATAAATTGGGCCTTTGTGGAATAAATTAGGGGGTGTTGAGGAAATTTTGGGGAGATGAATACTGTTGCAACCTCATATCACATGTGTAACAATTGACGATGGTGTTTGTTGCAATAAGAATTCGCAATACTTTGAGGAAACACGTTCTCACACTTTAGTATTTCAACTAAAGAAGATATGGATTTTCTAAAAAAAATGCCAGAATCAACATTCTTATTACGACCGTTGGGATATTTTGAATAAATATTTAATTCATTACTATTCCATACCAGCAATAATAAAAAATAAATCTGTATATCAGCATATTCAGTGTATTCTTGTATATATTGAAGCCGTATTTTGCTATTACACATATGATTTGAAAAACATTTATTTGTGCCGGAACAGAATGTCAGTTTCAAATGAAAGAGCTTCCTCTGTGGCGTAATGGTAACGCCGTCGGCTTGTAATCAAAGGGTCTCTGGTTCGATCACCGATAGAGATACATGGTGGTTCGAACCATATTAAACTGTAGGTCCTGTTAGAGCATAAATTGCACCTAAGTCTCGAGTGGACCCTTCGGCAGCCGTAAGGGCGATTTTTTTTCAAATTTTCCTCTTCATTCGAAACACCGCTGTGATATTCCAAAATATGAAAAATTACATACGTTTAGAATTGCTTCTAGAGCATTGACGTGAATTTTCGTGTAGTTTGCTTCCACGATTATCTAGATATTATCAATAATTTAATAGACTTACGTAATCGCGAAACGTTTGAAAACAAATGCAGCCCTTCTATTACGTGGAAGGGAGATTGACATTTGCGTGTCTTCAGAAAAGGTTAACCCCCCTCTTCAATTGTCGCAGTATTGTTGCTAACCTAAGTTCAGTGATGTGCGTCTACGCGTAAACAACGATAGTCTACATTCTACACGTAGACTATTTTATACACGTAGATTAGGTAATCTATGTAAACAACATGGCGAAAGGTGATAACAAAGGGCGCCGTGGAATTAAAAGAAAATTATACTGCGTATTAATTGCTGATGTGTGAAGAGAACTTTTCATACTCTTTCTTCCAAATTCGAACAATTTCTCACCTAGGAAGAAACCTAATATAATAAATATTTTAGTGTTTTGTGGGAAAAAGACCACTCTTGCCTCACGACTGCCATCTGTTGTTGTTTTTTGCATACTATTTATCTTCTTCCATAGTTGATGATAGAAGAGAAGAGAAATTTTGTTGTAAATAGGATTCTATTCATTTCGTTAGGAACCAATATAATTGAAAATGTCACTTTCCTTTCGTGAAAGCCTTGAAAATTAATTTTAATGCACTTTAGATTGTCTACGTAGTCTATGTAAACTACAACCTAATGTAATCTACGCGTAGATTACGTGTAGACAACGCATGTAGACGTAAACTTATAGTCTACGGCATATCAAGCTACAACGGAGATCCTTGAAGTGGTCACATTTCAGCGATTTTAATCTCACTTTGAATTAAAGTACTTAGGTTGGCGTTTAAGTCCACTTTATGCACAGTAATGATAACTGGGACTGGACCTATAGTTTAAAGTGGGATCCGAACCACTATGTGCCTCCACCAGGTATCGAACCCGGGATCCCTTCACTGCAAGGCGACGACGCTACCACTGCGCCATCGGGGAGACCGCTAGTACACTTTAACATTTGGAAAGATACAGTAGCATTGAAAATAGCATTTTCTTCACACTAACATCGAAGTTCCGGGTTCGAGTCTAGGTTGGTCATGGGTGCTCCTTGTGAGTGTGAATAAATTAATGTATTTTGAATAGCATGTGCTAAATTAGGAGCAAATGCACACATTGGTAATCTCTCTTCGGCCATGCCTCATGTTTTCTACTTGTTGCTTAGGTGCGTTCCTAGCTTAGAACTTTCGAAGTTTGCGATTGTTAAATTTTTAGACGTGTGGGTGGTGGTGATGTCGTAATTTTAGACATCTCGGGGTAGTTGGTTAATATAGACGTTGCCGGGAGTTGTCATCACGTAATTTTAGACGCCGTGATCTCGTAAATTTAGAGGTATCGAAGGTGGCAATCGCGTTATTTTAGACGCATCCGGAGCGGTAATCGCTAACTTTTACGTCGCTGGGTGTGGTGATCGCGTAATTTTAGACATCTCCGGGGCGGTGATCGAATAATTTTAGACGTAAAATGGATGGGTGATTACCATTTACTCACTATTGGATTTAGTTTTAGATTGATTGTTTTCTTGTTTTAAGTCCACTTTATGCACAGTAAGATAATCGGGACTGGACCTACAGTTTAAAGTGGGATCCGAGTGCGGTGACGTTACCACTACGCCATCGGGGAGGCCCCCCTGTTTAGTTTTAGGCAAGTAAGGTGCGATGGCTCACCACTAATCTGCCCATGGGTACAACAGCATTCTAATCGCAGGAAAAATTGAGATTTTGATGTAATAGGAAAACAACATTGCTCTAAATTTCTTCCGAGCCTTTATAATGAACCCAAGCGGAACTCTGGATTTGCTATATTATTCCTTTTGTGCAAGATGCTACTCCGTGATAATGCAAGCAAGAAACACCAGACTCATCCCACTTGGTGATTCTGCCATTGCAATCTTTACATCGGGAGCAAAAAAGCGAATTGCAAGATTGCTTCAATCATCATCTCATTATTCCTAGCAATGCTACCAGTGGTTGCCTTAATCAGCAGTTTCTGAGCGCCAGGAGAACTCGTTACCAACAGCAAGAAATTAATGTCTGAGATGACCGCGTTGAAATTCATTGACCCACTTCAGCCTATTGGCTTCTTCTTAAGAGCGAACGGCCTTAAGAGAATTTCAAGGTGGAAGGGTTTTTGATATCACTTCAAGGTATTCTTGCCTTAATTGCCGTTTTTAATTGTTCTGTCTTTATTGCTTCTAAATATTGAAATGTTTTATTGCCGTTTACCACTCTTGTGAGTGTCATTCTCTAACAACTAAAGTGGCATCAGATACGTTAAAAAAGAGCTTACTGAATTTAGTTGACGTTGTCAGACGCAATCGATATGCTCCAATCAGAAGAAGAATAGAGTTATGATGTGGTTAATCTTACCACCGTGGGAAAATATTCAATATCATCAGATTTTTGAAGCCTTCTATGGTAATAAATTCTAAACCAATCAATCATTCATTAATCAACACTGCCAGTAAAAAATCACCTGTATATAAAGTAAACTTTTACCTTTAAATATAGTAAAATATTATGGTAATATAATTTGACACTTGTTAATAATGGGGGGAAATGTATTTGTGTTCTTGCTCGTGAAAATGAATATAATAAAATGGTAAAGTTCCCTGTGCATATATCGCCGTGCCGTTAAGGCACATTTAGAGGATGTGGGGCACCATCTATTCTCGATCTAGGCCATTTTGGAGGTGATGTGATCAGCACCACGCTCCGGTCGCTTTTACTCCCACAGGGTTGCCCCCAGGTACCCATTGATTTGAGGCTGGGTGAGCCCCAGAGCCGCTTTATGCGGAGAGCAAGACCGTAGAATCAAACCCGGGTCTCCCGCGTGGCAGTCAGACACCCTACCGACTTGACCATAGCGGCTCTAATGTGTACCGGAGTGTAAAGTAAAATTTTACCCGTATATGTAGTAAAATGTTATCGTAATATAATTTAGCACTTGTTAATAACCGGGGGTGGGGGGTATTTGTATTCTTGTTCGAAAAAGTGAATATTGAATGAAAGAACGGATTCTATTCGCGAGGTGGCGGGTTCAAATCCATCCACAACTACTTTTACATGTTTTTTCATGCTTTCCTTCAGAAAGTTTCGTCGAATGAGGTAGTACATTTAACAAATGCCATGGACCTTTGTTGAGTTCTTCGTTACTTAGCGTCGCTCTTTTTCCACTTTGGTTAATCGCGACTAAGAGGATGAGCTATGATATGATGAATGTTTTGAAGGAACACGCAAAGAACGCCCAGGACGGGATTTGAACCCGGTACCCTTGACGTCGTAGTGCGTTGTGCTAACCACTCCGCCACGAAGGTTGGCTACAAAATTACGAAACTTAATAAATCATTGGCATAACTGCCAAAACTATAATTACAAGTCTTAAGAGGAATTAGTGATAGCATAATGCTAATGAATGTAAGACTTTTCTTGTAGTAATTACAGGTATTTATGTTTATAAATAGCTTACTTGAGGTATATGCATAATACACACAACTTGACCTCAATCTTTGTGAATAAGAAAAGTCTTATTTTGAAACTCGTAAAATTGAGAACTGCAGTTCCAATGGCCTACTTGGGAGTTATTGATTACAGAAAATTACTGGAAAGGCTCTTCCACGAGTCCCAATGGTATAGGGTAGTCTCCATCCATTCCTACCAGGAAAAGAGGTTAATAATCGTTGCATTAGATGCGTTTAGTAAGCCTTAAATTGTCCGAAAGACCTCTTCGGGAATCCTAATGGTGCAACGCACTTCGCTGCAAGATTGTCGACCCATAAAATCTGCATCTGGCAATTTTCGACCTCAGCGGAGATGGTAATTGACCTAACTGCTTCTAAGCTCAAGGACAAGGCTTGGGTTTTTACGGCGAGTCTTGTTGCCTAATGAACCGTGATAAATGAATGATCATCGCAATTTTGTACCGTAAAAATAACAAAACACTCTCGCCATATTTGGAGATTTGGATAGGTGATAGGAAAGCAGCTGAAGCACATTGTGGTTCAGATCCCACTTTATGTAAACTGTAGGTCAGTTCCGATTAGCCTTTCTGTGCATAAAATGGACTCAAGCAAGCAAGCAAATGTGTAATACGTATTAATTCTTGTTTAATCTCTAGATACGTATCACGTGACCAGTGATGTGCGTCTACGCGTAAACAACGATAGTCTACATTCTTCACATAGACTATGTTATACACGTAGATTACTTAATCTATGTAAACAATATGGCGAAAGGTGATAACTTAGCAAAGAGCGCCGTGGAATTGAAAGACAATTATACTGCGTATCAGTTGCTGATGTGTGTGGAGAACTTTTCATACTCTTTTTTTCAAATTCGAACAATTTCTCACCTAGGAAGAGACCTAAAATAGGCAATATTCTAGTGTTTTATGGGAAAGAGACCACTCTTGGCTCACGACTGCCATCTGTTGTTGTTGTTTGCATACTATTTATCTTCTTCCATAGTTAATAATAAAAGAGACGAGAAATTTTGTTGTAAATAGGGTTCTTTTCATTTCGTTAGGAACCAATATAGTTAAAAATGTCACTTTCCTTTCATGAAACCCTTGAAAATTAATTTTAATGCACTTTAGATTGTCTACGTAGTCTATGTAAACTACAACCCAATGTAATCTACGCGTAGATTACGTGTAGACAACGCATGTAGACGTAAACGTATAGTCTACAGCACATCACTGCACGTGACCCCAAAGTTTATGTACCTTGTTTCCTGACTTCTTGTAATTTTACAATTTATTACTTATCAGAATTTAAATTTTGGTTACAATATCAATTACATATTTATTATTTTATTCAGTTATTCCATTCTGTGCTGGCAATCATCATTCACCATCATTTCCATCTAATTTCACATTCATTCTATTAATTATTACGTATCGTAAGAACTTTTTATATTTTAAAGCCTCGTGCTGCCATCTATTATTTATTTCTGCAACCTTTATCCATTCATTGTGCCTTAGGTACGTGACAATTATATAACCTCATAGACTACAATATAAAACTTAGGAAACCTAGACATTGCTGCAAGACAGTGAAGTTAGCTCTGAAAACCATTTTCACAGCTGCATCTTAATCAGGGGTGCCAATCGTTCGCATTAATCTGTTACTGGAACACTGACCTACTAACGAACATAAACCTGAAGATTCATAGGAAGAGCTTCAGATAATACAAAGTGAAAACGACTTCCTCGCTTCTAAAACCGTCTTCCGAGCTGATTATGCTAACCATTTCCAATTATCTCAGGCTGAGAGACGACAGTCTTTAGTATGCAAGGTTTGAGCCTGTACGATTTCCCGTGTGGCATGCTGCGACTGTAAATTTCCATTTGTTATACGTAACGTTCTTTTCAGTCAAAGGAAATTGATGTTCTTTTTTCTTCGTCGATATCCGTTTCAAGTAGGATTGGCAGAAACGTGCAAGGGCAGAATCTGTGCCAAGAGAAATGAAGTTTGGAGTATAAGGGAAGGCAATACAGAGTTAGTTGTTGCTATGCCGGTTTCTGAAGACAAGAAAACATGTTGGGTGTGTAAGCTACAAGAAGATATGGCAGACGGAAGCTTGTAGTTGCCTTCTCCGTGGCGAAGTTGTGTCGACCTCCGTGGCGAAGTGGTTAGCAGAGCGCGGTACAACGCCAGGGGTTCTGGGTTCGAGTCCCGGGTAAGGCATGGGTATTTGTGTTCGTCCAGTTGATAAGAAACAAAGAAAAATGTAAGAATTGAAAAGTGTAAAAGTGAGAAAAAGAGTGAATGGTGGGGGATACCTCCGTGTAGGGGGTATTTCCTTTAAAAAAAAAAAAAAAAAAAAAAAAAAAGTGGTTAGCAGAGCGCGCTGCAACGCCAGGGGTTCTGGGTTCGAGTCCCGGGTAAGGCATTGGTATTTGTGTTCGTCCAATTTATAAGAAACAAAGAAAATGTAAGAATTGAAAAGTGTAACAGTGAGAAAAAAAAAAGAGTGGTTAGCAAAAAGGGCTACGATGCCAGGGGTCCCGGGTTCGAATCTGGGTTGGGCTCTTTGTGAGTGTCCCATCATAACTTTTATCATATCATCACTCATCGTTTCGATTAGCCAAAAGTGGCAAAAAAGCGAAGTATACTAAACCTTTTTTTGATTTGATTTGATTTAGTTTATTTTACTTCGCGTTTTGTGCCTCTTGGCTAATTTGCGAAGATGGGGATGAGTGATGAAATGATGAAATGGATGAATGGACATTCACAAACAACCAAGCCCGACCAGGATTCGAACCCGGACCCTTGGCGCCGCAGCGCGATGTGCTAACCACTCGGCCACAGGGTCGGGCTTATACTAAACCAAATCAATCAATTATATCTTGTAAAATTATCTTATAGTACAAATCTACATCTAACAAGTACAAACTACCATCACTTAGTAAGATCTCTCTCAGAACAGAAGTCAAACATAGCTACTAACTAACTAACTCTCTAGCCTTCTTAAACCCGAAGGTTCATGGCTGCAGCAGCTATTTCAATACTTTTTATTATCTCACGTTTCTGGGCTAATTGTTACGATGGGGATGGATTGATGCAAAAAAAATTGCAAAACAAATGCGAAGAAATGTCAAAACCGGGATTCGAACCTAGTAGCTTTCGCTTACTCCTTTCACAGAAGCAATAATGGATTTTTTCACCCATCGCATAACTTACATGAACTTGTATATGCCAAGCTCGTTAGTTGGACTAGCCACCAGGTTCGAATCCCATCCTTTACGAATGTCCCTTCATCAATTTCATCTTCGCATCACTCATCCTTATCGTCGCGATTGGCCAAAAGTGGCAGAAAGGCGACGCTAAATAACAAAAACAAAAAACAACACAAACATGTCCATGACTGTACACTCTACACGAGCCGTATAGGTGAACACGAGCGAACAGCTAGGCAATCATGAGAAATTAAAAATCAATTTTCTGGTACTAATAAATGTCTTAAAAGGGTGTTAATGTCAAGAAGAATTTGAGGACCGGTGTGATTAACACCCCAAAACGAAGAAAGAAAAACCTTTCCAGCATTACCAGGAACCAGTGTTTTACAACTTAACTGCCGCCACATTTCGTAAATTGACAGTAATTTACCCAACTCACGACAAATTTTATACCTCTCTTCGCCAGTAAAAAGGTGCTTGAGAGAAGGTACAGGTTGCGTGGGTCCAATGGTACCAGATAAGACTCCATTTAGGAACCAGAAGTAGGGCGTTTGATACATAATTACGATTGGGAGGAAAGGTAGCAGAGGCTTGAAAATTCACTCACTTCACCTGAGGTTGGCTTCTGCTCCAGAATGTGGCTCTTGTAGGAAAGAATGCCGATTTGTCCCCGGGCTAAAACCTTCTTTTTCTTTCCCCTTCCTCTTCTACTCAACCACATTGGCGTGTGTATTATGTGACGGAACCTCCAGCTTCGACTCAGGTATGCTGGTCGGAGGATCTTTCTGAATGAAGACTCGCTTCCGTCCGTCTGACACCGATAAGACTGCCATCCAGTGTTGCCAACCCTAGCATAAAAATGCTAAACCTGGTACAATTTGAGGTTCATTGGCACTGAGCACCCTTTGTTTGCATAATTTGCAAACCTGCTTCTCTGGGAGCGAGAAATTCAATTATAAAGACGATAATTTGAGAAATTAGAAATTAAATTATATTCATATCTTATTTCCGGTCCAATCACACCCTCTTCTCTTCATATTTTCATTATTCTCCCAAGTATACCTCGCGAGCAACATGGCAAGAAGTCGGTAGAAAGTTGTGGGGCAATATGGAAGTCAGGGCCTCCCCGATGGCGCAGTGTTAGCGTTCTTGCCTTGTAATCAAGGCGTCCCGGGTTCGATACCCGGTGGAGGCACAAGTGATTCGGATCCCACTGTAAACTGTAGGCCCAGTCCCGATTAGCCTTACTGTGCATAAAGTGGACTTAAAACAACCAATCAACCAATCAATATGGGAGTCATCTCGTCCGAAGAGAATTATAATAATAAATTAATATTACTAATTATCAATAAGAGTAGTAATTCATAATTATAATTATAGACCCTAGCACAATTTATCAGCATTTAGCATAATTTCACAGATTAAACCACTTTTTATTATCTGGAGGTTGGCAACCCTGCTACCATCTTCAAGAAGCGTTCCACTTTTCGAGTTGGAGTGAAGGCGTTTTGGTGTGGGGAGGAAGCTGTATGGTTTCTTAAGCTGTTTACTAATGCAGAACCACGCTGATGCAATGTGGATGCGCGTTTTACAACACTCATCCTCTTATCATTGTTACAGCAGTATTGTTGAAGTCATTGTTTAATCTAACATAATCGTCCCAATGGTCTTCAGCATATTGTTAGGGCCTCCCCGATAGCGTAGTGGTAACGCTGTCGCCTTGTAATCTGTTCGATATCCGGCGGATGGGATGCTACCTTAAACTTGTAGGTCCAGTCCCGATTAGCCTATAAGTGGACTTTAATACAAACTTAAAATGCCTTGAAAGTAACATTACTATCTACAACGTAGAATACTGGCTGCATTTATAACAGCAATATTAAATTTAGTATAATATGAAGTCGCTTTTGTGCCACTTTTGGCTAATTTGCGAAGATGAGTGATGCCATGATGAAATTGATGAATGGACACGCACAAACATCCATGCCCATGCCGGGATTCGAACCCGCGACCCCTGGCGTCGTAGCGTGATGCGCTAACCACTCCGCCACGGGGGCCGGCTGATGTAATGAAGAAACGTGACGTATTGCGTTGAATACTAAGAAGTCATACATTAAATTAATATCATTACAGAAAGGAATCCAGCTGCCTAACAATTTTGACATTTGTTTATACCACGCTTGTTGTCAGAGTGCCTATTCAAACAATGTGAGTCACGATATCGAATGTAAAAATAAAAAACAACTCTTAAGTTATCTAACAATTCTACCTGACGTCGATGTTATTCACATAATTCGTTGCGTAACGAAAACGGTTGTGAACAATGACAACGTAACAAGTGGGAAGAAGTGACCGGAAACTGTTATAAAAACAAAAGAAAGACACAATTACAACCTTTCAATGACACCTTTCTGACGTAATAGGGGAAACTATTTTATTCGTGATTCACTTATTTGTCCTGAAGGCATGCTCGATATTCCATGGACTAGATTCAGTGTATAATACTCTGATAAAGACCTCCCATATGGCATGTCTGTATTGTCGTCGCCTTGTAATCAATGAGTCCCAGGTTTGATACCTAGTGGAGGCACGCAATGACTCGGATACCACTTTAAACTGTAGGCCCAGTCCCGATTAGCCTTCTGTGCATAGAGTTGAACAAACTGAAAGTGGTACTCCGGCTTCATAGTCAGAGAGAAATATTTGTGGTTGAGTTGTTTTAAAAGTCCATTTTATGCAGATATAGGCTAATTGTGACTGGACCTACAGTTTAGGGATCCGAACTAGTATGTGCCTCCACTTAGTATCGGATCGAATCCCAAGTAAGGTATAAATGTATTCCTTCTTATCTTGATGTTCGACTCCTGACTTCGTCTCCGAAGATTCGTGCTTCGAATCCAGAACATGACATGAACATTCTTAATTGTATATTTGTTATTTAGCCTATCTTTTCTGCCACTTTTAGCCTAATCGCGACGATGAGAGATGATCAGATGAAATTGATGAATATACACTCACAAAGAACACAGATGCCTGGGCCGAACTCGGTAATTTCGGTCGCAAGTCCGAGAATCGATTTAACGCTCTCAGCTGGCATGGGTTCTCATTGTTTTTGCTCTGTAGCCTATTTCATCTAATCATCATTCATATTTAACGTTATGCATAATCTAAAGAAGAACAAAAACTATTAAAGATAAACTATGGACAAACAGAGGGAAGATTAATAGAAGATAGCAGATCTAATTAGTAAATTATGATTACAGAAAGATGGGCAGTTAGGTTTTTGTATGATAAATTTTAACTCTTTTATTTTATCTGGGCATTGATAGAATAACAGCTAGATGTCGGGCACACCTGGTACTGTCTCTGACACGACCAATGTTGCCAGTACACCATAACTTAGGAAAAACATACTTTCTTATAAATATGCCATATTTAGCCCTACAAAATCAATTGATGATGTTCATTAGTTTAGAGAAGAATATTTTGTCAAAGTATTGTCACCTCACCTGTGTAGAACGGAATATTATTATTAAGACCACTTAAATATACACTAAAAAAGTTACTCTGAAGAGTTTTAAAGCATGTTAACTATCAACACAAAACCAGTCTTGAGACAAAGTACGAATACTGCATTTAATAATACACAGAGAAAGGTAGAGACAGCAAAATGTAGTAGAATTTCACAGAACGTTAAAAACTTGGGTACAGGAAGTTCAAGACAATTAGGGAGGAAGCCGAGAGATGGCGCTGAGAGCTAATTCAACATAAATTTAAGAAGCGAGCTTACGTTTGTCACGCAAGGGATGTCGAGGGTCGGTGTACGAACGAAAACAATCGCTGAAGCATAATTAAAGGCCACACGTTTCGAATTAATTAATTGAGTTCTTTGTGTGTAGCATGAGCACACAAGTCCTGCAAGGAATAAATGGAGATTTGAACAGTACTGAGGAAAAGCAACTTAACCAGATACAGTTGTGGGAGAAGGATCCAGCGAAGTTACTTGTACTTGTAAGGATAGATGCGGGGAAAAGGATCTGGTGATTTCAACATGGGAATAGAACAGAGGCTCTTCTATCAATTGCTGTAAGACTGTAATATTAGTATGCATTTGCCTATCTCCGTGGCGGAGTGGTTAGCAGAGTGTGCAACAATGTCCCGGGCTGGACATGGACGTTCTTCGTGAATCTCCCATTATGAATTTCACCATATCACACATTCTCATCGCCGCGATTTTAAAATTTTTAATAGATTTTTAAAATCCATTTACAGGTACCTATCTACCAATCGTCTTTATAATTATCACGTACACCCAACAGCAAAAGAAACAGTAGACGAATTGTCCATCGCCATTTTCATTCCGCCTGCATTACACAGTGTGATGATATGAATTGAAATAATGATAAGCAGAGGGCAATGCCCGCTTCGAACTAACGTAGTTTCATTCCTTAAAACAACACAGGATGTAGAATAAAAAGTAATGAAAATAGCTGTGGGCAATTCGCCTACGATTATCTGTGCCGTTGACTGTACCACATTTGATTTTTGATTGTTCACGTTTCATACGTGAAAATCACGCTTACATTATGATCTTTAAATCGAAAAATGTGCTGCAATATGTTAATAAAACTAGTAGTAAGTGGAATACACACATAAATTGGAATTTTTCTACTTGCGGTAGTTTTTGGGGCTTTGTCTATATACTACTCGAGGCCAATAACACCACTTCAAAGCCATCGATGCGAACACACACGTTAACACCTCCCTAAAGGTGTTTAACCTTCGATGATTTATTTTCACCATGAGCGGAAATTAATTTTATTAGAAATTTTGCACCAGCGTGCACCACTTCTTGCGAGAAGGGTTCTCTGAAAGCGAAAAGATATTGTACTTCCGCAGATTTACGTTCAACTCAACCAGCAGAGTTGTTGAAGCATAGCACTACTTTTGGAAACTGGCATGTAACAAATTTACATGTTCTCGCTCGATTGGTTGTAGTACTTCCATACAGATAGAAATATTCTCTAGACATATGACAAGTATCCCAGAGTGTTCTTTTTCAATAACAAAATACAGTCTGTATCTCTCTCCTACACGGCTAGATAACCTT
Source organism: Lepisma saccharinum (assembly GCF_977018435.1). NCBI lineage: Eukaryota > Metazoa > Arthropoda > Insecta > Zygentoma > Lepismatidae > Lepisma > Lepisma saccharinum. The sequence continues at coordinate 8,614,033 of NC_139246.1, forward strand.
ACGTGGCTGATTGATAAAGATTGTGGTAACGGATAAATGTATTCCTCTTATTTCATAATACTGTTATGAGCATTTTTGATATTATATCCCCATTTCTACATGTTTTACTCACTATATACATAGACCATAAGCTGTATAAGGATAGAATATATATTGTAAAACAGGTTAAGTGTTATTTTCAGTAATTTACTTATCAACCGTGAGTGAAATGTTGGTTTCAAATGGCGTTTACTGTGCCATCTAGCGGGAAATTATGTCCAAATATTTTCCGTTACAGTCCAAGGGAATCTGGCGAATAGAAGCAAGGTTAGGTCATATAGAGATTAAAGAGACTCAAGGGAGTGAGCGTTAGGCACTATAAAATATTTCTAATTTCCTTTTCTAATCTAATTGTTCTAAGACAAAAATGGTTATGGGAGTTATTTCAAGGTCGTTTTTACATTTACCATTTTTTCCAGAGTTCTTTATTACTTCAATTTGAAAATTTCAATTTTTTCGAAATTTCGACTGGGGCTTCTCCATCCGCCCCCGCTTTTTTGCGTACGCCATTGTATGAGCGTAAAGTGGGCTCAAAGAAAACATTAATTCACGCATGTTAACATCTTTATTATATTGATTATTCATAGGCTGCTCTACAATCTAAAATACAAATACGTTGAAGTTGGTCAATTTGGTTCACAAATACGTTGAAGTTGGTCAATTGGGTTCAAATATCGATACTGTACCGGAAATAATCAACAACATAGGCTTGTGTCAATTTTCCCAAACAATGAATGATGAAAACAGAAAAAGCTATCGTGTTTTAACAAGCCTTGCGACGCCCTCTGTGGCAAAGTGGTTAGTGTAGTGGGCCACGACAGCCAGGTGTCCTAGGTTCGAATCCTCCAAAGGCCAGGGCCTGACTGAGCGACGTTTTCCATTGGGTGACGCGTTGTTAGCGCATCGGGTCCCATCGCAGCTATTTTTTGGTTTTCGACATTTTTTTCTTTCAAGTAGCTCTCCAATTGCCCTCATAGCTATATATTTTGGCGCCCTAGGCAGCATTGTGTCCCCACCCCCTCCCCTATATCAAGCACCGACATTTTATATGCGTCCTTCGATATTTTCTTTATATTCCATTGTGATATTTGCATCCTACAAATTTGGAAGCAAAGAAAAACTTATTACAAAATAATATAGGTTATATTTAAAGATTCGTAAAGTCTGCGAATGGCAACAAATATCATAAACTAACAACAATAACAGCGGTGTGTTATAGTGAGGGCTTTATTTTTCGAAAAGACTTCCTAGAGAAATGCATTTCAGGGCAAGTTAAGAATGTCAGTAAGTAAGCATGTAACTTGATATCAACCTCAGCGATCGAAAATAATTTATGATTCAGATCTTTTCGTGACGTGGTCGAACAGGGAACGTAATGTACAGAGTTGAATGATGCCAGTGGCGGGGAGAGAGGGGGCAGTTTCCCCCCACTTATGCCCCCAAAGGAAGTAACTAGGAGTCATTTCATGACATCAAATGGAACAAATGTCGAGTAACACCTTCTTCTCTCCTCCCCTTACCACTGCCAAGTGCAAATTTCTCCGTCGCGCATTCTATGTTGTGTTAAAGAAAGAAGAAAAAAGCTTTGGATGGCGTCATCTGTGACCGGCGTCCTAGACTTCAGCTTAGTGGCGGCGATTAGGGGGGACAGTTCCCCCCTCCCCCCACTTTTCGCCCATACTGTCTTTGCCCACCGCGGTTTTGGAACCCAATCGCCGCCATTGCTTCAGCCCCCTAGCCTACCCCTCGCTACTGGCCCGGTCCTCACAACGCTGGGTAAACGTTAAAATTTTGGATGTTCCCAGCGGGAATCGAACCCAGGACCGCCCGGCACCAAAAGCGAGAGCGCTAGCCAGTTGGCTACGTGGGAACCAGACTACAAACTGAAAGAACTTCAAACTCAAGTATGCTCCATCCACATCTCATGCACGCTTGGCATTATTTCCAACAATGGTTGCGAAAATCGTAACGCATCGAAGCCACCACGCAACAACCCATCCCCCATTTCTTCATATCTTCCATCATGCACTTCCTCTCCACCCGGTTTCAAATTACATGTTTATCTCTTAGCCTCAACAGCTCCTTTCTTTTCCTTCACCCGTGGTGTCCTTGTCCACAAATTCCTTACAAATTATGCAACGCATCCAGCCAGCAGTCCAGTCCATCAAAGGAATGCACCGTTCCTAATTTAATAACGCTTCTGACCTCCCAGCTGCTATACTTTCTCTATGTCGCTTGTGGTTCTACCGGATGCATAAGCTTGAGCCGTAAAAATGTGAAAACTCCCGCTGACTCAATGAGCGAGTGTGTCTGTTATTATTTTTTCCCCCGTCGCTCTTCATAATGACTATCGCCGTGCATCATCAAAACGAAGCACTTTCACCGCACGTCCGTACGTTGAACTCACCTCCAGAACGATGGGTTTAAATTGAAGTTAATTCTTGACTGTTTGTGTTGCTGGCGCGCGGTGCGGAAAGCTAACAATGGACACTTTCGATGCTATTCAAAGTACCCCGTACTCGAATTGAGCCGATGTTTTCATTGTTCTGTTCTGGCTAGAGATTTTTTCTAGGCAAAATCTGATACCAAAATATGCATTGGAAGCTTCAATGTGCAACAATGAACAACACTGCACGAACTGACATAAATAGAAAGCGGTCTTCTATTATAAAAAAGGTTTCGTGTTTCGATCTTTTAATTTGTTACTTGTCGAGATATCGACTGTCATTATCGAACGATTGTGGTCTCTCTCCAGTGATGTGCGTCTACGCGTAAACAACGATAGTCTACATTCTACACATAGACTATTTTATACACGTAGATTACGTAATCTATGTAAACAACATGGCGAAGGTGATAACTTAGCAAAGGGCGCCGTGGAATTAAAAGAAAATTATACTGGGTATCAGTTACTGATGTATGAAGAGAACTTTTCATACTCTTTCTTCCAAATTCGAACAATTTCTCACCTAGGAAGAAACCTAATATAAGAAATATTCTAGTGTTTTATGGGGGAAAAACCACTCTTGCCTCACGACTGCCATCTGTTGTTGTTTTTGCACACTACTTATCTTCGTGCATGGTTGATAGAAGGGAAGATAAATTTTGTTGTAAACAGGATTCTTTTCATTTCTTTAGGATCCAATATAGTTGAAAATGTCACTTTCTTTTCATGAAACCCTTGAAAATTAATTTTAATGCACTTTAGATTGTCTACGTAGTCTATGTAAACTACAACCCAATGTAATCTACGCGTAGATTACGTGTAGACAACGCATGTAGACGTAAACTTATGTCTACTGCACATCACTGTCTCTCTCTAACTACCAGACGGGTTTCTTTGTTTTGCATTGAGATAGCGGCGATTTGGGGGCGTGGTGGGGGCGCAGTTGCCCCCCGCACTATAATAAACATTATGTATAAAGGGAAAGTAAATTGTCCTTGCTCGCCCAGTTTTGGAATCCAATCGCCCCTACTGCATTTATCTATCAAATTTTATCTTATTACCGGACAGACAGACGCCAAAGTTGCATAATGATGCTTTTGGCTGGTGGGCGCTCTAAAATTAGTTTAATTTCGTAGAACGTAACGTATTCAGCTTCAATACATTATATACGGCATCTATACCTGTCAATTGAAGTCAAGAAATAGTATCACGTGATCTTTCTGGTGACTGCCTCCCGGATGGAGTTAGATCATGGCATTGAAATCAAGGGGTTCCGGGTTCGATACCCGGTAGAGGAACTTAGTGTTTCGCATCGCAGTTTAAACTGTAGGTCCAGTCCCGATTAGCCTTTCTGTTAATAAAATGACTTAAAAAGAATCAAACTTAAGAGTCCAGCAATTGCTTAACCTTTGGAACAAAGTGAGATTTAAGCAAGGTTTGTATTTTCAATATTTAACGTGAGTTTCGTTTAACGGTCGTAATTATGGTGCAAATAGTCACGGAATAATGCACTGCAGAATTGCCAACATATGCATACGGCGGCGTGCTTAACAATATGATACACATAATCACTTATTGTTAAGCTGTTTCATTGTTGATACTTAAAAGTTCTAATAGATTACCTTGACCATTTTGCACACTTTAAACTGTAGGGCAAGTCCCGATTAGCCATTCTGTGCATAAAAGCAAATTCAAACTTAAGAGTCCGGCAATTGTTTGATCTTTGGTATGAAGTTATACTTAACCAAAGTTTGTGTTTCCAACATTTAACGCGAGTTTTATTTAACGGTCGCTATTAAAAAGTTGTAAATAATACCCAATAATGTATTGCAGAATTGTGAACATTTTAAATGCATGTCGTGCAACAATATGATACACATAATCACATATTGTTCAGTTGTTTTATTGTTCATACTTAAAATATGCAGTGCATTAACAATTCTATTAGATCACCTTGACCATTTTGCACACTGACCAAGTTTCAAAATGATATTCACCTGTTCAACATTCATCTTTGAATTGAATTAGTAGTTCAATTGCACAGAAAGGAAATGACAGCTGAATTTCCATAAAGTTTGTTTTAATTACATATTAATTAAGCAGTGGTAGCAACCTTGAGTGTTTTACAGCCAATTGCTTCAGCATTGAGATCAACATATTCGTACGAATCGTTAACAGCTTAATTTCCCACTTTGCATAAATGTAGTGTTTATGTACCTCACGCATGTATCCAAAATCACTTAATGGAAAATTGTAATTAGTGTGTAACATACACTTGATGTTACCATTTGCAAACAAATAACCACGCACGACTTGTTTCGTGAGTAGCGGCAGACAGTGCTTGTCTTGTATTCGGCCTTAAGGGATTTCGTTGTTCATAACTTTTCTTTTATAAGTTTACATCTAGGTTTCTAATGCAGGGACGAATTTTCTTTCTTTACGAAAAGTGGCTTCTTCCTCTTCTTCTTCTTTTTCCTCCTCTTCTTCCTCTTCTTTTTCATCCTCTTCTTCTTCTTCCTCTTCTTCTTTTTCATCCGTTTCTTCTTCTTCCTCTTCTTCTTCTTCTTTTTCATCCGCTTCTTCTTCTTCCTCTTTTTCTTCCTCTTGCAGGTTTGAGTCTAAACAAAGTAGTCACGTGGTATTAACCTATTCAAAAGCATTGAATTTTCCATCGGAAGATGTAGCTTTAAGAATTGTGGCAGCAGTTTTGAAACAAAATTGTGGTGTGTATCATACATTCATGTAAAGATGAGATTTCGGAAAATACGTCGATATATTACACATACCTTACAGAGGAGAATGAAAAGAATAAATGAATTAGGAAATCGAGTGAAGGGATTGCTCGTAGCGGCTTCCGATCCGAAACGGCAGCCAATAGGCAGCGACGCTGCAGTCACGCGAATGTGCTGAACTCCCAGAATTCATGTCGCCAGCATCACTGAAGGTAAGCTCGGCCTGGTTCGTTTGAGCTTCGGCTGTGTTCGGAAACTGAATTGCTGGATTTTCTTTAAAAATGCTTGATTTCCTTACGACAACAATTCTTTACCTTATGCTCTGTAAGGTATGTACTTATAATACAGGGTTTCTATAAATTAGTTATAGAAAAGTAACCGTTAATTGTGAAGAAAGTGTATGTGTAACAGAAATGGTTTATACATAGCATATCTTCAAGTTTATTGTCGCACGTTGTTAGTTTCAGACGCCGCCAATGGAGGCGTGAGCGTTACACACCATAATTTTGTTTCATAACTGCTGTCACAATCCTTGAAGCTACTCGTTCCGATGAAAATTTCAATGCTTTTGAATAGGCTAATACCAAGTGTCAGATTTGTTTGGACTCAAATCGCTGTGACGTCACCAGTTATATTGTCCATTCTAAACCTTAAGTGTTGCCAAATATATGCCTTTGGAGCTACAGCGCACACAAATTGTGACCATGAGAAATGTGTCGTTTGGACGAAACCAAAGAATCTGCCATTAAAAAAAGTAGTTCCTGTGTGTTCTTAGCCTAAAACGTGACTTCCGAGTCTGTCTACATGGGCCATTGAAATGCGAGCTATGCACACAAGAAAACAAAAGTAGAGTTTTAGTGCGTGCGTGCGTAGCGTGCGTTTAATACCGCCAGCAAATCACTACCAGCCACTCACGGTCCTCGGAGGTGGAGGAAATACAGAGCTTAGTAACGTGATCTCTCTCACAAGTGGAGCAAACCAGGCAGTCAGTGCAGAAGTGGACGCCTTTTTCTTACGAAAGCATCCTTTCCCTTACAAGGAACAAGAACATATATATATATATATTACAAAAACATAGGGCTGGTTCTGCAAGATAAAAGGTATCCTTCAGCGAGAGGAAAAAAAAAGAAAAGGATTTCATTGCGTTGAAAACAGAGTGTCAGTGGTACCAACCGGAAGTTTTTCGTTTCTGCTCGTTTCACTTCTGTAACCCAAATGGACCAACATTCGCACGGGCACCTGTTAAGAAGCAAACCGAACAGGTATAATGACAGTAATAAACCTCTACCCGGAAGATCTGAATGGGCGTGTGGAGATAATGCATACTATACTTTGCATAAATGGGGTTACGTGTGAAATTGCTGATATCAGAACAGGAATGGAAATTCTTGAAGAGCGGACGTTGATGAAACCTAGAGTTGCGCCGACCTCTGTGGCGTAGCGGTTAGCATAACACGCTACGTCGCCCGGGTTTGAATCCCGACCTGGGCATAGGTGTTCTTTCTGAGTGTCCCTTCATCAATTTCATCATATCATCCTCAACTTCGCGATTAACCAAAAGTGTCAGAAAAGCTAAGTAAAATAAACCAAATCAATCAATCAGCCATCATTTATCATCGTTGTCGTGTTTGGAGAGTACAAAAGCGACATTAAAAACATACAGTAGGAACAGTGGCGGAGAGTGGGGGGGGAGCAGTTGCCCCCCTTCACTTTTGGCAACTTTTACCTCCGCACTAAACCTTATCTGTCAAGGGAATCTAAACTGTCCTTGCCTCCTTTTGGCACCTTGCTCCCCCCTTTTTTGAAACCCAATCGCCGCCACTGAGTACAAATATTAGTATAACCGTTTAAGAGATTAGGTTCGATTCTCGACGGGAGTCGGATCTAATTTTTAAACCGTACCTATAGGCGTATAAAGTTAACTAATTTGTTGCAAAATATTAGTACAATTTATTCAAATTTTCAGATCCTCTTTACGCTTGAGGAGCCGCGCTGGTCTAGTCGATAGAGCGTTTGACCGCCACACGGGAGACCCGGGTTCGACTCCCGGGGCGAGTGATCCAAGGAACTTTTCCGGCTCTGTCCCCACATAAAAAGATACTCTGGGGCACACCCAGCCTCAAATAAAGCCTGTGGGGTAATGGTGGCCAGAGCGTGGTGCTGACCATATGACCTTCAAAATGGCCGAGATCGAAGAATGTGTGGTATAATTTCAAAGAGTTTTACTGTTAAGAGTTTCATGCGTATATTTTGATTGAACCTGAAATTTGAGAACAATTGACTCCTCTGAGAAGTACGAGTTAAAACATGTGTAGTATCTATTGTTTAGTATTGATTTCAAGTTTGGAAACTTTGCATTTGGGAAATGATTTAAAGTGGAAATGTGTTAATTTTACATTGCTTTTTAACTGTTCTAGTAATGTGTATTATTTACTCCGAATGTCTTGTGTCCTACATTTTGACTTAAGGTCCTACCTGTGCCTCATGGCATGGTGCTAAGTGCACGGGGAAGTTTAACATTACCATACCTTTCTATTTTACATTCATTATTGTGCACTGTGCATTCTTTTACTTTCAATTATCAACAATCATTGCTAAAGTCAAACAAGGATATGGAAAATAGGTGATTAGACATGTCTAGCAGAATACGGAGATATAATCGTTTTGAAGCTAACTGCAACAATGATAGATTGAATCACAACTGCAACAATGCAGTTGGACCTTCAGCTTGAAACTGCAAATACCTTCTTCTCAAGGGAAGCATCACGTCTGTTACTAATGGAGGAAGCACAGCTCTACAATCATATGCACGTGTTTTTTTTGCACCAAAGTGTTTTGCATTCTCTCGTCTGCATCCTCACGTAGAAGTACGTATAACGTATTCAGAAACGCTGTCATTAGGACTTGCTGCCCGATTCTCTGTGTTACTGTGTTCAGAGACACAAACCGCTTCCATGCTTCGTGCCTTCCCTCGGGCGTTCATGTTCTGGGATATTCAGGAGAACATTTCCCACTTTTTTCAAAGCCATTTTTTCCCCCTTCTACTAACACGCAAATCCAAATAGTTACGTAGCTCTGCTGAACCTCATCTTCTTCTGTCGCTACCACATTGCATGAGTTGAAAAGATCTTCCAAAAAATTGGGCTTCAGATAGTCGTGACGGGATTTTGTAACATCGTGCACACCAAGACACTCACGCGATGCGACGGAAGATGCTGCAAATCTTTAGGTTCTCAGTCTCAGCACCAATCGTTTTGTAGGGAACAGGGTTAGTGGAAAGGAGTATCCGTGAGCGTATTTACAAACCCTATAGTACTGCAGAACCTCTAGCGATATTTGACTACTGATTGGCTGCCATTCCGGAAGTTGATGCAGCGTTTCTTCAAGTTAACGCTAGATGGCAGGATTCGAATTAACAGTGTAGATTTCAGATATCCATCCCAACTAGATAAGAAACCCATTTACACTAAGGTTAATTTTTTAGCAAAATTATTTAAATTAATGTTTTAGATGACAGAAATCGGAACTCTTCTTGCAGTGAATGATTTTTGTATTTAAAGCCACATCAGTGCAAACATTGTTACTACCAATGACTATTGAGAAAATTATGTATATCCAACGTATAGCATTTTAAACATTATATTTTATTACATAAACGTATATTTCTTAACATAATTTCGACAATCTGATTACAAAATTTATTACTATACCATCACAAGCCTTATTTTTTCCATACTTTTGCTGTAAATGAAGAAGCAAGGAACAATGGACAAGGAACATAAACACTTCCGGTGCACACAGCCAATAAGAAAGCGTTATATACCTCTGGTTCTGCAGCACTATAGGGTTTGTAAATACGCTATCCGCGAAGGGCTCGTGATGGTGGAGTTACTGGCACACATGCGTCAATGTCATTGCAAACCTCACGAGGTGTCTGTGGATGTCGTCAGCTGGACTCCGAATCTATAACAAGAACAGTAAGCAAATAGGGTAAGAGTTATGATGATTGATGATGCTAAGCGCTATTCTCGGTCAAGACTGCTTAAAGATGAAGGAGTCAAGGTTGCAACCCAATGATTTATCTTTGGTCTCTGTTCTTTGCATTCTTCAGTGCGAATGCTAGCCAGGGTTGTTAAAGGTTCAGCAACCCACAAATTCTAATGGGTTCCAGATTTCAATAACACGTTGACGTGCATAAACTGAAAATAATTCACCTTTTATTTATTTATTTATTTGAGAAAATTTCAGATACAGCACAGGTGGCCATTTTACACTGAAATTGTCAACAATGAGAAAGCAATAATTATAATAAGCATAAAAATAAAAAATAAAATAAAATAAATAAATAAAAATAAATAAGAAATAATTAAAAGTAACAAAACAACATAAAAGTGAATAGCAAATGAACAAAAAAATAAGTAAAAGATGGCACTATGGGATATTAATTACAAGTATTTCTTCTGATAGAAGACCGAAAGGCAAACTCGGAGGAAAATATATCAATACTTGAGGGGAGATCATTGTATTGTGCTGCAAGTCTATAAAAGAGAGATCTTTTTTGAATTTCTAGTCTAGGTTTTTTAGTATAAAATAACCTTGTATTGCGAGTTGTGCGCATAGGAACTCTAAAGTGGAATTCCTCAAGGAGTGTGTTGCAGCGGATTTTGCCATTCACAATTTTGTATAAGTAACTGAAATCATTCTGCAAACGTCGCTGATAAGCAGTTTGTAAGTTTAGAAAATACAAGAGATGCGGAGATGAAAAATTGCGTAATGAGGGAACCCTGTGACGGACTATAGCTATAAAGAAGTGAAACACTGAATCGATTCTGGAGAGCTGAGTGGGACATGCCATGGACCAGACGGGAGAGCAGTATTCTATTATTGTGGAGATGAATGATTTGAAGTACAAAGTGAGGGCTGAGATGTCACTAATTTCAGTGAAACGGTAGAGTAAACCTAAGAGACGCATGGCCTTTTTTGTGGTGCATAAAATATGTTCCTCAAATGTGAGCTTTTGGTCGAAAACAATGCCTAGGTCCTTGTGAGAGGATACTGCTTTGATGTGTCAAAATACACATAGGAATGTATTAAAGGGTATTTTTATCAGATGAAGTTCCATGTGATGCACTAAAATGCATCAATTTGGTAGATCAGACGAGATCATTTCGAAGATAACAAACTTTCACTTTTTAATGCATCAATTGACACAGCTAAATGTGTAATTTTGTTATCTTGGAAATGATCTTCTCTGATCTTCTAAATTGATGCATTTTAGTGCATCACATGGAACTTCATCTCATAAAAATACCCTTTAATACATTCCTATGTGTATTTTGACACACTAAAAGGTGCATCATTTGCAGTTTATGCACGTTAACGTGTTATTGAAATTAAAATATATGTGTCAAGAGACACGTTTTGGGTTCTGTGTGTGGGTTCCGCTGCAGGATCGGATACTCTTTTCTCGCACAATTTAAATTCGGTCCAAGTTGCGTATTGTTACATTGAAAAAAGGTTCCTGCACCGTATTTTAGTTGTTCCTGAAAAAAGTGTTCCTGGACCGAATTGAAATTCTTCCGTAAAAAAGGTTCCTGGACAGAATTGAAATTCATTCTAGCAAAAAGGTTCCTGGACCGAATTTAAATTCGTTCAGAAAAAAGGTTTCCGGACCGTATTTAAATTGATCCTGAAATAAAGCTTCCTGGACCGTATTTAAATTGATGAGGAAAAAAGGGTTCCTGGACCGATTTGAAACACTTTTCAGATAAAAAGGTTCTTTACGGTCCCGAACCCATTTACGTTTGCCGATTTTCTCTGCTGGACCGGAATTGAATTTATTTAAAATTCCTGGACCTTTAACAATCCTGATGCTATCACGGTGTCACTTTTCTGTTTCAGATTGTCATGGTCCGGATGTTATTTGTATGAATGCATTAACTTACTCCACCCTACATTATCTTAATAAGTATTAGATCACAGAAAATACATAAAAAAAGGTCTGATTAATTAGTATCGATACATATTAAAATATATTGAAACGGAGCGGTGCGTAAATTTGCTGTACTACTTTCCTTGTGGCGGATCTATATTTTCCGAAGAGGCAAATTCCCAGAAGCTTCGAAACTAAGCCCCATGACGTAACAGTCCTCTAAGGGTAATCAGCAACATATAAGAACTTAACATGTAACAAAGTTAATGGCAAATACTAAAAATTGATAAATTATCGGAGAATACATATGTGATTTCTTCAAACAACAGTCGTGCGATCTCAAGGTTATTGTCAAAATTTATGTGCATTTTTACCATAATTTCGTTGTACTTGGGGCATCCTAAAATGTTTGCGTAAATTCCTTCAGCAGACCTTGGAAATCAGGCACAAATTGACCCTTCTGCTCTAGAATGACACGCATGTCAAGCACGATTCTCACACTGCCATCTGTGTTCGAGTAAAACCTTTCACAACGTGCAAATCGGCAAAGCGAAATTCAGGAGTGGTAAACATTCTTATGTGATTGCATGTGTCACAAATTGACATAATCCGGCACAGAATAATCCCAGACAGCACGTAATCATGTGACAAGCTTGCGATAGCTTGCTTATAGCTTGTTTACTTGATGCAGGCAGCAACTTAGACTTATGGTAACTACAGATAGCTGGGTGCAGACTTGCTTCAGGCTTGCAGCAAGTTTGCTACAACTTAGCCTTATGGTGACTACATAGCTGGGTTCCAGCTTGCTTCAGGCATGCAGCAAGTTTGCTACAACGTAGCCTTATGGTGACTACATAGCTGGGTTCCAGCTTGCTTCAGGCTTGCAGCAAGTTTGCTACAACTTAGCCTTATGGTGACTACATAGCTGGGTTCCAGCTTGCTTCAGGCTTGCAGCAAGTTTGCTACAACTTAAACTTATGGTGACTAGATAGCTGGTTGCAGACTTGCAGTAAGTTTTTCTTTGATATATGGGATATCACGCAACCTGGCTGAGACAGAGACTGACATCTGGATGTGGAGTCTTGGATGTGGACATTCTTCGTGACTTCACTGGAGGCAATGCTGCTATCAAATGTGCAATCGGAAGACCAAACTGTCCAGGCAAGGAGTGGCCATCTAATGTAACATTCCTTGGGTTTTAAATGACGATGGCGCGCAACTCGTTTAGATGCGAAGGCAAAAACTTGGATTTGCAAGATTCCTTCGGCCGTCAAGGGGAGAAAGTTTCTACCTAAAATCTGGTTTTAGTATGCGACTCTGGTTTGCAGCATCCATCACGGAACGAGGGGAAAGGAGCCCTGTGCAGGAAATGACGGAAAAAAGAGGATAAATATAAAAGAGAGGGGTACGCACAAGCAGAATCTCAGCTGGGCTTAGATTTATAGCCGTGTGTCTTTCCAGAACATGCTCAGATCAGGAAGTTGAAGTTGAGAAGACACACCGGACCGGTGCTACAACGCTTAACCAAGTAGCCTTCCTTTTTTTTCCGGCTCCTCCTCCTGGTAGCCGCTGATGCGTTCCCATACCACTACCAGCAAGCAATTGCTACCAAGATGCATAAGGTTGAAGAAAACATCGTGGCTTTAATAGGAAGATCGCAGGGTTGGGCGAGGTAATACCAAGAACAAGGGTTGTTAAAGGTCAGGTACCCATAAATTCTAATGGGTTTTATTGGGTTCGGATGCAGGACCGGAACCTTTCCTCTCGCAGAATTTAAATTCTGTACAAGTTCCGTATTGTTTCATTGAAAGGAGGGACCGTATTTAAATTGTTCCGCAAAAAAAAGGTTCCGGGACCGAATTTGAAATCAACCTGAAAAAATGTTCCTGGACCGAATTTAAATTAACCCGGAAGAAATGTTCCTGGACCGAATTTAAATTGATCCGGCAAAAAGTTACCGGATCGTATTTAAATTGGTCCGGAAGAAAGGTTCCTGGACCGCATTTAAACTGATCCGGATGAAAAGGTTCGTGGACCAAATTTAAATTGATCTGGAAAAAAGGTTCCTGGACCGCATTTAAATTGAACCGGAAAATGGTTCACCGAATTTAAATTCAGGCTGAAAAAAGGTTCCTGGACCGAATTTAAATTCAGCCTGAAAAAGTTCCTGGACCTAATTTAAATTCAGCCTGAAGAAAGGTTCCTGGACCGAATTTAAATTCAGCCTGAAAAAAGGTTCCTGGACCGAATTTAAATTCAGCCTGAAAAAGGTTCCTGGACCGCATTTAAATTCAGGTGGAAGAAAAGGTTCCTGGACCGAATTTAAATTCAGCCTGAAAAAAGTTCATGGACCGAATTTAAATTCAGCCTGAAAAAATGTTCCTGGACCGAATTTAAATTCAGCCTGAAAAAAGGTTCCTGGACCGAATTTAAAATCAGCCAAAAAAAGGTTCCTGGACCAAATTGTACTTCACAGATGAAAAGGTTCTTTACGTTTCAGAACCCATTTACGCTTGCTAATTTTGTCCCCTGGACCGGAATTGAATTTATTCGATATTCATGGACCTTTTAAGAACCCTGCTCAGAACCTTTCGTCCATTAGACATTATGGTGGAGCATCACTCGTGAGAAGAAAATTGCAATGCTAATCTTTTCAGCACCGATCTTCACCCGGGCGTTGACTTTCATCAAAACGTGTCGGAAATGCATGATTAGGTAGAAAAGCCGAGGTGGTCGGTCGTTGAGATATGATTCCTAATGGCTCCTCTGTTAATGGAGAGGACCAACCGCGGACCAAGCGTTTGTCGGCTGGATTCCACGAGCCCATTTGCAATGATTCCTCTCTCGCTACAACACTAACGACGCAACCATCAGCATCCACACTAGGAAATGCAATTTGGCCTCTAATCGTCTGCGTACGTGATATAATTTGATTTCGGAAATTACATCCTACGATGCTGAAATTGAGTAGGTATTTATTACAATTATTATACCGTTGAGAAATGAGTTGGCAATCCTTAATATGGTAAAGTTAATATAGACGTTGATTAATTTGTATAGGTTTTTCATCTTTACAGTATGTAGACTCATCATTTAAGTACTGAATATTTAAGTTACCTAAACATCTTTCAGTGTGTTCTTTGCACAGACTATGCAAGATTGTAAATGTGCCAAGTACTTTGATATTCAGAACTCACTGATCTCAATTTCACGATTTGTTCGCGAAAGTTTAGCATAACTCGGACATATCAGTTCGTGTTACGTTGCAAATTATTTCGTCATAATTTTTACTGCTGCTCTTATTACGTCTCTATCATTCATCTTTTAGTGTAGTACGTTAGGATGAATTAATTACTTTTCAATTTTATTGGATCTAAAATAATATATGTTTATTATATTCAGTTCATTTTCTTATGTAGTGGTGCTGCCATCTCTTTTCGCTTTTGTAAGCTTGTTATTTATCGTGCTGTCAAAAGGAACCAATCAAATGCGTCCGCCTCGGAAAGCGGGAAGTTCAAATATCGACCGAGACATTATGCGAGTATGTGTGTGTGTGTTTCAATCTGTGCGTTTATGTTTCATCAAACAGATTTCATACACTTAATTTTCTGTTTGAGGGTTCAGTATCGTGGCTAATCGCAGCGACGAGGAGTGCTAATAAGATGAAACTGATTAACATATAAGCAAACATACTTATGTTCTCATAAACATGCTCTTATGCACGCGTGTGTTCCATCATTGTTGATGACAACTGAATATAAATAACACTGTTCGTCTGGAGGTTGCCGAGAGAGATTGGGCAACGAGAAAAAATGAATGAAGAACCACTAAGATCGACTCATGTATAAGAATCAGGTCATTTAATTAATCGATCTTCTATCTACATGTTTGATCTACATAACAGTTTAATAGCTACACGACTACACCGTAACTATGAGGCGTGTTCCTTGTAGGCATTAGGGAAGGAAATATAATGTCCAGTGGCGGCGATTGCGTTCCAAAACTGGGGGGCAAGGTGCAAGAAGTGGGGGGGGGGCAAGGACAGTTTACTTTCTCTTGGTACATAAAGTTTAGCATAGTGCGAGGGCAAAGTGGCAAAAACTGGGAGGGCAACTGCCCCCTCTAATCGCCACCACTGTGAGTGGCAAATCTTTTAACTGTCTTCCTTTATGTAAAGTAGGGATATAATTAATTCAGAACTGTGTACACTGACGTTTCATACTATAGGCTCTAACCAATATCTGACTGTACTTCAATTGAAAATTTATTGCTGGTTAAACCACAATTGATTGATAGTTTTTTTAGTCGATAATTATCTTATGCTTTCATAGATGTCGGGATAATATTATATTAACTTTTGTCACATAGGTCGATATATGATACAAAATTCAATGCACTTTTATGTACTATAATTTGGAGCTAAAAATCAGAGCGAAAAATAAATTGGCAGTTGTCTTCTAATAAGAATTAACAATTAAAATTTATAAATAAAATTGTTGGGACTCGGCGCATCAAATTAAGGAAAATAGAATTTATTGCTGAGAATCACTGATCTAGGACAAGATGTGTAGAATGATTCCACATGATAAAACTCATAATCAGATAGATCATATTCTCATTGATAATGGAAGGCATACTGTAATATAATTGACGTTCGTTCAAGCCCCTAGAGCGACAGTCGCGGAGGAAATCATAACAAGGCAACAATAAAGCCAACGAATAGGAGAAAAAGAACAAATAGAAGTCAAGGCAACGGCACTTCAACAGCAACAAGCAAGAAATTTCATTCATTCATCTACAGTCCCGCAGAATTAACTTGAGAGAAATGGCCGCTCGGTGAGTGATGCAACTGCGCTCGAATTGGCTAGAGCGGGGGACTTCCCCCTGTAACTGGCCAATGGAAACTCTAGAGTAGAGTATGCAGAGTTTCCATTGGTCCGTTACAGCGGGAAGTCCCCCGCTCTAGCCAATTCGAGCGCAGTTGCATCACTTACCGAGCAGCCATTTATCTCAAGTTAATTCTGCTGGACTGTAGGACACAATTGAATATGATGTGATAAGAATCAATGTTCATTAACGTCGATAGGTCTGATAGCTGCCGGATCCCACTTTAAACTGCAGGTCCAGTCTCGATTAGCCTATCTGTGCATAAAGTGGAGACTTAAAGCACAACTCCTCGTCTGAGAACTGTACTCCGGCCCGTAGCCAGGTCTGGAACTGCCATCAGCCCCCCCCCCCCCTGACACTGCTGTCAGCCCCCTTGACATTAGGCAAAACTATTTTGTATAGTTTGTGAAAATGTAGACAGCACATATTATTTTTCTCACAACTTTGGTGAAGTATAAATTTACATAACATGAACAGCAGCTAATACATTATTTATCTGTACCTTCACTGCCCCTGTTGCGAACTCCCTTTTAGACAATTGATTGAATTGCTGTTTTAAGTCCACTTTATGCACAGTAAGGCTAATCGGGACTGGACCTACCGTTTAATGTGGGATCCGAACCACTATGTGCCTCCACCGGGAATCGAACCCAGGGCTCCTTGATTACAAGGCTCCGACGCTACCACTGCGCCATCGGGGAGGTCCCTCTTTAAGACAAAAATCTGTGACTTTAATCTCATCATGCAAATTCCTTCCGCATCTGCGTCAAAGGTCAACAGATCCCAAGTTTTGGGAACGAAGGGGAGTGTCATTGCTTCGGCCGGGGGTGGAATGTACAGTAGGCACTATGATTGAATATTGTACATTTTCTTGTGTGATTATAAATATCTGTATCATCAAAAGTAGTATGGATTGTGTAGTAAGGGATGATTTCAATAGCAGTCAAATAACACATCAAGCGATGTATATTTCTAAATTTTATGTAACTTAATGACCCCAACCCCACCCCCCACACACACACGCACATAGTTTACCTTCATTTAATACTGTTAAACTTTTGAAAAATGTGCTTTGTTTACAAAGCCCCCCCCTTATAAAGTGTGAGCCTCCCCCTGGAGATCAATTCTAGCTACGGGCCTGACTGTACGCAGTCATGAGATGTCGTGAATACCTAGCTTATACTCGAACTCAGATCGTTCAATGTATCTAGGGTGTTCAGGAAAAGACACAAATCACAAACTGCGATTTTTGGTTGCTTGCATGTAAATCACACTGAATCAATTAAAGAGAATATTACAAAAATAATTTTATATTGGGTGTGTGTAAATATTGTAAATAGCATTGATGATCCAACCTGTAATGTTTGTAAACATTAAAAAGAAAATTGTATCCTGTAAAATTATATTTCTGACATAGGTGCTTCTTCCCAAACAACCTTGATATTACACTGTCGTTCTTCCAGTGACGAATTGAGGCCGCTTTGTTCCTCACTTAGTACACTGCAAAATGTGCATATTGTTGTTAATGTTAATATTTAGTTACATTTACGGTAAAATGTCACATTAAAAAAGAAAGAAACAGTAGCTGCCACGTGGACTCAGTGGGACCTGGCAACTGTGGATTACTTGAAGCTTCTCGAACAGCCTACATGCGAGATTTAAGACCAACATAAATGTGTATTATAAGAAGTTAGAGAAGTATTTACTTTATAATATGAACACAGTCCATCCTTGGATGATTAACAGATTCTTTATTAATCATTATTCTTAGAATATAAGTCTTCTTGGCATTATGTTTTAAACGTTTTATTTGTTTAAAACAGGTTTCTTTGGGATCTTGTTTAAAACACTGTTTAAAACAAAAAAACAACTTTGTTTTGTTTCTTTTAAATAAACACAAATTTTCCCAATTCTGCTTCTGAGTAAGATTTAATTACTGGTTGATTGAGTTTGTGTATTAAGTCCACTTTATGTACAGTAAGGCTATTCGGGACTGGACCTACAGTCAAAGTGAGATCCGAACTACTATGTACCCAGGGTACAGTCGACGGTATACGCCGTGTACCCTGTAGTTAACCTTACTCATCAGCGTATACCTTCTGTTACAACGAGTTTTGTTTATACTTGGCCATAATACGATAAGCCACGTATTATGTCCAGGACCAGGTTTAGAGCACTTAGCATTTAATTTTGGAGTTTCGTGGAAGCCGAGTGTGCCCCGCACCAGACACCCGTAACTTCAATGTAGTAGTTACGTCAAATGGTATGACTTATCACTAGAACTCGGATTTTAGAGAAATAAAAAGTTACGTCAGTGTTTCATTAAAAGACACAACAATTGATGAAGTTTTATGGTGCCTAAAATAACCTAGTTTGCTTGTTAGAACCTATTTTAGGTTTTTGTGCCTAAATCAAACCTTTTTTTTTTAGGTTTCTATATATTTTTAAGGTTTTACATATAGTTTCACGTAGGCTACTATTTTCGGAAGATATGTTACATTTTGATGTTTGAAATAGTTCAGTTGTAAGTGCATATTTTTCAAATTATAGTGCATATTTTTATTTTAAATTTTAGGTCCTAAAAGTCCTAGCCCCACCGATTACACTTAATTAAATTTAAATACATATCAGAACTAAAGGGCAATTTAAGTTAGTATTATTTTATTAGTAAAATAATTTGATGCCTGTAACATTCTCCCGTGAAGTTTGATACAATTCCCCCCGCCCCCGGAAGATTGATTGAGTTTGTGCTTCAAGTCCACTTTATGCACAGTATGGTTAATCGGGACTGGACCTACAGTTTAAAGTGGGATCGGAACCACTATGTGCCTCCACCGGGTATCGAACCCTGGACCCCTTGATTGCAAGGCGACGACGCTGCCACTGCGCCCCCCCCCCCCCTCCCCGTGGAGAATTCTACACTGGGTTCTTCTACTGAACGCAAATGCAAAGGAAATGGCCAGTCTACATTATTATTAGAGGCATGCAAATTTCGTTTTTGACAAAAACACGAAATATGAAATAACATGCTGTAAAGTTCATTTTTCATGTTCCTGAAAGATGTGAGGTGCATTTTCCTACCCTGTTTTGTCACGAAATAATGGGAAGTGAACTGCAAAATGTGAAATATACACAAACTCTTACCGTTTATATACCAACGCGACACTTTCTGAAGTCGGAAGTATCCTGTGAGTTATGCAATTCACGGAAAATTAATTCTACTGTAAATATTTAAGAAGCAAAAATGGACCCCTTTACACAGGAATAAACTTAATACTCTGTTAACTACATAAATGTGCTATTAGAAGGGATAAGTTTATTTTGTGTAATAAGTGCAGCTCTTAAATCAAATTTAGGATTATATTCACAATTTTAAAACCAAAATGTCATTTTATATAGCACTTTTGATGTGATTATTCACCGCTATAACACAGAAATTTTATTTTATTTACTGCTTTTGAACCTGAAATTGACTCTGTTTATGTACAGAAATTTTGCTTTTTTATTTACCAAAAATATGTACCTCTGATTATTATAAATGCACAAAACAGAAACTCACCTTCAAGATCTTTCTCGTAGCGCTTTTATCGAAGACCGTTTCGCTCTATAATCATCTCAGCGGCCAATAATTGTGACGTGATCAACGAAGATTCTAGCGTTTCCCCCCCCCCCCCACTCCCCTCCCCTACTCGCACCAATGACCTTCTATTCGCAGGGTGATGCGCTGGGGATTGTACAGCAGAAACCAGGTATCTGGGACACCACAACCGTTATCTAAGGACAGGCATTCTTTACCTGAACCACCCGCACACCTTTGGAAATCCTGGATCCCAGCTAACAACAGTCTGGTCTGGTGCTTCTACCTGCAAAAACCTTCGAGCTGTGAGCGCGCTGAATAGGTGCGGTTTGTTAGCGAAGTGATTTAAGATACGACTGCGAAAATATGCGCTGCGGTAAGCCAAGTCAAAACATAACCTATATTTGGCGAGCCAAGTTGGCCGAATTCTGTATTTTGGCTCGTGCTTCTGTGATTTTTTAACTCCTTTTCTATATTTTTGCCCCTAGAAAACTATGGGCTAAACGAAGATGAATAATTACCTGAAACGAACACACGTGGCATTGATCAATGTTATTAAGTCTACGGTGTACATTTATACTAAAAGAAAAGTGATAGGACTGGTCAAACGTTGATCATAGTAATCAATGTTTCCATCACTTTCAGGATTAGTGTTTCCAAATCAAAGCATGACACTAAAAAATGTTGTTTTTTCTTTCTCCTCCAAGGGATAACATAATTTTGAACGCTATTACATGATACAAACATATGTTTTTCTCTACACGATTTTTGGATTTGATTTATTTTATTTTACTTCGCGTTTTATGCCTCTTGGCTAATTTGCGAAGATGGGGATGAGTGATGAAATGATGAAAGTGATAAATGGACATTCACACACAACATGCCCGAGCGGGATTCGAACCGGGGACCCTTGGCGTCGCAGCGCGTTGTGCTAACCACTCAGTCACAGGGTCCGACGTTTCTCTACACGAGTCCATCCAGAATATACATCAAATATCAACTTTTTACATTCATAAAGACGTTTAATTAACTATGACGGGAATATAAGAGGACGCAAGATATTAAGAATGAACATGCAAATAAATGAATATGACTATGATCTGCTTTAAAGGTACCTTCCCGACATTTTCGTTTATTTATTACAAGAAACTGGCTATGGTGTTTGAAGAAATGACTATTTGAATGTGAACTCTCAACGCATAACTATATTTGAGAAATTAACTCCATCTACTGTCTTTCAGTTGAATTGCATTTTCTCATAATAGGTTAAATGTTAATCTTGTAATTTAAGCCAAGGCAATGGTCCTAAGTATACGTTGTATGCTTAGGACCATTTATAAACGGCTATAAACTTGAAGTCAAATATCAGAGAGAATATCTTATGGATTCACAAAATATTAATTTAATATATTAAAGACAGTTTCTAGTTTAATTATTTTACTTTGCATTTCACTCATTGGTTACTCGCGACGATGAGGATGCATCACGACCTTTAAAATGTTAAATTCAAAAACACACTTTTCTCACATTATAACATCAACTCTGTTATGACGTAATTGTGTAACCTTTCCTAATGGTTATTGACTAACCTGTCAGTTTCTCCTTTGTGGGATTTGCACAAATGAACTGAAGAAAATTCAGCAACGCTGGCTAGAAATCGCAAACGCGATGTGAGCCAAAAATAAAGAAGAAGAAGAAGAACTGAAGGAAGGCTATGTGGAATTAATATTCTTACCTGATTCAGTGTTTTCTTTTTAAGCGTAAATGATATGGAACTAACATCAGTGCAAGCTATATTTAGTATTGACTGACATGAAATATATAAAGTGGTGTGGATGCTTATGGTCGTCCACTGTATTAAGAATTATCCCACATCTGTTAATGTCTTTTTCTTCGCAAAAGAAGTGAATGCAAATTTTGACAGTGATAAAGCAGGGTAACGTAGCATAGTGTTAACTAAATTGTAAAATACATGATTCGGACCGGATTTAGGTACAGACGAATGTACATAATATTCAACCAAACCATACAGAATTATCTCACCTCGGAACAGTAAGCAGGAGGTGAATGGCGGAAGTACACTTGGCACGGTAAAATACTGTCACAGGAAATAGCAGCATGTGTTACAAAAGATGAATATATTCTTGCACTAAGCACACATAGAGGTATCAGCTAACTTACACATGAAGAAATAATTATGTATATTATATAACTATCTGTATATACAGGGTGTATCATAAGTAATAGCGCAAACTGACACAATTGAAAGTAGACGATAGTAGAAGCAAAAAGTCTCAGTAAACATGGGTCTGCAAACGAGCCGTTTTCGAGATAATTGCGAATGTGTGGTTACAAGCCGCCACTGACTTCATTGTTTGTAAACGTCGTCCTAGTTGGTAAAATGTACTCTTCGTTGCTGTAAGGTTCCATTTTCACTACGCAGTACAACACAACTGACGTGACTCCCACAGTACGACTAGACTGTGTACTGATGGTATCCATCTTGTTTGATTACAACGCCACCTTTCGGAAATGTTCTGTTTTGTAAACAAAGAGCAAACCTCGGAACGCGCAAGGAGTAGAGCACTCGGTGTTTACAAAATGCAATCAGTGACGGCTTCTAACCACACATTCGGACACATTATTAGCATTTTACCAACTAGGACGACGTTTACAAACAATGAAGTCAGCGGCAGCTTGTAACCACGCATTCGCAATTATCTCGAAAACAGCTCGTTTGCATACCCATGTTTACTGAGACTTTTTTGCTTCTATTATCGTGTACTTTGAACTGTGTCAGTTTGCGCTATTACTTATGATACACCCTGTATATACGAACAGAGTTATCGACACAGACTTCACACAAGCGTCTCTTCTCAGTTCTCCATTGACACTCCCGAGTGTTGCCAGGTCATATTTGAAAATCTTTTCCGTTTTACATCTACAATATTACTAACACTAAGAAGTAATAAACCTATCTGGTTATATGATGTAAAACATTGCCTTTTAAGGACTTAATCTTGTATGTAAGGACTCGAACTTAACAACTACGTCACAGTCCATACAAGATCAGCCTAATAGTTTCCAAATCTCCTTACTATGCAGGGGTTAAACTGATTTTTTTGGTGTTGACTTAACATCAACATGTCATCAATAATACATTCGCATCATCTCAATTAACCTAACGGTAGAAATACGTGACGTAACATATGTAGACTTCCAGTTCCCATGACTTGTTAATATGACATAATGATTAATCCTGAAAGGTCAGGCACTGCAATTTCATGAATGAACATGCATTACCAGCAGTTAACATGGCTTGTGTGCCTATTGTGTGCATGCACGTTTTTAAGGTATTGCATGCGGTGATTTCTGTTCATGAGAACTCATATTGCAATGTACATGCGTGGCCATGCGTGTCGTTTTCACACATGGTTGCTGCCGTTGAAAACAGCGTTACGTTAGAAGGAGCTGGAGTACTAACATGTGAACTCTGAAACTGTTCCACCCTCCAGATCAACAGAAGTAGAATCAGACAATGCTGTGCCCTTAATTGCAGTTTCTTTTAAGAGAAAGTACAATGGATTTTGTTATTGGGATTGCAGAAATTTGATTGGAATCATATTGGATTACTATGATGTACCCCGATGGCGCAGTAGTAGCGTCGTCGCACATAGTGGTTCGGATCCCACTTTTAAACTGTAGGTCCAGTCTCGATTAGCCTTTCTGTGCATAAAGTGAACTTAAATCAACAATTCAATCAATGATTTTGTTAATAGATCATTTTCAGTGAATAAGAACTTCATCTTTTATTTTCTGCTCGTATTAACGATGTTTCAAATTTACTAGTGTTAACGTTCATATTGTACGAGGCGTATTCGTAAAGTAAGTACAGTTCGCAAATATTGCCGCTGCAGCGATGCAGTCGCGACCGTGTGAGTTCTCGCTGACGTCATTCATCCGTTAGTTAGCCACAGGCACGCGTGGGAGCAGGTCATGCTTTTTCTTCGTAGTTTTCTGAAGGTTTGAAATGTTCAAGAAAATCAATCCGCCCGCCGACTGTGAAGTCCGGTTTGTGATTTGTTTTCTCAATGGAAGAATGGTTGAATTCTTGCCTAGAGGACAGACCACCAACAAAGATGCCTGCTGCGACACATTAATTCGGCTGCGTCGTGCAATTCAAAACAAAAGACGCGGAATGCTTAGCGAAGGCATTTTGTTGCTTCACGACAATGCTCGTCCGCATACGGCCCAACAAACTCAAAATTTCATCACGTCATTCGGCTGGGAACAATTTATTCATCCGCCAACAGCCCTGACTTGGCACCCAGTGACTACCGTCTCTTTCTTCATCTGAAGAAGAAGTTTCTTGCTGGTCAGCGTTTCGACGAGGATGATGACGTCGAAGCAGCAGTGCATGGATGGCTTTCGTCACAGGCGGGAACATTCTATGATGATGGGATACAAAAACTAGTGCCACGCCACGACAAATGCTTGAACAATGGTGGAAACTACGTAGAAAAGTAGTTTAAGGTCTGTAGAATGCAATGCAAATAAAAAAAGATACGAAACTATTTTACTTTATTTTTTACACCCTTTCGGTACTTAATTTCTGAATACGCCTCGTATAACGGAGACCGTCTGATATAAATTACCCCAAATTTTCCTAATTTGAAATATATCCCTATAAACTTAAATTAAGCGAAATGAAAAAGGGTGAAACTATAGTGAAACAGACATTCCCGTTTCGCCTAAAATGGCAGTTGTGTCATAAATAGACCTCGGATTTTAGATTTTTTTAACCTATTTCTTTCCTTTGCAGGTAAATAAGAAATAAGTTACGTAATCGTTTCATTAAAAAACGCAACAACTGACGAAATTTTAGAGTGCAAAAGGTTTTTATATATATTTTAAGGTGTTATAGGATTTTAATATCTCGCAGAGGTATTTATTCGGTTTGGTGGCGAAACAGTTCAATGTCGTGTGTTTGAAACATGTTTGCTGTCGATTTCCCTTACTCAAAGTCTGTAATGTTTATCAAGGCTCTAAACAAAACAACATGTCTGACGTCACTGTTACCTGCACACAGTGGCGGCGATTAAAGTTGGAAGTTTTACCCCCTAATATTTTGCCCATGCACTATAGACTCTTAGTGTGGTATTGCTCACTTTCACGTCTGTTCGGTCACAGAAGGTTTAAAGGTTTTCTCGGAATCCATCGCTTCAGGGCAATGGTTCCGGTGAAGTCAGGCTTGACAGCTGTTGAATTTAGCAGTGCCATCTCTTGTTCTGTTTGTAAGAATAAGTGGAAGCAAGATTGGGAGTAGTGCCTCAGCGTCTCTTAGCGGTATATTACAAAACTTCTTGCGAATGGGGATTCTCAGGAGGAGGTGAGTGCACCGGCTTTCCTGCCTTAGATGAAGATCTGCTTATACTCTATGTGATCAAAACTATCCGGACACACCGCGAAATGCCTGTGTATCATAGAGGGCGACACAGTACTGCCATCTACCGCGTCGAACACATAGTCAGCGAACTCAGTAGTCTATAAACAGTGTGAGACAGCAGTATGGGATGGTCTGAGGAACTCATGGACTTTCAACGTGGGCAGTTGGTTGGGTGCCACTTGTGTAGGAAGTCTCTGTGTGAGATTTCCACCCTCCTAAACATCGCTCTGTCCACTGTTTCCGATGTTATGGTGAAGGGATGTGTAAACCCAAAAGCGTGCAGGCCAACCTCCCATGTTGACCTCCAGAGACCATCGAGTGTTGAAGAGGGTCGTACAGCTTTATCGTCAATCATCCATCGCCACCATCACACAGGAATTCCGAACTGCATCAGGATCTACTCCAAGCACCATTACTGTTTGGCGCAAGGTGCGGTAACTTGGTTTCCATGGCCGAGCAGCTGCCCATAAGTCAAACATCACACAGACAAATGCCAAACGCCGCCTAGTGTGGTGCAAGGAGCGTCGAAACTGGACCATAGAACAGTGGAAAACAGCTGTGTGGAGTGATGAATCACAGTACACAATGTGGCGATCCGATGGTAGGGTGTGGATGTGGCGAATGCCTGGTGAGCGACATCTACCAGCCTGTATAGTGCCGACAGTGAAATTCGGAGGTGGCGGGGTTACAGTGTGGTCATGTTTCACTTGGAGGAGTCTTGGCCCCCTTGTTGCTTTACATGGCAATGTCACGGCACAAGCTTACGTTGACATTTTAACAGATTTCATGCTGTCTACCGTCGAAGACCAGTTCAGGGATGACCATTGTATATTTCAACACGACCGAGCACCCGTCCGTACTGCAGGGCTTGTGGGGGAGTGGTTTGACGACAACAACGTCCCACTAATGGACTGGCCTGCACAGAGTCCTGATTTGAATCCCATAGAACATCTCTGGGATGTTTTGGAATGCCGACTTCGTGTTAGACCACACCGATCCACATCAATACCTCTCCTCATTTTGGCGCTCTGCGAGGAATGGGCTGCCATTCCTCAGGAAACCTTCCGGCACCTGATTGAAAGTATGCCTGTGAGAGTGAACGCTGTCATCAAGGTTAAGGGTGGGTCAACACTGTATTGACTGCCAGTGTTCCCGATGGAGGGTTACCCAAACTTGTACTTTATTTTAAGGTGGGTGTCCGGATACTTCTGATCACATAGAGTATATCTTTATCCTATTGTGGCTATTTGCGAAGTAACGTTTCAGCATATAAAATGATCCTCATAGACAAAACGCGGAGTTTGGCTGTGGATAACATGAAAAAAGGTTGAGGGTGATCACTAGCACCATGATAAAATTGAAGTACAGTAAAACCTCGTTAATCCGGACTAATGAGGGAAATAAGTTGACCGGTGTAACGAAAGTCCGGATTAACTGAAATAACCTAAAAGAACAGTAGAAAGTGCATTAAAACTCAGTTTATAGCAACAAAACACGTTTATTATGGTGTATTTAAAGGCCATAGGCCTAAATACACTATACAGTGCAGTACAAAATCTGCAGGAAACAGAATTTCATCAGTGGTTGACTGCCTTTTCTTTGGGAAGTTCTCTTGTTGACTTTTAGCCACATTTATACTTGTATAGGATGCCTGTCCGGATTAAGCTAAGTCCAGCTTATCGGGGTCCGAATTAACGAGGTTTTACTGTATGTATAAATCTAATGGGATCTGGAAAATAATTCGAATAGAGAAAACATCTGCTTGTACTTTTTTTATGTTTTTGCAAAATTCACGCATAATTCCTGTAGTCAATAATTTAGGTATAATTTCCGGAATTCAAGGAATTTCAAGTGATATTGTGCAGCAAATTATACGTATGTAATTCGTATAACAACACAAGTATAGTAATACAATTATTTGTGAATAATTTTAAAAATGATGTAAAGAAATTGAAATTTGGTTAGAAAATTAATAGCTGATTGATACATATACCTACAGTATTTAATTAGCTTATAGTTCTTGTGAAATTTTGTTTTTAATGATTGGATCTAATCAATATTTTTCAGGAATTTTGCACCATTTTAAGTTTTTTGAATCTAGATCAGGATTTTTCGTGCCAAATTTAAGATTTTTAAAACCTATTTTAGAATTTTGAGAACCTATTTTATGATTTTTAGAGTCTATTTTAGGAGTACACTTTTTAGAAACCTAAAAATCGCAGTCATTCGGCGAAACGTGAATAGACGATATGGGAATGTACACTCACACAGGGATGGCCCAAGAAAAGATAATAAAGTCTGATGTATTAGAATTAACTAAATATGCAAAAGGGTAGGGTATTTGAAGGAAGAAATACAGGATTCGAAAGTTCTTGCTCAACAACACCCCAGCATTCCTTGTTCCAAACTTCCTATACAAGTTATGAAGTTAATAAACGACACTTGCCCTAAAGGATAAAAAAAAAGTCAAGACGCAGAGAACAATGTTTTCTGTATCCGGTCATTCTTTCAGAGGCAATTTAGAGAAGAAAGGACAACGTGGAGGATTGGTATTCCTTAGCCCCAAGGGCCCTGCACCACTTCGAACGCACCATTGAGGAATCTACTTGTAGCTCGGAGCTAATTAAGTGAAGTCGGAGCTAAGATAGGTGAACGAATCTTTGGGCGATCGGAGAGGAGTGGATGAGAATATCCTTTGGGTGGGTCGTTGCTCTTTTGTTTAGTTCGGGATTTTTCTGGAAGCACCCAGTCATTACAACACGCAACCGAACACGTCACGACACTGCACGCATGCAAGGAAGGGGGGCGGGGCGGCTTGGCTGCATTTTCCTCATGTCTTCCGCTCCTCCTCCCCCAAGGAGACAAAATTTGTAAGGAAGTAAACAGAAGAGATGGAGGGAAGATGCCGTGATAAATGTGTGGAAATGTAATTATGTTCTTCGCATCAAGACATCTTCCCGTTCCTTCAACTGCCTCTGAAGAACTCAGAGTGTGCTTGTAGCAAGATGAACATTGAGGAAACGTATAGCAGGGCCGCCGTAAGAACCGGTCTCCTTTCACAGCGCAGAACGGTGGATAAATTCCTGTTTCCCTGCTGGCTGCTGCGGGGAGGAGGGATTCTAAGGTTGTTGTTGTCCAACACGGGAGCAGCGGGTAGGCCTAATTCGCTGTTTCACCGTAAGTTCCTTCCTAGGTAAACGCGGCAACAGAGGGTCAATGCCATAAATAAAGGCGGTCCCCGCGCCGGCTGTTACGGCGGCCTCACTATAGTCTAAGCATTTTTACTGTATTGTAGGACAGAGCATCTACACCTAATTTGTGTTCCTCCCCGATGGCGTAATGGTAATATCTTAGTCTTGTAATCAAGGGGTCCTGGGTTTAATACCCGGTGGAAGCACATAGTGAATTCAACATTAAACTGTAGGTCCAGTCCCGATTAGCCTACATACGCCTCAGTGGTGTATGCTGAATCTAAGACCTGGACTAGCTCACTGTGACACCTGGTCTTAGGCTATGGAGGAAGGGAGATGATTAGGCTCATTCTTGACGTCTTCAAGGAAGCCACGTTTCGATCCCAGTCAGGTTGCAAACTTTTATAAATTCAGGTTGCCAACTTCTATGAATTAAGATTGTCAACTTCTAAGAATTCAGGTTGCAAGCTCCTAAGAATTCAGGTTGCCAACTTCTATGAATTCAGGTTGCCAACTTCTATGAATTCAGGTTGCCAACTTCTAAGAATTCAGGTAGCCAACTCCTAAGAATTCAGGTTGCCAACTCCTAAGAATTCAGGTTGCCAACTCCTAAGAATTCAGGTTGCCAACTTCTAAGAATTCAGGTTGCCAACTCCTATGAATTCAGGTTGCCAACTCCTATGAATTCAGGTTGCTAACTCCTAAGAATTCAGGTTGTCAACTTCAAAATCTCCATTATCCTCTTCTTCAAATCAGGTTAATCCACAGTTTCTAATAGATTCTGCTTCAGTACTTTACTTTCTAGGCTTCAGGCTTCGCAGATAGCCTAAGTAGCCTGCAACATACGCTCCTGATACGCTAAAGTTAACTTAAAACAGCCGACTTCTGTGGTGGAGTAGCTATCAGAGCGCGCTACTACGCCAGGAGTCCCAGGTTCGAATCTCGACATCGCTGTGAGTGTTCATGTATCAATTTCATCATATCATCACTCGCCGTCGTGATTAGCCAAAAGTGGCAGAAATGCGAAATAAAAATTGCCAAATCAAGCAATTAACTTGCAACAAAAACATTAATTTTATTAAAGAATACTACACAATCATAAATGTTTCAAGGACTATGAGGCCTTCCCGATGGCGTAGTGATAACGTCGTTGTCTTGTAATCAAGGGGCCGCAGGTTCGATACCCGGTGGAGGTACATAGTGGTTACGATTACACTTTAAACTGTAAGGCCAGTTCCGATTTGCCTATCTGTGCATAAAGTGGACTTTAAAAAACTAAAACAAATTCAAGGACTATATTGAAATCATCAAGAACCATGAAAATGAGCTTGTTATTTATTTCCTCTAAATATATTGATTGTCTTTTGATATCAAATATTTTCTTAACACCCTGTACCAGTTACTAATTGATATTCTCCCATATTATTGACAGTGGCGTGCACAAGAATTTCTAATGACCGCTTATTGTCTCCGTTTTTTGCAGTCAGTGCTATACATTTCTAGCTGTCAAAGATCTGACATGCTTTTATGTGCAAACTGGGACAAATTGGGTTTTAACCAGTGATGTGCCGTAGACTATAAGTTTACGTCTACATGCGTTGTCTACACGTAATTTACACGTAGATTACATTGGGTTGTAATTTACATAGACTACGTAGACAATCTAAAGTGCACTAAAATTAATTTTCAAGGGTTTCATGAAAGGAAAGTGACATTTTCAACTATATTAGTTCCTAATGAAATGAAATGAATCCCATTTACAACAAAATTACTCTTCTCTTCTATCATCAACTATGGAAGAAGATAAATAGTATGCAAGAAACAACAACAGATGGCAGTCATGAGGCAAAAGTGGTAGAATGTAGCCTATCGTTGTTTACGCGTAGACGCACATCACTGGTATACGCGTAAACAGCGATAGACTTAGACACGTAGACTAACTTACAGACGTAGATGACGTAATCTATCTAAACAACATGGCGCAAGTTCATGACTTAGCAAAGGACGCTGTATAAGTAAAACAAAATTATACAGTGCATTAGTTGGTAATATATAGGATGAACCTTACATACTTTTTCTTGCAAATTCGAACAATTTCTCACCTAGAAAAGAGACCGAAAGTAGGAAATATTCTAGTGTTTTATGGGAAAAACACTACACTTGCCTCACCACTGCCATCTGTTGTTTTCGTCTGCATACGATTTATCTTTTTTTCATAGTTGATGATCGACGAGAAGAGAAATTTTGCTGTAAATAGAATTCATGAATCATTCCTGTCAGTTTGTTAGGAACCAATGTAGTTTAAAATGTCACTTTCGTTTCATGATAGTCTTGAAAGTTAATTTTTATGTACTTTAGGTTGTCTACGTAGTCTATGTAAACTACAACCCAATGTAATGTACGTGTAGATTACGTTAAGACAACGCATGTAAACGTAAACTTATAGTGTACGGCACATCACTGGTTGTAACCCCGCCAACCTTTGGGAACACCACTATTTAAAAAGTTCATTGAGTAATTGATTGATTGATTTAGAGTATTAAGTACACTTTATGAACAGTAAGGCTAATCGGGACTGGACCTACAGTTTAAAGTGGGATCCGAACCACTATGAGCCTCAACCTGGTATCGAACGCGGTACTACAATGTTCATGATCCTTATCTTTGGCGTATACTCAGTTCGAATGCTTGCTAACTGAAACTGTTTCTATGGAACTGAAGTGTTGATCTCTAAGTGCAGACCTAGAGGACCAAAGCTTCAAAAAACACACTTGGACAACACACACAACAATAGCCCTTGAGCAATGTTGTCATATCCTATTGTACACTTCTGCTGAAAACTTACTACCAATCAGAATTGGTCTAGCACATCTAATCTATGGCGTTGTTTGACAGCCAATGGCGTAATACGACACCAAAGATGGCGCTGAGCCACTCCAATTCACATTAGCACCAATAGGAGTGTTCTGGTACTCCAAGACTGAGCAATGGAAAGACAAAGATTGGTGTTAAATTACACCACATTCTTTGGAGTGGACGTTCAGTAACAATCAGCGTGGGTGAGTTGAAGATGAACAACTCCAAGCTAGAGTCTTATGATGTAAATTTGACACCACATCATTTGATTTAGGTGACTTTATGCACCTATATGGGACGTTGAAGACACTTCCTAATTTTCAAGAACGATTTTCCGCTCTAAATGGAGAAGCGTAAGTGATAGTGGGCGTGAAAATCATAAATTGAGGAGTTTATGTCTCGCCTACCTGGTACCACTGTCTAGAAACTCTTCTCCAAGGTTGGAAGTCCACTGTACATCATCTCTGATGCCCTGAAGAGGCCCGAACCTTGAGGAAATACGGAAATGTCGTCTCCTTGGTGAAGCAAGATGTCACCTTAACGTGTCTCACAAGGACGTTAAGTCTCCTTCGAGACCTCAAAAACAGTCGCTGGGTGAGATGACCCGAGATGTTCACATGCATTTCCTTCACGTTGTTCTATTTCAGGAAATAAATCTTGCGGTATGTCACAGAAGTCCCACATTTTCAAAATGTCAAGGAAGTTGTACGTGCACAAGCGCTTGTTGGCAGTTCGTGTAACTTCTTAACAAGATATCTACGTTAGGTGTGGATGTTGCGACGAGCACAATAGTTACAATGTTGTGTTATGTTGAGTTATGATGAGTTTATAATGTGAATTTATGAACGTACGTGTTCAAAATGAAACAAATCACTATCGAATATAGTAAACAATGTGTAAAAAGTTATGTACAGTACCATGTTCCAGGATTCGAATTAGTAAGTGTTTAGCTATACGCTTTTCTTAATAATATAGTTAAATAATGACAGATAAGGGGAAAAGATCAACACGAAAAGGACACACGATTGATGAAAATTTGATTTCCGACAATGCGGAAATCGACATAGAAAATTTGTGTCGCCAAATTATTGAAACCTACACATTTTATCAACACAAAACTAGATTTCAATAATAATATTTCTGTATTCATAACTTAGACATGGTACATAACTTTTTACAAACTGTTTACTATATTCGATAGTGATTTGTTTCATTTTGAACACGTATGTTCATAAATTCACATTATAAACTCATCATAACTCAACATAACGCAACATTGTATCTATTGTGCTCGTCACAATGTATAGTGAGCATCTCTTTTTTTATGAAGCGCGCTACGAAGGCAGGGGTTCAGTGTTCGAATCCCGGACTGGGCATGGTTTCTCTTTGTGAGTGTCCCTTCATCACTCATCTTCATCTTCGCGATTTATTGTTAATTTATTAGCCATAGTGAAGGTTACATTGAAAGTCAAAATTTTAACATTTACGTCGCCACATAAAGTGCCATGTGATTGACACGGCACATTAAACATAAAAAATAATTAATGCGCTTAAAACGATTGTTCAAACATTCAAGCAATGAATACGATATATATTACACTATTAATATTCATTTGAAATTATTTAGTGGTAACCGTCGTAATCAAGGTATCTCGGGTTCGATAGCCGATTGAGTTCCTTTGGAGATTTTAAGGGGGAACTAGAGGGAATTCTCTTCCTGGTTATATACCTATATATAGGGTGTCCATGAATTATTCATCCGATAACAGATCCAAATATATTTACCGTGTAAAGTTTCTCGGAAACAACAGTCATGACATTACATTTTCTCATTATTAATAAGCATCTACATGAGCACCCTGAGTGGCTCTCACAATATCAAGTCTCTTGATAAATTCACTCCACGTGTTTCGGATCATATCCACGGTGATTGATGCCACAGCCTCCTCGATCCTGGACTTCAGTTACACCAACTTACTGTAGACGATGTCCTTTACGTACCCCCCCCCCCCCCACACACACAAGAGATCTAATGCTGAACAGTTACAGGAGATTTTATTTCCCACAAGCACTACGCACACGTTGCCTTTTCCTGCACAGTCGCCATTTTACTGTTTTGTCGCAATGCATGATGGTACCGAGTGTTGCCAAGTACATGGAATTAATTATTTTGATATATTTTTCATGTTAATACTAACGACCTCCACTCCACTTGTAGAAAGTTTTCTATGCACAACATTTATGAGGTGAAGAATATCTGGACACACTGTATAATATTCCGATGTTTCAAGATATTTTACCGGAATTTTCATCTCACTCGAAGCTACGGTGCTGGGTGCACTTGAAACTCAGTCTCGATTAACTTATGTGCATAATTCTAAAACACACTGTTAAAATACTTTGCCAATAACTTAACTGTGCAAAGGTCAATAGCTTGCGCGGGAATTTCGATACCGAAATAAAATCCAATTCTCCATGTACCGACGAGGCTATTATTC
This sequence comes from Lepisma saccharinum, assembly GCF_977018435.1. Classification (NCBI taxonomy): domain Eukaryota; kingdom Metazoa; phylum Arthropoda; class Insecta; order Zygentoma; family Lepismatidae; genus Lepisma; species Lepisma saccharinum. Next base: position 8,647,637 of record NC_139246.1, read on the forward strand.
GTAAGGAAGACCATTTCCCTTTACTTAAAATAAAAGGCGTATGAAACAGGAAGCGAACTTTAAAGCAAGGTGGATATTCCATCCATGCTGACTCACTCTCTCACTGCCGGGGACCTCAAAGATAATTTTCAAGATCCCCTGATGCGCGCTTTGTCGTGCCTAGCTGGAAGAAAAGCTGCTGATTCAGTTCTTCCACAGCGAAAGTGATGAAAGCGTGAAATCGGTTGGTGGATTCCTTCTAAACGCGCTTTTTTTTATCCAATCAGAATGCATATCTCTTAATTCGGACCTTCATGGGAGCTCCAATGAGGAAGAAGAAAACGGAAGATGAAATTGACTTTTTTTTTTTTTAACATACGCAGTCGATGTCCTGTGAAGGAATGCGGCATTTAAACCGCAAACAATAAAATCATTATCAGGCTGGAATACAAGAAGCATTCTTGCACTTCGTTGATGATTGGTAAATCTAACCAACCAATGAAAAGCTGTTATGGTAGCCACACGGAAATTCAACTAACCTTATTTTTTTTAAAAAAAAAATTTTGTTCTCTTGGTATTCCCGGCCTCTGGTAGGGAATAGGCGTAACTTGGCAGGGGCAAGGGGCACTTCCCCCAAGGTTTATTCAAATTTACAGGTGAATGGTACTTTTGTCATTTTCTTCGGACGTGAGAAACAACGTAATTATTTTTTTATGATTTCGCAAAATAACAGTTATTTATCAAAACATTCCTAGATTCTATTATATTATGGGATAGAAAACTTTAAGATTCTGTCCCCCACCCAAAGTTAGGTCCCAAGATACTCCCATTTGAAACGAAATCGTTACAGTAACGAGCTACGAGGTAAAAGGTGCCAGGTTCGATTCCTTGGTATAGTGGCTGTTGTATTTAGTCGATTCGTTTTATTGTACTAGCTCTTCTATCACTTTGGCTAATCGCGAAGATGAGGATGAAAGGACAGCCACGAACGAAAATTGACAAACCACAACACAGGCTCTACTGAGGGTTATACTGGCCGTCAGTCTAGTCGCCAGAGCCTCATTAATCTGCAGCTAACCCTTACAGTCGCCTCATTAATCTGCAGCTAACCCTTACAGTCGAATACCATGTTGGGTACTTCTCGTTACTGAATCCCACTCTAGTATACATGATAAACCAACTCTTAACTACGCCACTAAGCGGGAGCTTCGTATTATTCATAAATACTAGAATTTTGAACTTGAGATGCAACAGAATCTTTCTTGTTTGAAGCAAAATCGTTTATTTTTTATTAATATTCAACTTTAATTACAGCAGACCATTAAATCTTGTACTTTAGTAATGTATCTCTGCAGAGAAAGTAGTACAAAATAGTTACTCGTGAAGCTGAAATATGTTAATTCTCATATCCCGCCATCTATCGGTGTGTTAAACACTAGTACACCCTCAAGCCTTTAAAACCTCTACAACAGTCACTAAGAATGGAATTAAAATTGTAAGAGATCCAGATCCGTCATTGGAAACGATAAAATTTACAACTGTGCTTTCTGAGAGATCACCAATGCTCATGTAATCAGATAAATTTTACACGCAGCCCAAACGAGCCTTTAGTTTCTGTTTATGTCTAACATTAAACTTGTAATCAGCGTCTGGAATCAAAAAGTAAAATTTCGTTCTACCCAATAAGGATCACGACCAGCAGTTCTTTTTTTCCCTCCAATGGCCGCCGAAAGCGTGATACGATAATTAAGTGGAAAGTCGAACAGAACGATGAAGATAATGTTTTAGCCGAGAATACTTTCCATTTTGTCATTTTTCAGTTTAATTTAATTGGAACTTCTTTCCGCGTATTTCCAGACTACGCCGCTAGATTAGACATTTCTTGATAGTGTTTTTAATGGCAGCTAGTTAGATATTACCCAGCAACTGTTGTATATCAGGGATGTTTAAGGTCCAGGAATTTTAAACAATTTCGATTTCGGTCCAGGAATTTTAAATAAATTCGATTCCGGTCCAGGAGATAAAATCAAGAAGCGTAAATGGGTTCTGGCTCGTAAAGAACCTTTTTATGTTTATAGTATTTCAATTCGGTCCAGAAACCTTTTTTCCGGATCAATTTAAATACGGTCCAGCGGAGTTTAATTTATCCTGAAGTTAAGCACAATTCGATGTTTTTTTTTGGAGAATAACTGGTATTTTTAAATTTTTACGTAATTTTCTAATATATTAAAGCAAAACTCTGCTAAATTGTAATTGGAGTGTAATACGCATTCACTAACATTAATTGATATTTTGAACAACTTGTGATACAATTTTCAAGAACCGGTATCGGTGTTCAGTATATGATATTGTTAACACTAGATGGCAGCATTAGATCGCAACAGTTACAGATAGTTAAGCTTTACTTTTCACGTTTTGTATACCGCACGTTTTGAAGGTATCAAATCGAAAACAACGATTTAATCCACAATGAAAACAATTTCTTAACTATACGTAGGGACGTGAAGTTTTCGTGTTATTTTCCCCTAAGATTCGATGTTATTCTTTACTGAAATTCGGTGTTGTTTTTCGCGGTTTAGGGCTGGTTATTTAGACATGGACTTTTATTCTTTCTTTGCTTGAGATTTTCACATGAGACAAATTTTAGTTTTAATTACAAAAAATTATGTCTTACCTTTGTGAGAAATGACCACATTGCTTCCATATTTGAAAAACTATTTAATCTAATCAGCCACTAAATATGAAATATTTATTGAATGAAACACCCAAATCTTTGAAACACAATCATACACATGACGTTTGCCTAACAATGCCCAAAAATCCCTCTGGAAAGATCTCCCGGAGGGAATTCTATTTCAGGACGAGGTTAAACACTGTCTGTCAGTAACGTCTGCGCCAAACTGCAATAAATGAAGCGTCGTGATAATCTCTTTTGAATCGAACTATCACAGCTAGACTACAAATGACAGAATAGCGCTTCAGGTAGTTTATTTTTTAACAAAAGACGTGTTATCCGCAGTATATATAGCATATTTAGCGGCGTTTCTTGCGTTAAAGTGTAAAATTCGGTGTTATTCTGAAAAATGGCAGAATTCTCGTTTTTTCGCGGTTCTCAAGCACCTAAAACTTGCATCCTTTACCTACCCAAATAAATTTTAAACACTTTATTTTGTTTTCCTCAACTTTTCGGTGTTATCGTTAAAACTCACGCAAGATTTCCGTGCGTATTAATTAATTCAAGTATCAGCAGACGAAAAAAGCAGCATTGTCGTTCAGTTATTGAAGTCAAGAAAAAACCCTCAACAGATGGCGCTCACAAGATCTCTGGATGTCCTTGCGTTTCAACCAACTTCTAAAACCCGGAAAGTTCTTTTCTTTCCCAAATTGTTTGTCTTCCTCCAACTGCTCCTCCTACTACAAACTCTTCCGTGTTCCTCTGGACTTCTTCATTGTGTGGGACAAGGTCGACTCTCATGAGCCAGATTGGAATCTAGCTTTGCTTTGAAATTGCAAATACCGTATTGTTTTCACTCCACTACTTGACACCACAAGCAACCACTTCCTGTATTTATAACCTGTCACAACGGATGTGGACCAGATCTGTGAATTCTTTTGACCTATTAACATACAGAAGGCTATATTACCTTGGTGATAGACATGAAGATTCCTACAGTTCTTGGCTTCCGTATTTCCCACTCTTGGAGTCTCAGCGCACAAGACTCTAGCAACCTTCGTGTTCTGACGTCAGCGTGGAATGACTTCGTTGGTTGCTAGTGTCTTGTGCAATAAGTGAGACCCATTTTTACCTGGCTTCCATGCTGAGCTGAGCACGCTAGCAAATGAACTGCATTTGTTTTCGGATTCACTTGTTTTTCCAGTGTATTTGCACTCGTTGACCATAGTTAAGATACCAGTCATTGCCTATAAATCATATTGGATTATAGTATTGAGCAGTATTCGATTGTTTTCTAAAAAGAAAAATCATCACGCCAGAACACTGGCGCACGTAGGATTGTTATTAGGGGGGCTGGAATTGCAGCTAAAGTTGGATATTACATAGACTATAACATATCATAATTAACATTGAAAGTCCAAAAATGACAATCCGGGAACATTTTAAGAGAAGTTTGCAAATTATTACTTTGCTTTTCCCCGAGTTCTTTACCATATTCACTTGAAAATTTTGATTATCTCAACATTTCGGAAGGGGCTGTAGCACCATCAGCTCCCTTCTGCGTAAGCCAGTGTGCCAGAACCATCATAATACATATAGTTTGATTTGTTTCATATAACTTAGCTTTTTGTGCCACATTTGGCTAATTTGGGAAGATGGGTATGAGTGATGATATGATGAAATTGATGGACACTCACAAACATCCATGCCCCGGCCGGGATTCGAATCCGGGACCCCTGGCGTCGTTGCTCGAAGTGCTAACCATTCTGCCACGGGGGGCCGGCCATAATAAATATAGGTCGATAATATTTAAATATATAGCAATCACATTAAATATGACAGTCGCATTACATAGCTATAATATATATATATATATTATAAATTATTAAAACTGAATAAGGTTTTTTTAAGTCTATCCTCTGCCACTTTTGGTCGCAACGATGAGGATGAATTGTGACATTGTTGAACACTCACAAAGGACGCCCGGGCCAGGTTTCGAACCCGAGACGCCTGGCATCGTAGTGCACTGTGATAACAACTACGCCACAGAGGTCAGCCGTGTCAATAGAGTTTGGGGTACCTACTGTATTAGGGAGGGATAATACAGTACTCTCTATCGTCCTACAAGTACTTATATGTCGCAATTACTTGAAAACCGAAATTCATTCTAAAAAGAAAAAAAAACGCAAGAATAGGTGTTTCTTATAGTTCTCTACCCCTGAGCAGATCAATTACGCAACTTCCGCTTGCATTTGGCTCGGTGCGTTCTCGAACAATCGTTTTTTCCTTCCTTCCAGCGCACTTTCTTCCTTTTGAAGGGGGCGGGGGGACGAACAGTCTTCCTTTTATTTAAGGAGGAGTCTTTCTTCTTGGTTCCGCTTTGCTGGTGGCCGTTGCTAAATACCGGAAATGCATCGTGACGTGGGGGGAAGCGACTGTGACATTCATACTGTAATTCTCCTGAACAGATGACAAATCCGAAAATGGAAAGTCCGTAACTTATGTTTATGCACGGTAATAGTAATCACGTTTGCAAAAGCATAAATGGATTGATGTGTATTTGATTTAGTTTGTAGGTTGAGTTAGTCGCGATAATGAATAATTATTAGCAGAGTTAGGGAGTGTCATAAAACAAGTAACGCCCTACTTTTTTGATTTGATATCGAGTTCCGAAAAACAATTTAGACTAGCAAGGGAGGTTATCTACGTGTCCCCCTCCGATTTCCATGAAACTTGGCAGGTCTATAAAGTGGCCCAAAGGAAGAAATACGTGTTTTTTTGCTTCAGCTAAAAAACTGTTTTAGGGGGCAAAACCCGCCTCAAATGTCAAGATGAGGACAAATTGAAGTGGGGATCTGACCCCTGTGTCCCCCTCCGATTTCCATGAAACTTGGCAGGTGTATAAAGGGGCCCAAAGGAAGAAATACGTGTTTTTTTTGCTTCGGCTAAAAAACTGTTTTAGGGGGCAAAACCCGCCTCAAATGTCAAGATGAGGACAAATTGAAGTGGGGATCTGACCCTTGGGTCCCCCTCCGATTTCCATAAAATTTGGCAGGTGTATAGAGGGACCCTATGTCCCCTGTTTCTTTCTATGCCATATTTACGTGGTTTCGGGGTCAGATCCCCACTTCAATTTCTCCTCATCTTGACATTTGAGCGGGGGGGGGGTTGCTCCCTAAAACCGGCTTTTAGCTGAAACACAAAAACACGAATTTCTTCCTTTGGGCCCCTCTATACACCTGCCAAGTTTCATGGAGATCGGAGGGGGACACTTAGATAACCTCCCTTGTAAGTAATGGTATCGTTAATTCCTTACCTTTTAAAAGTACAGTATTTGCCGGCGTACTTGCACCCCCTTTTTCGTACACGTGATTGCGTCTTTGCCTTGTAAACAATTGGTCCCGGGTTCGATTCCCGGTGGAGGCACGTAGTGGTTCGGATCCCACTTTAAACTGTATGTCCAGTCCAGATTAGCCTTACCATGTATAATGTGGATACCAAATCAATCAATCAATGAATTTATAATTGAAGAGCTTGGGTGTAAAACATGATAAGTGACATTTTGGTCATGTCTGAGTTTATTAAGAAAAAAGGTTACTAGAAGCTATAATGTAGATAAATTGTTTTTGTGTTGTGTTTACCAATTTCAGAAGGCTTCACCGAGTCCAATGCAAATTATATGACATGGCAATTTCACTCTAAAATTGAAGAATGGCACATTTTACTTTGTAACTCAAAAATAACCAAAATGTCACCATGTATTACACCCTAACCCTTCAATTAATTTACAGTACTTCAAATATAAAGTAATGTGTAGGTCTACTTTCAACAAATAACAGACCTAATCTAACTGGACAAGAATGCATTTTCATCTTCTTCGTCACACACCGCAAGGAAGGAAAAATAAATCGTCTAACTCAGAGCACAGAAAAATTCCAGAAATCAAGGTCATCGGCGTATAGGGCGCACTCTGTATTTTAGGCCTATTTTTTAAGGAAAAAGAGTGCGTCTTATACACCGGCAAATACGGTAATTGAATGAGTGATTTTTTTTTCGATCATTGGGCGCTTATGGCCACTTTACACCTTTCTAAGTATACGAGAAAATATTCTCTTATCTAAAACCCTTATCTTAAAGGTAAGAAATGGAAAATGAGGTGTAAAGAATCCCTTGAGAAAGGTTGTACATAGGACAAACAACACATCACGCTCGTCAGAAGAAGCTAAAAACGTTCATTAAAACACTGTCACCATCTCACAATATGGATGATAAACATGTGGGAAGCTTTAAAGTTTGACTGAGGGAAGAGGCATTCAATAGGAACCCGACATGGGTGAGACTGCTGTGTCCAATTCGAAGTCGAGTTAAAATTACTTCTTCTCCACGAGGGACGGTACGAGGAACACCATGGTGACTTCTCAGCGACAATGAAACTGACCGAGCAACTTCAAACCAAGGCAGAAGTATGGTAAAGGTTCATCCTGTGCAAGTTCACACATGGAATGAAGGCATATGGGGCGATGTGGAGGTAGAGCTCCACGTATTCTTGATCTTGGCCATAGTTCGAATGATCAGCATCACGTCTTGCCGCCTTTACTCCCCAGGTTTGCAGCCAGATACCCATTGATTTGAGGCTGGGTGAGCCGCAGAGCCGTTTTATGCGGGGACAAGGTTGTAAAGATTCCGATCTCGGGAATCAATGGCGGCGATTGGGTTACAAAACTGCGGAGGGGGGAGGACAAAGTGCCAGAACTGCGGGGGGAGGAGGGTTTACTTTCCCTTGGTCGATAAGGTTTAGCATAGTACAGGGTCAAAAATGACAAAAAAATGCCTACCCTAATCGTCGCCGGGAATCGAACCCGGGTCTCCCGCGTGGCAGTCAGATGTTTTGCCAACTTATTTGGTGGGCGGGGAAAGGAATACCCCTGCACGGTAGTATCCACCATCATTCACACGTTTTTTCAACTTTCACTCATCAATTTTTACCCTATTCTCGGTTTTTTCTCATTACGGACAAACACAAACATCCATGTCCACTGGCTTCGTAGCGCGATGCGCTGATCACTCTGCCACGGAGGCAGACACCCAACTGAGCTACCGAGGCTCTACCAAGGCAGAAGTGAGTGGCAGAAACGACAATGCTGCCAATAACAACAACAAAAGAAGTATAAGTGGATTACTGTAATTATTGACCGGCCCTCGTATATGAGAAGCAGCAGCAACAACAAGAAGTCCACTCACGCACAAATAGAAGCGAAAATTGCTAACATCGTGAGAAAGACATGGGAAACCAGTACATGAAGGGATTCGTATAGGCTTCTAACGTTATCCTCATGTGTCTTCCCCCCTACATCTATTAGTTGTTAATGGCAGGTCTCGAGCGGGTGTGTTTGAAGTAGGGTGACGCTACAGTGGACTCTGAAAAGTCGTCTTCCCCTACTAACCCAGAGAGTTCGTCTCACTTCAACTCCCACAAGTTTTTTTCACACACCGTGGAGGCCACGGACGGCTAGGCTGGACATGAGCATTGTGCGTTCAACCAGTTTACAAGGTTGACAGAAGAGCTCTCCAATGTTACATCAAACTCTCAGCTCTTGAACTGGAGACTTTCGAGAACAAGCAAACAAGATGTGCAAACATTGGTATTCTATTGGTACACTCTTGTTCTGAAGAAATCAACACGTGGTTCTTATATGTATACGAACCAGTGATGTGCCGTAGACTATACGTTTACGTCTACATGCGTTGTCTACACGTAATCTACGCGTAGATTACATTGGTTGTAGTTTACATAGACTACGTAGACAATCTAAAGTGCATTAAAATTAATTTTCAAGGCTTTCATGAAGGGAAAGTGATATTTTCAACTGTATTGGTTCCTAACGAAATGAAAAGAATCCCATTTACAACAAAATTTCTCTTCTCTTCTATTATCAACTATGGAAGAAGATAAATAGTATGCAAAAAACAACAACAGATGGCAGTCGTGAGGTAAGACTGGTCTTTTCCCCATAAAACACTACAATATTTCCTATATTAGGTTTCTTCCTAGGTGAGAAATTGTTCGAATTTGGAAGAAAGAGTATGAAAAGTTTTCCTCCCACATCAGCAACTGATACGCAGTATAATTTTCTTTTAATTCCACGGCGCCCTTTGCTAAGTTATCACCTTTCGCCATGTTGTTTACATAGATTACGTAATCTACGTGTATAAAATAGTCTACGTGTAGAATGTAGACTATCGTTGTTTACGCGTAGACGCACAGCACTGATACGAACTCAACGGGTGTGAAAGCAGTGGCGACCTGTGGATTTTCTTGGGTGTAGGAAGTTATGGTATACAGACCGAGAAACGTTTTTAAAAATGCGTTCAATTACAGTCAGACGTATCCCTTGCACCTTGTACAGTCAACGGCAAAGATAATGGTAGGCAAATTGTCCACCGCTATTTTTATTACTTCTTTATTCTACATCTTGTGTTGTTTTAAGGAGTGAAACTATGTTGGTTCGAAACGGGCATTGTTCTCTGCTTATTGACGTCATTATTTCAATTCATTGTCATCACAATGTGTAATACAGACCGAATTAAAATGGTGGTGGACAATTCGTCTACTGTTTCTTTTGCCGTTGGGTGTACTAGTCATTGCATTTGTAATAGCTGCAGGCCCTCCCCGAATGTCATGTGTGGATTGCGAACAGCCTTGCCAATACCAACCTCCTGATAAGAAAAGGTGCTGTTTCAACTCTCAGATTATGCTAGAATTTATCATAAGGTCTATTATTGTTATTATACAATTATTATTAATTTATCATTATCACTTTCTGATGCAGATATTTTGTAGTTGAATATTAATTAATTTGGATCACATTTATACGTCCTTTTTTCCGTTTTTAGGTCCTTTTTTATATTTTTAGGTCTTTTTATAGGTCTTTTTTGAAAATTTATAGGTCTTCAACTTCCGACCCCTAATTATTACGTTCGATAGCTTGTTGTTGGTTTTTATCACCAAAAAACGATTGAATAGCATTTTTGTTTATAGTTTTTCAACACAAAAATATATTCCCTCTCACAATTTCGACAATTTGATTACAAACTTCATTACTAAATAATTACAAGTCTGATTTTTCCACCCTTTTTCTGTAAAGAAGCAAACAAGAAACGATGGACACGGAAAATAAACACTTCCGGTGTGCACAGCCAATAAGAAAGCGTTATATCCAGTGATGTGCGTCTACGCGTAAACAACGATAGTCTACATTCTACACGTAGACTATTTTATACACGTAGATTACGTAATCTATGTAAACAACATGGTGAAAGGTGATAACTTAGCAAAGGGCGCCGTGGAATTGAAAGAAAATTATACTGCGTATCAGTTGCTGATGTGTGAAGGGAACTTTTCATACTCTTTGTTCCAAATTCGAACAATTTCTCACCTAGGAAGAAACCTAATAGAAATATTCTAGTGTTCTTTTTGGGAAAAAAGACCACTCTTGCCTCACGGCTGCCATCTGTTGTCTTTTTGCATACCATTTATCTTCTTCCATAGTTGATGATAGAAGAGAAGAAAATTTTGTTGTAAGTAGGATTCTTTTTATTTCCTTAGGAACCAATATAGTTGAAAATGTCACTTTCCTTTCATTAAACCCTTGAAAATTAATTTTTATGTACTTTAGATTGTCTACGTAGTCTATGTAAACTACAACCCACGCGTAGATTACGTGTAGACAACGCATGTAGACGTAAACTTATAGTCTACGGCACATCACTGGTTATATCCCTCTGGTTCTGCAGCACTCCAGGGTTTGTAAATACGCTGCCAGGTACACCCCACAGATCTGCAGGCCCGTACCCAATATTTATTTGAGGGAGAGGCCAGGTATGTAACCTATAAATAATAGAAATATAGCAGAACGTATTCATTATCTAGCTTACGTGTAGTTAAGATCAACAAAATCGAAAATGTGAAAGAAAGAGAAGATCAGAAATGCTGTGGAGTTGATAGAATTAGGATATTCTATGTCTGCTAAGTCTAATCGCAACGATGAGTAACGATATGATGAAATTGATATAATAATAATAATTGCTAATACGTATCACTTAATTTATATAGAAAAATGTCTATATGAGTTAATCAAAAAGAAAAAAAAACATGTTATCATGACGGCTGCTTCGAAAATAGTCGGAACAGGGATTAAAATGAATGGGCTGTCCCAACTACATTGGACGTCTGGTACCCTTGCAATGGTTATAGAACTCATTATTGCAGACTGAAGAATTCTGGAGCCTGCCAACAAAACCCATTCATTTATGCAATAACATGATCGAAATGTTTATAAATTTGAAAAATCGTCATGTTATTTTCGTACCTTTCTACAGGTTCACATGACCCCACGGCCCCTCCCCTGGATCTGAGTATCTTTAAGACTATGCGTGGTGTTACGTTGCACTGCAGTGTACTTTCACACCTTCTCATTTAAAAAAAAAAATGATTGGCATGTCTACGTCTCGAATAAGCTTGTTTGCTTTTTCGAAAACAAATGTTTCAAACAATCCCCCCTTGTTCGTTGATATCTGTGCACGTGGGACAACCAAACAGAAAGTGTCGTTCTGGTGAGAATCTAACCAAAGTTTCTCCACACCTGGATCCCCCAGGCATGACCGTTCCGCCATGTCAAGTTTAAAAGTCAGAAGACAAGGTTTTCTCCCCCGAACAAACTTTCCCAAACTCACGGCTGTGCGTGTGGCTGCGTATGTGAACTCCTCTGACAAGCAACAAATGATCATGTTCTACAAGCTTATATCTCGAAAAATTTCGGTGTTTTTGCAGAGGCGAAATGATTCTGCGAGTCCACAATATCAGACGAACTTGCATGCCTGAATTAATCTGTACAAAGTAACCTTCTATTACGTTCTAAATTAATAAATACATGCCAGTATGCAATATTGTATATTTAATTGAGTAAATACGTTCAGTAGATTGAAAGTATATGTAACCCCCTTTGTAAATCCTGCGCACGCCACTGGCCCAATCGTCAACCATTATGATCGTGATTTACCTACTGAAGTAAACGAATAAATAAAAGCAAAATGCGAAATGTAAACACATAAATTTACTATTCGCCAATAGATGGCGCAAAAAATATTTTTCTTACTTTTTATTTCATATCAAACATGCAACTTTCTTGAACAAAATATTGTGAAAGCTATTATCAGATGTAAACTAGTGTTCTAATATTAATTATTATGCTGACCAGCACATGTTACTATTGAGGAGAGTTGTTATGTTACGATATTATATCTAACGGTTGTTTAGAATGAAAACTTATATAAATAATGGAGAAAATTTACGTGAATTGTAGGGCAAGTTGAATATCAATAGTTGTAATTGTTTTGTAATTAATAGATCGTATTTAGAATGTTCTCTGTTGTACTTTAGTTATTTCACGTCATCTTTCTTCATTTTTAGGCTAATCGCAACGAAGATGATGAAAAATCCAGGGAGCAAGTTTCATGCCGAAGTCAGAATTCGAAAATGTTTCAGTCCACTTTATGTTCTGATAGGCTAATCAGGACTGGAGCTACAGTTTTAAGTTGAATCCGAACCACTGATATGATTCCACAAGTCTGCTGAACTAACATGATATGGCTGGCTGAACGTCCAGTTCGGATTAGGCACAGTACAACCAGAGATGGCGCTACAACACATAAGAGTCAAATGTGAAAACTGTGAACACCATCTCTAACTTAAGCTACAAAGAATATTTGCTAATCCTACAGCAACTTAACTACAGTTATACGGTTAAAAGAAATCCATGGGAAAGAGGAACTATACAACGGAGCGAAATAATTTCACTCATGTACCCGAGTATAAGACATGACGATTAAAACACATCACTTTTTTTGCCTTTGCTAAAAAAGGCGCTTAACTGCCCCAGTTGACCGAGGGATCTTGATATGGGGATTTCTGAGAACGGTTGCAGGAAGCAGTCCAAGTAGAAAGCAACATACCCCAGATATTATTTGCTTCTTCTTGTTTTCTTTAATCCTCAGGTGCTGTGAGATTCCTATAAACTGGAAAAACAAGGACCCAGTTTCTCCTTAGCTAACTGTTCCCTGTGAAAAGTCACGTGACATCGTCGGAAAAGCATGCAGACTAGATGTGTGTGGCTGACTGACCCCTTGATACATAGCGGGGAGGCGAGTCCAGGAGCACGATGGAATTTAACTGAGTGACCAACGTATGTGTACATTGCGTCGTGCTTCCTTTTGCATGAGTGTGTAACTTGGGGCGGTGCGGAACGTTATCCGAGTGCGTGTGTGGTGCTGGGTTTTGTCGTGGCCCACTCTTGTTTACCAGTTACTTTGTACGTCGTGAAAGGTGCGCGTTGAAAGTGCAGGAAACCATGCTTTCATGTCCAAATGGAGCAAGTTTTTTCTTGTAAATCTCGAAGCTGTATCAAGGATTTTCTTACTACCATGTGAATGGATGGTGTGCAGAAACGACACGAAAGACGGGATTCGTGTGCAGAAAACAGGTTGCACAATTCTTTCTATTTTAGCCAGTCTGATTTCCATGTAGCCGAACACTCTCGTCTTTGATGCAACCGGTCCTTGGTTCGATCCACGGTGTAAGCAGTTAACTCACCCTGGTGCAGCCACTTGAAAGCAGGGTTGATAAAGGTCCGAGAATTTTAAATAAATTCCATTTCGGCCCAAGAGATAGATAGATTGATTGATTGATTTGCTTTATTTTACCTCGCTTTTTTGTGCCGCTTTTGGCTAATTTACGAAGATTTGGATGAGTGATGACATGATGAAATTGATGAAGGGACACTCACAAACATCCATGCCTAGGCTGGGATTCGAACCCGGGACTCCTGGCATCGTAGCGCGATGTGCTAACCACTCAGCCACGGAGACCGGCTCGGCCCAAGAGAGAAAATCAGCAAGCGTACATTGGGTTCTGAACCGTAAGGAACCTTTTTATCTGTACAATATTTCAATTCGGTCCAGGAACCTTTTTCCGGATCAATTTAAATACGGTCCACAAACCTTTTCCCCGAGTGAATTTAAATACGGCCCAGGAAACTATTTTTCCGGATCAATTTGAATCCGGTTGCCCCTACAAAAATTTCTGGCGACGCCCGTGCTGGGCCCCCTCCCTCCGATATAAAATTCTGGCTACGGGCCTGCCCCTTACCAACAGATCAACGTGGCTTAATATGTTCTATATTGCAAAAGCAAAAGGGGAAATGAATTTTGTCGCGCATACCACTTGCTCAATAGTACATGATAAATCCCACAGAAGCACTTACATCGATGTGTGCAGAAGGAAATGATTTGTACGAAACATGAGAAATCTGAACAAAATACCTGTTCTCTCTTCGAGCAATATCCCACAATAAACGCTTTCCATCAAAAATACAACTTCCGCATGTACCATTGAGTAATGTGTACAACATGTGAAACGAAATCCCACAGTTTCGTACTTTCGCTATTAAAAAAGCCATGTTTTTCTCTCTGAAAGCAACTAAACTGTTGAGTTTTTCTCAGAGAAACAATTATTTCGCAACGATCATTGTACTTTGAACAACAGGTAATAATGCAACAGGATAATTTCATTGCATTTTGCACTAAATGTTTGATCGAATTACGAGATATTAATTAATATCGGTAATTATGCGATATAGCCATTCGTTCATTTTAGCATTGATACTTACCTATTCTGCATTGCGGAAGATTCTTTAAGGTGAAGTGATGCCTTTTTCCATAAAATAGTGTCAACTTCTCATATTACGAGTCATTATTTGTCTTCCTTGTTCCGCTTGGGTAACAGACAATATGGCCTGCACTCGTCATGGATCATCGCGCGTCGTGCTTGTGTTTTGTCTATTTGTAATGGGTATTCAGTGTTTCAACCTTCTTAACCAAAAAATACCTACTTTCGTGTTCATTATATCATCACAAACCATTGACGCATAGCCCCCCCCCAAAAAAACATTCACGATAGCCCCAAAAACCATTCACGATAGCCTCACGCACCATTTCCGGCAAGGTTAGGTTAGGTTGGGTTAGGTTAGGTAAGCATAGTTTAAAAAAAAATTAAAAAATCTCGTAGAAAAAGGCACGTTTGGAAACACTGGCGAGACCGTGTGACTTTCGACGCTCGAGCCATCTGCAGGTACATAATGGAAACAACGGCAAAATGTCGCTTTTTACAGAAAATGCAAGTTCCTTACATAAAAAGTGATAATTTCTTGTTCTGCAGCATTCTATGGTGAAGTTTTCAGTTTCCGCGAAAGAAAATACCTCGAAGAACATCGAGAATGCTACAGAAACTGATTTCAGTAAGTAGTTTCTCCTGTAAATTTGAAGAAATCCGTTCGGACTATATCGCGTATTTACCTTAATATCTTGATAATTTCAGATTGTCCTAACAATATCACCAACCTTAATAGTGTAATATCATCAGAAATGGCCTAATTGATATCACATATCAGAATAAAAACCAGCAAGAGCAAAGATAAGGCTTACATCTCAGCAACAACAATGTCTTCTTTCAAACAGCGGAATATCTTCTGCTATGCTGGTATTTTGAAGTACATTTCTTTGTATAGATATATATATATAGCGAAAAATATAGCAAGTCTCACTAACAGCGACATCTATTTTTAATGCATTGAAACAAAATGCGAATGGATTTAAATTTATATTCTTTACTATTTTGCACATTTCCGCTCTTATAGATACGCCTTCAAAGACCTTTGTGACGAAGTGGTTAGCACAGTGCGCCAGATGCTAGGGGTTCCGGGTTCGAATTGCGTACTGGGCAAGGGTGTTCTTTCTGATTTCCCCTTCATTAATTTTATCGTATCACTCATCTTCATCGTCGCGATTAGCCAAAATAGCAGAAAAGCGACGCTAAATGACAACATCAAGTATATTCTGGACACATTTTGAAATTTACTTTTATAATTCTTTTAAAAGGCTACTATATATGGTGTAATTATAAAGTTCTTGAATTTATGATTCCTTGAGTTATTATTTAGACTTAAATTTGTCTTTGGAGGCGGAGAAGTGTCTAATATAGGCTTACCGATAGACGACAGTTCTAAGTCCACTTTATGCACAGTAAGGCTAATCAGGATTAAGTTGGATCCGAATTACTATGTGCTTGCGCCAGGTATCGAACCTGGAGCCCCTTGATCAAAAGGTGACGACGTTACCATTACGCTACCGGAGAAACCGCCAGCGACGAATTGGCAGATAAGCATGATCCTTTCGCGTTACTTAAAATTTAACACTCCAAAAATTAGCAATTCCAATTTGAATCTAACAGCAGTTTAATAATCCGCAATATGCAGATCAATTTAGTGTTTGTAACCATTATTTGTATTTTTTCATTGGAACTCTTGCACATTATTACGTGATTGATTGATTTGTTGTTTTAAGTTCACTTTATGCACAGGAAGGCTAATCGGGACTGGACCTACAGTTTAAAGTTGGATCGGAACCACTGTGTCATGTGCCTCCACCGAGCATCGAACCCGGGACCCCTTCATTACAAGGCGACCACGGAATTATTACGTGAAACACTTTCATTTCTTGTTCTGCACGAATGCATATTTTTCTGTATGCAACATGTGTTAAGTTTGGCCTTGGGCAGAAATTTCAATGATATTAATATTCGCTTATGAAATGGAAAACAGGATTAATAAGCAAGAACATGACGTTCACTTTATCATTTTAAAAGTAATATTTAAATGACGTTCACGCAGAAGCGTGTTCGAATTATTATATAACGAACGTATCCCAAGGAAAGTGAAGAACCTTGAGTAATATCCTTGAAGAATTCTTCAATTAAAATTGCACATAATTGTGTCTTCAAGGTGTTGATCTGCCATGAAGAGTTGAACCCTGCAACGTATACAGGGGCACAACACTCTTAAGGGTAACAAAAGCCAATTTGACAACAACAACAATGTTATGTCTTTCTCCGTGGCCGTAAGGTCTAAGGCGCTGTGCTTTGGGCTCCGACTGCGGGACGACATGGGTTCGAGTCCGCCTGGGTTCTCTGCCTGTGTATAGGACCGGTGGCAACCCAGCATCGTGAGGAAATTGGGGAGCCAGTAGCGTAACCCGGTCTGGGAAATCTGCTGCAACGGCTGAGGTTCGACGTGCTGACCCATTACCAGTTGAAGAGCTCCACTCCTGTAGGTAGGATTGTGGGAGGGAGACTGGCAGTCGGGAGATAGAAAAAAGTAAGAGACACTATAGGTACAATTTCTAACAATAGATGGCACTCATTTCACAGCATTCCTTCTTGTTACAAGAAATAAAAAGGTTTGGCTTTTATTGCAGTGCGTCTGTGAAGTAATAATAGGAAATAAAACATTATTTAAAAAATACTAGACCAAAAGCGAGAAAATAATAAATTAAAGTTTGTTTTGAGAAATATTTTATGTTTCTTCCATCCTTGTGGCTAGTTTATGGGATTTATAAGAACGTACAGGGTGTACATATTTAGTTAACTTTTTTAAAACACCCTGTATAACTGCAGCCCATCACAGAACACTGGACATTCTTTATATTCCTTGGAATATTGTCTTGACGTGCGTAGTTTCTAGTAATTGTCAAAATTTCTGATATTCTTGACTGTGAGCGCAAGGGGACTGAGAGCTTTGCAACTCAGGTACTGTTCTTCAATGTTGGGTCCAGTGCCAAGCGTAGGCAGTTGTCCCCACAATAGTTTCCGGGAAAAGGCACAAGAGGTCACTGTGTCTCTTGGAATGTGTCGCGTGACTTGTATATTATTGTTTTTCTTGTTGTGGTGACGTCATAAGCAGTGTCCAAGAATATTGGCATTGAGTACTGAAGATCCTCGTACCAAGTCCTGCGTCGATTTTAATGGCTTCCAGTAAAAAGGAGGTGAAGACACTTTGCGGAATGACGGTTATTGACGTTTTACTTCTTGTCAACCTAATGATTATGCCTCGCCGACGAGGTACGCGGAAATTGAATCGTTTCCTCGCCAATAGATGGCGAAAAGAGCACGCGCTGTGTTAGGAATTCGTCATTGTCATACGAAGTCGTGTGGAGTGACGTTGAGGAGTATGTCAATTGTGGCACTGCGTATACAATTAACGCTAGTGACGTTGCTAGCACTGCAAGTTCAGTAACTTGGCAATTAGGACTGTTCAGTGAAGGTTCACGACATCAATATCCTTTTACTTGTTGAATAAACGCAAATTACATCGACCCAGCGGCTACAACCGAGCTATGCGGCTGAGTTGTTATCACAACGTGCTACGACGATAGGGATCGCGGGTTCGAATCCCGGTATGGGTATTTTTTGTCTCATCATGGATTTTGTACCATCATTCATCGTCGAGATTAGCCAAAAGTGGCAGAAAAAGGACGCTAAAGAGCTTGGTGCTGACCACTTAATACGAAAACGTAGATTAAACTTCATTTTTACGCGAGTTCTGTGTACAAATCACCATAACAGTTCCTTCATATTACATATGCGGTGCATAGAAGTTCATTATATGTAGTTACTCCGATATGACTCATTGCTACAAGCAGTCAAGCATAGACGTATTCCGTCGGTGTGTACTTGAAAAACAGTGACGGAAGCATGGTCAGGGTCTATGAGAACGATAAATGGCCATGACGTAACGCTCATTAGAAATCTTCATTGAGGAACTGAAAGAGTCATTTCCAGGTGTTGAATATCTCCTCGAAGATAACTCGTGGTCTTAATATATAAAAAGAGCTTTTAACGTACTTACTGACTCATCAAGGCACAACCCTTAGACCTTGAATCATGAAAACAAATTATAAACAAAATTCTCAATAGATGGCAGTGTGTATGCTGCACATCTCCATATGCTTGTATTTTGCGAAGATTTATGTAAACGGATTGATGAACACGATTCTTATTCTTAAGAATTCTAATTTCTGATACCAAGTGATATTGTACCGAACTAATGTTTCATAATTATTGACATAAATGCTAATTTTGAACAAATACTGATATTGAATTGTACTGAAGTTTCATATTTACGTGCTAATCAATCGTTTCGTTTCCACAAAGTCGATTTACTATGTACCATTTGAATTATTGATTTCAACATTTTCTGTCATCTAATGAACAAACATACGTATAAAATAGGCTTTAGCAGAAACCTATCCCGATACTCTTATCGATTCCCACCGATACCGATAATTGAAAATTGCAGTAATTAAAATTTGTTGAAAATATTGATCAATATTGATGTGTGAATAATCTTCTCCAATGATACGCATGAATTTACCAATACATTTATTTTGAAATATTCAAGAATTGCATCACAATATTAAAAATATATGTTATGTAATAAAAATCCAGTTTTTATTTCATAATTTGTGCAAAATAAAATCGGTTCAGCCCTTATATAAATACAATACACGCGGGTGAAGCCGTTTGAGGTTCGCTAGTATAATCACACGTATATATCACTAGTAGTTCCAACGTGGAAAACCAATTGGATATTTACTTCAGCCGTATAGGCTCTGTAAGCTGATTTCAAGTATGTTCAACACAGTCTCATAGATGGCACCAGAATCTTGATTATCAGAGTTCATATGAACCTCGGAAATTACTACACGGAGTTCGATACATTTCAGTGAAGAAAAAGAAGCGAATTACATTTGTATTAATTTGTCGTTAAACACAGTGACTTGCCTTGTTATTATCATCACATTTTCCTGCATTGTAATTGTACATCTTTATGTTATTCTGTTTTGCATGATGTTAACATGTTATGTGTTGATTTTAATGTATAAAATAGTAGCTCCAAAAAAGCGAATATGAAATTTGATTTTCTCCCACTTTTGGCTAATCGGGACGATCAGTGTTAATATAAAACTGCTGAAGCCACACTCACAAAGTAAACAGAAGAATATCATCACCATCGTAGCGATTAGCCAAAAGTGGCAGAAAGGCGACGCTACAGAACAAAAATTAAAAACAATTTTGTAACCTCCATATGTTATGAATAAATGTACACTATTTCAAGATTGGACATGTGACCGAGATTTGCCTTCCGAGACAAGAATGATACAAGTTTTTACAAATCGAGATAATGCTGAGAACAAGACGAGACAAGATTGTGTCAAGTCTTCTCTCTGCCTATGCTAAAAGTACTGCTCTATGTGTGGCACGATGGTAAAGTTAGCGTTTAGAATATAGAACTGTAACATTTAGTGTATTTGCCCATTACGAACCCATTCAATTAATAAAGCACTAAGAAATGTTTGAAACTACAAGGCGCTGATTCAGCGCAAAAGACTGCCGCGTCATTTCATTCTCACTTAATTAACATACTACACGACTAATTGGGGAATGAAAGAAAGGATCGGTGGGAAAGAATGCCCAATTAAGAACTTGCTTCCTTTTGTATCTTATTCAGCGAGCGTTAACGCAGATCTACGCTCTGTTTTATGGCCCAATCGGTTGTACTGTACAAGATAGATGTGGCTGTTCGCCTTATTCAGTTGAAGCTAGTTTCTTTTTTTTTCTTTATGGCTACTAGGTAACTTCGTTTAACATTTACATGAAATATTTGGTACAGCAAGATTATGTTTGTTGCATTTCTTGTTCTTCATCTGTAGCTTCGGTGCGGGTCACAACTCAAGAAGCCTCCAATCAGCAAGCGAGCCGCTGACGTCATCAGAACCCAGCTAACTCTCCTGCTCGCGCTGTACGCTGTTGGTAGACTCGCTTGCTAGACACGCACACTCTGCCGGAGATATTCTGAAAATAATATGTCTCTACTAATTTGTTGTGCTGTCGACCTATTTCCATGTTCTCTATCCTTCATCACACATTGAAGGTAACGCGAATGGTCAATTTGTGATAAATATTAGTAACATTTTTTTGAAGGACGTGTCGGAGGCAAATCAAACGCAAGTTTGTATTTAGAATGATGTTCAAGCAGAAACTTAAAAATCCTTAGCAAACCTTTTTGGCGTTACAATTGTAATATACAATGGTAACTGAATTTATAACGGAAACTAAATCGCTAAGACAATTTCAATGAATTGTACAGAAGTGAAAGTCCTGCAAATATGCAAGGTTTATTTACATCTATTTTGTATATTTATATTATGTATAGCAAGTTTAGAATTCTGTGTAAAATAGCACAAACTCATCTAAAATTATTAATTTTCACATGTCCTGACATCTATTGACGGTGTCTGCAATTACTATTATAAAAAAGTGCTTTAAGATTTCGCATTTGCTTGCTTCGAAGTAGCGTAGCTATTGCACATCTCCAGAACATGCTTAAAATACTTTCCATTGTTGCTTGTAGTGTTTCTAAAGATTATATACTGAATTTTCCTTTACGAAACAGAATATAATTATTTATAAATAGATATGAGAGAATATTCCACACAGTTGTGTCGATGGTGCAGTGGTAGCGTCGTCGCCCAGGTTTGATACTCGGTGGAGGCACCTAGTGGTTCGGATCTCAACTGTTTTTTCCTACTTTCATTAGGAATTCTCGGTTAACACTCATTTAATTTCTTAATGTCGAGGAAATATTGAATGAACTTTGACGTACGTAAGTGTATTAGTGTGTTCTTTTTCTCTTACGGACTCATAAATGGATAGAAATATGTTTACAATAAAACCCGTATCGTAAACAAGAATAAAACTTTCCCTGAAATTTCTTCTCCATTTTCAACGTGTAAATCTACAAAACACGAATACTTTCTCCCTCACCCTGTCGTTTTACTAATTTTTATTGTCACTTTCAAAATTATAACTTCAAGAATGGGAACAAGTTGAAGTGAACTCACAATTTTTTAATACATTAATTGACATGTGTACAAGAGGTTGTTCATATATTAACTTCTTACAACTTCAGATGTTAACACTCTGACGTATTTTAAACTTTCGCTCCCAGAAGTTACAAAAAACTTGTTTGAGAGACTAACCAGTAAAAATGGAAAGCAATTTGTGAATTTTAATGTGAGTTTTTATGCACTGATTTGCTTTGTATGTTTTTTATAATAAATGTGAATAAACTCTAATACTTATTTCAATAACACAAGCTTTTCATGGTGCTTATCCAGTACAAGTATAAATTAAGCATAATTGTCATTACTTTTTCCGTGTGTCTTTTTCTTTCAGACATTAATTTACATACCGCCATTGACACGTATCTTGTTCTAATGCTTTACTTTCCCTGAGGAAAGTTTGTAGCTTATTTCAGTATAGAGTCTAATCTATTTACGCTATCTTTTGTCAATCTCTTATGTTTCTGCCTTCTGCATTTGCTTCAACAGTTGTTTTCCCTATTCTGTCATCTCTATTTCGTCACCTCTTATTTTATCATTTTTGTGCTATTTTCTCTTTATTCAATCTTTATTTTCCATCTTATACATTTTTAACGTTCTTCTACATCATCGCATTTCAAATGCTTCTATACTATTGCCTTCCTTTCATTTGAATTGTTAGTGTATGTAAGACTCCAAACAAATATTTGTAAACATCTTCTTTGTCTGTACTACCCCTTAGATGTTTTGCAATGGAAAAACCTCCTATTTTGAGATATTCTACATCTTCCATGATCTGCTTTTTTCATTTTGTCGTACCTTACTTCCCACACAACAAAATCTCGAACATATCTCCTTCCAGTTTAGTTTCAACTCCCTGCGTCTTTTCTTTGCTACACATCATCACTGAGGTTTTCTTTCTTTCTATCTTCACGATATATGTTGATTTTTTCTACTTGTCTTTTCTCGACGTACAAACTACGTACCTCTTCAATGTATCTCTTGATAATGACGTCAAGATAGCTCAATATTATATTATTGTTTACGATTAAGAAGAAATAACCAACAAAAATATAATTTTTTTGCAGTGTGTCGTGACTATACCTAACGGTATGTGTTTTTGACATATCTGCTTGACTTGGACATTTTTCTAACGCACGAGCTTCAAATTTCACACCAATTTATTTACCTTTCCCTTGAAGAAATCAAAATAACTCGTTACTGATATCTTTCTCTGAATCCTGTTAAAGTTAATTCATATTTACTATTAATCGTTGTTAAATATTAAACGTGTTATTACTAAAAACCTCTGTACCAATTCTTATGGAAGTCGACAGCATGGTTGAACAGTGGGATCTAAGAGTGTTATCCTGCAAATTGTCCATCACCATGTTCGTGCACTTTATTTGACCCCATAAGAGCTTATGGAATTAAAAGAAAACTCCAAACAAGTTGTTGACAACTTCTGCACCCGCATAAATAAAAATCCATCGCTTAAAAATACATAGGATGTAAGAGAAAAATTAATGAAAATATAATTCGCACGGTAATACTCATGGATACCACTGTACTTATATTTCTTGTAAACTCACACGATGTCATCGCTTTTCAACCAATGCGCATTCATTATCTCTGATTGACTCACCTTTACGTGCCCACCTTGGAGATTCATCAATAGATTCTAATCTAACTTTCCAATAAAACTTTGTTGAGTTGAGTCTAATCTAACTTTCTCGTTGAAGAAACTGAAAGTTAGAGTGCAAATTTGCATCCCGTTTCCATATTGTAGCCTGTCACGTACGTCATGGCAGACTGGCCATTTGGGCAAACTTCCAACACACCGACCGTAACCTCCGAATGAAGTGCAAGTTAATGGAGGCAGGTGTTGCGGAAAACAATGCTGGATGAAACAGCATATTTCTGAATCGCTGTGTGATTGCCCTTGTGACAGCTAATGCTTTTAACGTCGGCTTTCCTTGTTCTTGCGCTTCGTGTCAAATGTTACTGCTGAATTTTAACTTGCACTCTAACTACATAAATGTCGACTAGAATCTTTTTTTTAAAGGTAGACCACACAACTCTCCAAATAATATATTAGCATGCATAATATCAACTATATTATAAGGAATCTAATAATAGTTAGTATAAATAATGTGTTGTACATCTAAATTTTCTTCTCCAACTCAAACCATTCAATCATGTTGTAACTTACGAAATACAAATGACGAGAGTTAAATCTGCTTGCACAAAGAAGTTTATCAAGAGTGTCTCATCTCAGAGGTGCAAGGGCATTTTAGTGAAACGTAAAGGTAAATTTCCAGGGCGTTTGGGAGGTCTCGCACAGCGCTCCTAGCGTAGAACTTAGGAACTAAGGAAGTACGCAAATAGGACATTTAATAAACACGACGGCCAGGGTTAAGGATGTTCCTATTTTTGTCAAGAATTTAGGATTATTTTTGAATTTTGCTTTAGACTTGACGATGATCTGAACTAATTTACAAACTTGAAAGAGCTTTTGGATCTGAATGTCTACATGTTTTTCTACGATTTCGAAATTGTTTCACATGAGAAGATGGTACCGAAGATGTATACAGAAGTGAATGACTTCCAATCCTGTTAATTCGAGATTAAAGTACGGTCAAAGAGAGTATAAATTGGACTTTTGTGAAAAATTTTAGGTCAACTCAAGAAAGATTTATTGGACTAAAAAAACAACGTTAGGTGACGTTTCAAATTCCATATTCGATATTAAATGTTATATTAAATGACGATTTCAAGTATCGGATGGCTGATTGGTTAATTCTATACGCCGGAAAGAGTGCTTGTTCATTTAGATATCAAGTATATAATGTACTCTAATATTATTTGGCTATTTGTTGTCAGTTTTAGATGTTTTGGGGAGATAATTTAACTTTAAATACCAAATGGGACTATTGCTATTTACTTGTGTATGAATTTAAGTCTCACATGAGTGATTCATACTTTTAGTCGTCGGGGAATTACTATTATGTTAATGGACATTGGCGCACAGATTCGAACATCTCCCTTCAACGTCTGTGGGCCGGGGTTCGAATCCCGGCATTTATCAATTTCATCATATCTTTACTCATCCTCATCGTTGCGATTAGCCAAAAGTGGAAGAAATGCGACGTTAAATTAAGAATAAATCCGATATTATTATTATTGAAATGATTATAGAAGTCTCGGAGATTTGATTGTTTGAATTGGGTTAATCGGAACTGGACCTACAGTTTAAAGTGGGGTCCGAACCACTGTGCAATTTACCTCCATCGGATATCGAACCCGCGACCCCTTGATTACAATGCGACGACGTTACCACTACGCCATCGGAGAGACCCTAGGTGTCAGAGGGGGGGGGGGTGAAAGCCCCATTAATCCATCAATATCTTACATATGGTTCCCTTGTGCTGTTGCGTCCAACATTCCTCAATCTGGTTTTACATGCGTTGAATGCCTCCTTAAAGAATGAACAATCACATTGTCCACGTGACAGTCGGCGAATCCTCCAGCCGTGGATGTCATGACAAGTTGACCATACTTTGTGCCTGTCGCAGATATTTCCCTGTCACTTTACTGCTGACTGTGTTACCGGCCTGTCTTCAGCAACGTTACATATGCATGCGTGCTGGCGGTGTATAAAAAGGGAAGATTGCCCGCTGAGATGTTCCCTCCGTTCCTTTGTCTTGTGCGAACTGATTTCTATTGATATCTCTATTGTCTCTCCGTGGCATTGTTCGGCGACTGCAGGAAGTAGGGTAACAGAGGCAGATCGAGAGAGAGGAAGATTCACCCACCGAAATGCTCCTGTGTGAAGGTTTCATCTTGAGCCTTCCCTTCGGCTCATCTATCTAGGTCACTGCTACCTGTAACAATGACTTTGGCTATGGGAAACAATTGAATTGCATGTCAATTGTCTTCGTTCTTAAGAAGCAACGACATTGAGGAAGGCGCATCAGTGGTGCAAAGACATCAGGAAGGCGTTTGACGGATTAGCATACGGTCGTGATGAAGTGTGGAAATGGATCGATATTGCTTCTAAGTCCAACAAATAAGACATGTATTTGAGTCTTCCTTAGTTTGCCTTTCTTCTGGCACTCTAAGTTAATTGATTTATAATCAGGTGAAACTGGCGAAGCGAGACTCAGTTCAGGACTAGATTTGAACCTCTGCATGAAATACTTCAAAGTGACGTCATGGGCGGAGTTTGAGCTTTTGTTTTTGGGGGGCAGACTCTGGGAGAAGCATATGATGTACCTGAGGGTTGTTGAATATCCCCTAGCTTAGAAGGGGTCCGGAGACCTTCCCCCGGAAATTCAAAAAAACACAACTTAAAAACACTGAGTTGTAGGCCTTTTAGATTTGGAAATGTTAAATTTCCTTGCTTAAGTAAACAAATATTAAATAGTATATTGGTTGTCAGTTTTGAAAGAAGCAAAACAGTACGATTATTGGATTTTGCATTTCATTATTTTTTTATTGATACAATACTCGTATTACTTTAAAAAAGTTACGGTACAATAGCAAGAAATTTTAGAAAAATTAAATTGAAAAAGAAATTAAATTGCGGAGCAATTACCGCAGATGGCATCATGTCAAATGCCAAGATTTGCGGTATGGCTTCATAACAAAAATTTAGTAATTGAACTTAATCATGTGTTATTTTTTTAGTATTTTTTAAATTGGGGCCAGTCCCCCCCCTGGCCCCTCCAGAACTCCGCCTATGCGTGACGTCTACTTCGCTGGTTTTGGCTGCTTGGTTCTTATTCCAGCCCTGGCTCAATCTGTCTCTCATTATCTCTGTTCATTCTCTCTTCTCTTTCTATAAATATGTCTATCTCTACTTCTTCTCTGTATCATTTTCTTTATCTCATTCTTTAATCGCTCTTCCTTTGTCACTTTGTCTGATTTCTCTCTTTCTTCATTCTTCTATTATTTTATCATACTCCCCTCTTTTTGTTTTTATTTTAATCTTCCTCTCTCTTTTTCTCTATTTTCTTCTCATCCACTCTCCATCTCTTTATTTTCTATCTCCCAATGCCGACCTCCGTGTCAGAGTTGTTAGCGCAGTGCGCTACGACGTCAGGGATCACAGATTCCATGCCTTGGCTTGGGTGTTCTTTGTGAGTGTCCCTTCATCAGTTCCATTAGTCATCCTGATCGTCGCGATTAGCCAAACGTGGAAGAAAATCGATGCAAAATAAATCAATTTCGTCGTCGCCTCTCTTCAGCTGTTCTCTTCTTAATTTTTTTCTCTCTCCTTTTTTTCCTGTGTTCCTCTCTACCTCTTTTCTTTATTTCATCTGTTCCTCTCCACCCCTTTTCCTTATTTCCTCTGTTCCTCTCTACTTTTCCTTATTTCCTCTGTTCCTTTCTACCTTTTTCCTTATTTCCTCTGTTCCTCTCTACCCTTCTCTTTATGTCATCTCTTCCTCTTTTCCTTATTTCCTCTGTTCCTCTCTTTTATTTATGTCCTCTGTTCCTCTCTATCCCTTTTCTTATTTCCACTGTTCCTCTCTTCCTCTTTTCCTTATTTCCTGTGTTCCTCTCTACCTCTTTTCTTATTTCCTCTCTTCCTCTTTTCCTTATTTCATCTGTTCCTCTCTACCCCTTTCCCTTATTTCATCTCTTCCTCTTTTCCTCTGTTCCTCTCCCCCTTTTCCTTATTTCCTCTGTTCCTCTCTACCTCTTTTCCTTATTTCCTCTGTTCCTCTCTTCCTCTTTTCCTTATTTCCTCTGTTCCTCTCTACCTCTTTTCCTTATTTCGTCTGTTCCTCTCTACCTCTTTTCCTTATTTTAATCTGTTCCTCTCTACCTCTCTTCCTTATTTCCTCTGCTCCTCTTTTCCTTATTTCCTCTGTTCCTCTCTACCTCTTTTCTTTATTTCCCTCTCCCACTCTATCTTTATTTTTCTCCCTTCTCCATCTTTTTCTCCATTTCTCTCTTTTTCTTTATTTATCATCTTTATCTCCATTTCTCTCTTCTTCCTTATTTGTTCTCCCCTTTTTTCTATATCTTTGTCTCATCTCTCCCTACCCTTTTCTATCCTTATTTCTCTTCGTTTATCCCTTGCACCCTCCCATCTGCGCTTCTAGCTCTAACATAAACGATTGATCTTGGCTTTACAATACCTATCGTGTAAGCTATGAGGGTGGTCAACGAGAATGTGCAAAGACAATTCCACATGAACATGCACACTAAAGTGTTTCGAATCCTAAAGCAGATTGAAACCTGAGAATAATGAATTGAGCTTCTTAACATAACGGCACAGTACCAGGGCACAGAAAACGAAGAATAGCCAAGTAGAACAACTGGGACATTCCCAAAGAGGATTGCCTGCAGCAGAAATCCTCAGGGAAGCAGTGATTGGTGCATGAGAACCGGAACCTTGCTTTGTAAACAATAACAGTCCTTCCTCAACTTGCTTCCTCTATAATTCCACTGCAACGAATCTTCTAGAATGTATATTGTTCTGCACTGCTGTAGAAATGGGCTTTTGGAACAGTTCACTTGACAGCAATGCATAAGATTGTCAATGGGGTAGTTCAACAATTATAGTACTTTCTAATGCAAACCACTAGATTTGATGGACTGCTTTGAGGGTAAGCCTCTTATCATACTGAAGGCATTCACTATCGTGGGAAAATGAGTTGAAAGCACGAAATGTCCTTGTGAAGTGAATAAAATGGAAGAGCTTAGCTTCCCAAGAAGTCATTGCAGAAGATCTTTATTTCTCTCCCAATGCTCGACCCTGAGATGGGAGTGCAAAGATGTTATTAATCCTTTTCCCTCCCACTAACCTCCCAACCGCTAACTCAGCTTTCTAAAAGAGATGTTCTGGGTCATTGTTCTGACAGAAGTCATGTTCTTTAAGCATGCTGTCGTTAGGACTGATATGAGTATTGAGGTGAACCATGCCTTTTTCGCTTAAAACTTTAGACGAATCACAAATAGGAACTTTCTCTCTCTCTCTCTCTCTCTCTCTCTAATTTAGTGCCGAAGTGGTCTAGTGAGTATGGCGTCTTAACTGTCACGCGTGGAACTGAGGTTCGATTCCCTGGCTCGGTGAATTCAGATGGGAATTTTCCCAGCAATGTACTTGAATTGGACAGCTCTGAGGTGGTAAAGATGGAAGTGATGGGAAGAAGCAGTGGCGGCGATCGGGGGGGCGAGGGGGGCAGTTGCCCCCTACTTTTTGACACTTTTGCCCCCACACTATGCTATTTTTTTCTACAAAGGGAAATATACTGTCTTTGCCCCCCAGTTTTGGCACCTTGCCCCCCCACCCCCGGGTTTGGAACCCAAAAAACGCCGCTGGGAAGAAGAAATGTCCATGCTTGTCATGGGCGTATCTACCTTTGTGGTGTAGAATCTAAATTTGGGCTTAACTTTGTAAGGGCAGAATAAAAAAAAGCGTCCAGGACTATTTTGATAATTAACTATTGAATTTGCGAAATCATAAAAAATTACTCATTAATTCTCAGGTTCGAAGAGGCAGTGACTTGTCCAGGGGGGGCATTTGGGCCAGTCTAAAAGGAAAAAAAACGTCAAAGGTAGGAAAAGATGGCAAAATGAGGGCTGACTAAAGAAAAGTATACGACCTCCCCCCCTTCTAAGTGGGCACGCCACTGCCAGGAGGCTAACGAAAGTTTTAATAAACCTGCAAACTGTGCGCTCTAAAAAATTTGCAACTGGGTTGCCACCAAAAGTGGTGTAACAACGTAATTGGTGTAGCACAACACCAAATTGAGTGTTAAACTTGACATCATAGGTGTAACAGGATACCAAAAATGGTGTTAAACAACACGAATTCCGTATCAACACCAGAATAAGTGTTCTGTGAACACCACGTTTGGTGGCAACTCAGTTGCATATTTTTTTAGAGTGTGGGGGACATGTGCCCCCCTTGCCACACGCCCTGTTCCTGATCGTCGATAGACACACCTTTCCAACACCCTTCTGCCACCGGTTTTGAATCGGTGACCACCGAAATGCAACCCCCACAAGGCAGAGCACGAGTTTACATAGCACACAAGGAATCCACACTCACACACAGTATTACAAAAGTCCAAATTAAAGCAACGGCTTTTTCACCCTAGGAGAAGCACTTGGCGTCACAGACGCCGCCTACCGAAAAAGGACAGTGTAAATCTGAGCGCAGCGCTCTCTGCAGGTGTAAACGGAAGAACCGGTCCAATACTGGGTCATCCTACCGACCAAGAATGCGTCTCCCACTTGGGACCACTTTTATGTCCATTCCTCCACTTGTTCTGCCTACTTCTTCACCTTTCAGAAGAACCGCTAAGGGAGGTAGACCGACTGGGGACAGGGATTGAAATTTCCTAATATTACCTGCAATATCTTCTGTCCAAATTGTGCATCGCACTTGTATGATTTACATCTATTCCAAATATTACCAAGATTGCACTTATTACGTATAGATGGCACTGCTGTATGCAATTTGATAAAGAGCGCAACATTTAAGTTTGAAGTTCGGACTAGTTTGTTATCGTTAACAATTTCCATTGTTTATATTTTGTAAGTAAATAAATGAATATATTTCGTCAGAGTACCTCTTTTTTTTGTTACATATATTCACCTCCTTTTAAAGCTTCATTTTACATTTCGGTTTTTTAAGTACAGAGTACAATTTAGCCATTTTGTTTCATATTGGCCTTCTCTGTGGTACTGGTAGTCTTTGTTTAGTGTAATTCGGGGTTGTTAAAAGTCCAGGAATTTTAAATAAATACAATTCCGGTCCAGGAGAGAAAATCAGCAAGCGTAAATGGGTTCTGGACCGTAAAGAACCTTTTTATCTGTAAAGTATTTCAATTCGGTCCAGGAACCTTTATTCCAGGATCAATTTAAATACGGTCCAGAAACCTTTTTTCCGAATGAATTCAAATTCGGTCCAGTAACCATTTTTCCAAAATGAATTTCAATTCGGTCCAGTAACCATTTTTCCAAAATGAATTTCAATTCGGTCCAGTAACCATTTTTCCAAAATGAATTTCAATTCGGTCCAGGAACCTTTTTAACGGAAGAATTTCAATTCGGTCCAGGAACCTTTTTTTACGGAAGAATTTCAATTCGGTCAAGGAACCTTTTTTTACGGAAGAATTTCAATTCGGTCAAGGAACCTTTTTTTACGGAAGAATTTCAATTCGGTCCAGGAACCTTTTTTTACGGAAGAATTTCAATTCGGTCCAGGAACCTTTTTTTACGGAAGAATTTCAATTCGGTCCAGGAACCTTTTTTTACGGAAGAATTTCAATTCGGTCAAGGAACCTTTTTTTACGGAAGAATTTCAATTCGGTCCAGGAACCTTTTTTTACGGAAGAATTTCAATTCGGTCCAGGAACCTTTTTTTACGGAAGAATTTCAATTCGGTCCAGGAACCTTTTTTTACGGAAGAATTTCAATTCGGTCCAGGAACCTTTTTTTACGGAAGAATTTCAATTCGGTCAAGGAACCTTTTTTTTACGGAAGAATTTCAATTCGGTCCAGGAACCTTTTTTTACGGAAGAATTTCAATTCGGTCTAGGAACCTTTTTTTACGGAAGAATTTCAATTCGGTCCAGGAACCTTTTTTTACGGAAGAATTTCAATTCGGTCCAGGAACCTTTTTTTACGGAAGAATTTCAATTCGGTCCAGGAACCTTTTTTTACGGAAGAATTACAATTCGGTCCAGGAACCTTTTTTTACGGAAGAATTTCAATTCGGTCCAGGAACCTTTTTTTACGGAAGAATTTCAATTCGGTCCAGGAACCTTTTTTTACGGAAGAATTTCAATTCGGTCCAGGAACCTTTTTTTACGGAAGAATTTCAATTCGGTCTAGGAACCTTTTTTTACGGAAGAATTTCAATTCGGTCCAGGAACCTTTTTTTACGGAAGAATTTCAATTCGGTCCAGGAACCATTTTTCCCGCATCAATTTAAATACGGTCCAGGAACTTTTTTCATGAAAAATTAAAATACGGTCCAGGAACCGTATTTGGACGTAACTTGGACCGAATTTAAATTGTGCGAGAAAAAAGGTTCCGGTCCTGCAACGGAACCCATTAGAATTTATGGGTTCCTGGACCTTTAACAACCCTGGTGTAATTTCCTAATATCACTTGCAATATCTTAATTGAGCATCGCACTTTTATGGTTTAGATCGGTTCCAAAAATCACCAATATTGCGCTTGTCAAGTATAGATGGCACCACTAGAAGCCAATTTAATAAAGCGCGCAATATGTAAGTTTGGAGTGTGGACTTGTTTGCTGTTGTCACAGTTTTGACCGTTTATATTTTGTAAGTAAACGTATAAAGAGTACCCACGATAATGTGTCAGAGTACCTACTTTTCTCGTTACGTATGTTCAATTCCTTTTAGAGATTGAATTTGTATTTCAGTATTAATAACTGTACAGAATCAATTCAATCATTATATTTGGTAGTCCTTCTCCCTGCATATGGTTTATCTGTTGCCTCGTATTCGCAATAGCTTCGTGATTACGTAAGATCAGTGGCGGCGATTGTGTTCTAAAACTGAGGGAAGGGAGGCAAGGACGATTTACTTCCCCTTGGTAGATAAGGTTTAGTATAGTGCGGGGGAGGGGGGCAACTTCCACCATAATCTTCGCAACTGCGAAAATCTATTAAACTATTTCAAATATCTATCCCACTGGGACAGCAAACTACACGAAGATTTACGTTAATACTCTAGAACGAATTCGAAGCACATGTAATTTTTTTAGATTTTTGGAATACCATCGCGATTATTCGAAAACAGCTGCCCTGGCATCAGCCAAATTCCATTTTAACTCCTATTTTTCCTATTCAATGCCAATCTACGTGCTTTCCTTTTACCGCACTTGTCCATTTATTTAGAGTCTCTCTAGTTCCTATAATCTTCTGCTTACTAATGAAACACTGCGCTTGAACAAAGCGCCGACAGCACTCCAGTAATGGTCAGCTTCCGCTCCAGAATATAATCCCAAGCAAAAGTACGGTTCTCGTCCAAGGAACGGAACCAGAATAGAAGGAAAGAAAGCCTTTCTCCTGCCAGCAGGTTGTAGAATCGCTGCCCTTGCGTCGTGGATCGTGACTATGGCCACAAAGTGTGCCAGCGTATGGCTCGTAATCACGTGTTTCACCTCGGCCATTCAAAGGCGCAGTGTAAACATCTTGCACGGACTGATTGTGACGTGGAGAAAGGGCAAGAACAAAAGAATCACGACACTCTCCCGCTCTGCGTCGATAAGGACACTTTACTAACCTAGTAATGTTCGATCGTAGAATGGGGTAAGTGAGACAGACCGGTTCGCTGCTTTTTATAGACTTTTTATAGATTGATGTAGTTCTAATTATGCATGCAGTGAGGAACTATTTTTTCATTCGCCTAACATGCTGTTGTTCACGCCTTATAGCTTTCCAACTAAACTCCAGTTATAGTCAGTATAAAGGCTGAAGCACACGGAACTGGATTTCCAGCAGGAATGTTCTAATTGGCGCTGGACTGGCTACCCATTTGCTAGTTTTCGTCTCACTCGAACTGAACAAAAACAACCAACCCTCGGAAACCACAGACAAAAATCTTTCCTTCCGCAAACTCACAGATATCTTCACATGGCCAAACTTTGCTCTGATTGGCTGTTCCACAGAATCCAGTCGAGGAAAGCCAGTTGCATTTAGAACATGGGCTATTTCTCAAACCAGTTAAGCAGCTAGCCCAGCGGCCATGATTTCCACCCATGGAATCCTACTGAAATGCCTGTTCCGTGTAATTCGGCCTTTAGTCGCGAATTTTTTCACAATGAAGGAATGGGGCGCGAAGATGCGCTGTCTAAGGGCCTGGAAACCTAATTTCTGATTACATAAGCGTGGCTATTTGTTTGATTAATTCATCAGAAGGTGCCCAGAGGAGGCTGATGCCCCCCCTTCACCCCTCATCTATCCACGCTGGACCTCCAACGTTCCACCTCCCTCCAATAAAAAAACAGGATCACGTTACACATTTACGGCTATCATGACGAAAATAATAGCCTTAATTTAAAAATACCTTAAGTGCTATTGTTAAAGAAACGTTTGTTGTATGTATTTATATTGATGAAAACTATAAATACAAAAATGGGAAGAAAATAATGAAATTGGCAAATTTCCTGGTTCGAAAATGTAACCAATTTAAATAGCATAGAAAATTATATTCTTCTCGTCGCGATGTTGCAAGCCTAAGCGGATGTTGCCGTACCTTTTCTCATACAGCAAGAAATCGCACAAAATACAGTTGGAACAAGATAATTTCTTTTCGTCTCATCCAAATGCTGTTTTCAGAAAAGTACTGGACGAGAAGAACAGAAGGAAGGCTTTGCAAAGACAATTGAAAGTGTTTTGTTTTTCAGTCACCACACAATCGCAGGAAATAATATTTCTTTGGTGAGAAGTGGATGGTATTTCTTGCGCGACAAAAATCTTTCTCTCCATTCTTGGCGAGTTGAGAGGACTTTGCAACCAGGAATTTTTGCATTCTTCTTGACCAGATGTTTTGTCATCCTTCTGCGTGTCTTTATCCTTGCGTTGAAGCTCATTCCTCAAAATTTTCTGGGCTGGAATACTTCCGTTCCCACGTTTCAAGAAGCATTTTCCATTAAAAGAAAACATACGCCATCTTGTATTTTTGCTATTTTACGTCACTTTTCTGCCTGTTTGGCTAATCGCCACGTTGAGGATGAATGGAGTTTATGATTTAAGGGACTCTTACAAAGACATTTGTGACCTGGCCGAGATTCGAATCCGGGAATTTCGGTGGCAAGATAGAAAGTAGACCATTTAACACACTCAGCCTCAGTGAGGACACCCCTTTGCAAAGTACAGCTAGAAAATTCATAGTTTTACTATCATTGTAGTATAAAACAATTAGTAATTTTGCACTATTAGTGTTAAAACACCCTTATTCGCTTGGGCCTCCCCGATGGCGCAGTCGTTGCGACGTCGCCTTGTAATTCAAGGGGTCCCGGGTTCGATACCCGGTGGAGCCACATAGTGGTTCGGATCCCACTTCTGTAGGCCCAGTCCCGATTAGCCTTACTGTGCATAAAGTGGACTGAAAACACCAACTCAATCAATCAACTCTTATTGGTTATACCACTTGCAACACTATTGGTTAATTTGATCAGCAACTCCCCCCTCCAACCCGCTATCCCTTTACCAATCTCAGACATTTCTGAATTCGGTGATATCAGGAAGAAACGTTATTGTCGATTTTCCTCCAGTAAAATTTTCCTAAGAAAAAGCAAATTACAAGTACGCATGTAAAACACAATGAACAGTTAGTGAAAAAAATTAAAACAATAGGGACAAATTGCAAAAGTGACGGTGGAAATATTTGTATGAAGCAATGGATGAGTCATTCTCTGATTTTCAATATTTCAATGTTTTGTTACAGTTAATAATAATTAAAATTTTCGTTATAGTTTTACAACCTAACCCAGTTTTGTAAATCATGTACATAAACCAAAGAGGTAACGCTCAAGGAAATGCACAAAAACGAAATAAAAATAAAGACCAAAAAAAGAAGGAAATAAACGAATTAAGGAAAAATAAAGAAAACTTACTATTATTAACTCAAACGCTTATATACACTAAACACTAAACATTTCTAATCAGAGATTCATTAAAGGATATTGAAATTGATGTACATAATTATCCTAGTTTGGTGAAATAAGATACAACAAGAAATAGTTAAATATGTTGTAATGTAGTTAAAAACCTGTCAAGGATTTGTGAGGTTCGTACAGTTTAAGATATAGTTTGTGTTGTTCGTGGGAAATAGTTACCTCATTTTCCTCAAAGAACATTTTTAGGGCTGTGAAATCTGTTTAAAATGTATGCAAAACAATGGCATGAGTCATACAGCACCATCTACCGGAATTTTACGTACTTTTAAAATCTGTTAAAAGCTATGTTGAAAATAGTCATAATATTTATCAAGTAAAGAATTCAAAGTTCTCTTAAGCTTATTTTATGGGCAATACACTGTTCACGTGCAAACAAGAAATTGTATATACGTCGGTTGGAAATTTAATAGTGGCAACACTGCTGTATATATGCCATGAAACGGAACCGGTGCTTCTCACTTATACCACATGTTAGTTTGATACCTAACCTACCTCCCAGAAAATGGACTCTTCCATCCAACACTAGGCGCATGCGCAGTGACGAGAGGAATAGAGTATCGTTGGAGTTGGCAGTCTAAAGTTGTGTAGTCAGAATTCCACTAATGTGAAATTTGTGGTGATTCTCGCCGTACCTCCAGGACAGACCGTCAATGAACAGTATTACTGTTCATTTCTGCAACATTACCTGCGTTGCAGAAGAGGAGGGGACACTTTCTGCTGAATCCTCCCATCATTTTGCAGGGCAATGCTCAGGCGCATGTAACGCAACCTGTGGCTGATTTGTTAGCTCTATGGTACTGAGTTCTGAGAGATGCTCTACCACCTCCTGTGACTTCGATTTGATCCCTAAGATGAAGTTTCCGAACTGTTCCAGAGAATCTTCAGGCAAAGAAACCGTTCCTAACGGTTGTACACAATCCTGGTGACTACATTGAAGGCAGTGACGTGCATCTACGCGTAAACAACGATAGTCTACATTCTACACGTCGATTATGTAATCTATTTAAATAACATGGCGAAAGGTGAAAACTTAGCAAAGGGCGCCGTGGAATTAAAAGAAAATTATACTGCGTATCAGTTGCTGATGTATAAAGATAACTTTTCATACCCTTTCTTCAAAATTCGAACAATTTCTCACCTAGGAAGAAACCTAATATAGAAAATATTCTAGTGTTTTATGGGGAAAAGACCTCTCTTGGCTCACGACTGCCATCTGTTGTTATTTTTTGCATACTATTTATCTTCTTCCATAGTTGATAATAGAAGAGAAATTTTGTTGTAAATAGGATTCTTTTCATTTCGTTAGGAACCAATATAGTTGAAAATGTCACTTTCATTTCATGAAACCCTTGAAAACTAATTTTAATGCAATTTAGATTGTCTACGTAGCCTATGTAAACTACAACCCAATGTAATTACGTTTAGATTACGTGTAGACAACGCATGTAGACGTAAACTTATAGTCTATGTCACATCACTGGTTGTAGGTATCTCTTTTGTATCATTTGAGAATAAATAGTTGGCACTATTAAATTTCCACCCACGTATTCACACATATGTTTACCCGGGGATTCAACACAGGGCAATGTAGCCTAACGAGTACACAACCTGGCCTGGCCAGTTCAACGTTAGCTAGCAACAATGCCTCTTCTGCCTAACTAGATCCCGCACAACATTCCATTGAAGCAAATACAAACACAAGGATATACTTGTGTGTATAATTCCACCTAACAATACAAACAAAACAGTTCTTTCAGGCCAACAACACCAGATTCGCCCATGTTGACTAAATATCTATTGTTATTGCAGACGACAATGAAAGTTGTAAACAATGACAAGCCAGCTTGAAAGCGGAGGTGGGGAAAAACATTAAAAAGAGAAATTTAGAAAGTTACTTTCCTTTGCACATGGAGCATGATTTGACATAACAGCTCGTGAGAAAATTCGTTGTAAATATCTCCCCTAGTTGTAGCCCACGTGAGGCAAATCGAAGAGAAACCTACGCGGATAAAAATAGTGCACGTGCTGTCCAATTAGCAAGGAATTTTCCAACGGATCTCGCAAGACAAGTCCGCCATTGGGCAGGGAGTTTTACAACTTTTTGGTGGAACTACGTTCGTCCATATCTTGTGTGGTTATCCGAGAAACAATCACACGCAATGCGAAGGGACCTATTTTGTTTTCTTTGAAGTCCAGACTCCGCCCGCAGAAATTCCATTACGCTGTGCACTTCTTGCACGGCGTGCGTGCAATGATACCAACAGTGTTGCTAACTATCGGATTCCAATTTCCCCTAAACTACCCACCCTTGTCACCAGTTCTGAAATTGAGATTTCTTTCCATGTTTAAATATTAAGTGGTATTTTTCAATATTTAAAAATTACAATTCTGAATAAGTACAAACTACAATTTGAGAATTCTCATACTTGTTTGAAATAAAAATATGGTCTGATGCTTTTAATGAACATGTATTAAATAGTACATTTTACTTCTTTGTTATTGCAATGACATAATTAGAATTCAATTCCAATATTACGGAATATTGCTTGCAAGTTTCTGAATGTGAAAAAAAAGTTATATTTCAAAATGGTGACAAGGGACATTCACAAATAAATAAATACTGTTGCGCAGACCAGGACTCCAACTGTGGACCGTCCGTGAGAAATCGTGACACTACATCATTGGGTTTGAGTTTTAAGTCCACTTTATGCACAGCAAGGCTAATCGGGACTGGACCTACAGTTTAAAGTGGGATCCGAACCACTATGTGCCTCCACCAGGTATCGAACCCGCGGACCCATTGATTACAAGGCAATCATTCTCATTCAATTGATTGATTGAGTTGGTGTTTTAAGTCCACCTTATGCACAGTAAGGCTAATTGGGACTGGACCTACAGTTTAAAGTGGGATCCGAACCACTATGTGCCTCCACCGGGTATCGAACCCGCGGACCCTTTGATTACAAGGCGACGACGCTACCACTGCGCCATCGAGGTGGCATCTACAAATACATCCATAAAAGTCTTGTAGTTTCTACATGTACAGCAATTGCAATGTTCTTGTGTATTGCTATGTAAGCGTGCGGACGTGTGTGCGTAAATGCATATCGTGCGGATCAAGTATGGTCTCAATATCAATCAGATGTTCATTTCGAATCTCTATCTCATTGTAACGATCTTGAGAAATAACTGTTCTGAGTCCTACCTTCAAAGTAATATATTTTACTTTCACTGCAGTGAAAGGGTATTGCATTGTTGAAAGTGAAAGTAAAAGGAATGCAGCAAACTGCTCCATCATTGTATGGTGCATCTAGGAAGAATGATGTAGGATCTTGAAGGTTCATCACAAAACAAAACGTTATTGTTGTAGGAAATACAATTTATACAACAAATTACAATGGAAAGGCTGGTCTTAGGGGTGTAGCACACCCAAATGTCAACCTCAATTCAACGCAGTGCACCCTGGACTGCATTTTACAGACTGGCGAGGCTCTGGCGTCTAGACTCACGACCAGTATAATCTTCTGTGTCTTCGATTGTTCCTTCATCTTATCATCATTAATCATCTTCGCGATTAGTCAAAAGTGGTAGAAAGTCGACGCTAAATGAACTAAATCAATCTACAAGTATTACTTTCGGATATTTATACATTGCTATTCCATTATTATTTTCAGTAGTGGCGGCTATTAGGGTGGCAGTTGCCCTTCCGCCCTCCCACACTTTTGCCACAGAACTATTCTAAACCTTATCTTCAAAGGGAAGTAAACTGCCCTTGCCCCCCTAGTTTTGGTCCCTTGCCCCCCCTCCCGTTTTGGAACCCAATCGCCGCCACTGTATATTCAAACATTCATACATGATGAGGGATGATTATGAAAGCAATTACTTGTAGCTAATTTAGAAGCATGGGCGTAACTTGAGACCTAATTTTGAGGAGGCAGAATCAAACTGGACCTAATTTTGATGGGGCAGAATCAAACTGGACCTAATTTTGATGAGGCAGAATCAAACTGGACCTAATTTTGAGGGGCCAGAATCAAACTGGACCTAATTTTGAGGGGGCAGAGTCAAAGTGGACCTAATTTTGAGGGGGCAGAATCAAACTGGGCCTAATTTTGATGGGACAGAATCAAACTGGGCCTAATTTTGATGGGGCAGAATCAAACTGGACCTAATTTTGAGGGGGCAGAATCAAACTGGACCTAATTTTGATGGGGCAGAATCAAACTGGACCTAATTTTTAGGGGACATAAATAAACTGGGCCAAATTTTGATGGGGCAGAATCAAACTGGACCTAATTTTGAGAGGGGCAGAGTCAAAGTGGACCTAATTTTGATGAGGCATAATCAAATTGGACCTAATTTTGATGGGGTAGAATCAAACCTTTGGCTTAACTTTGAAGGAAGAGACTCAAAATGTTTTCCATCCAATAAAAACAGGATTATTTGCTAATTAACTATGACGTTTGCGAAATCACAAATATTACTCTTTATTACTCAGTTCCATAACTTGTAAATTTTAATAAACCTGATTTTTGGGGGGCAAGGGTCCCTCTTGCCCACGCCAAGATATGCCTATGGTTAGAAGTATCCATATTACTGATAGAAAGCAACTGAAAACCACAAGCATGTTTGACATGTAACAAAACATACCGAGAAGCTTTTGTAACGAATGTTAGTGAATTCCAGCTTAATTGGCAACACTGCCAGACGGAGAATACAAGAAAACCGGCTTGAGAGCCTTCACCCATATCTTGCAAGTAACATCCTGCTTGAACGTAAAGTTCCTAATGAGAACATACTTTGCTGCGAAAATACACAGACAGGGAGTTTCATTGTGTCTGCGTTGCAACGTGCAATCAGGGACTTTTTATTGCAAGTCGTTCTGGCGTCTGTCTAGACCATTGAACTGCGGATCTAGAAAAACTCATTCTATTTCTGGCTTTGCAATTCCATCCAGTTTATGGCCATCAAAAGCGTAGGTTTGAGGATAATAGTGGTAATGAACGCGGACGTCTAAGTGCAAGGCTGGGTACTCAAACTTCGGTTTATTAGTCACATTGAAAAGAAAGGAAGAGTCTACACGAGGAAATAAGTATGGAATCGGTATGTTAACTAGAGCTGTATGAATGTGGAAATGAAAATTAGTAATAGGTTGCAACGTCTGTCTGTAAAGAAACAAGTTCAAGGACCTTAATGGTTCTGTATTGATGCCTTTTCCTTTCCAGACACATCATAAGTAATTTTCGGGTTAAAAATATCATTATTAAGGCTTCTGTGGTGATTTATAGTCTGCTGTGTTATGGGAGGTAAAGACCGTAAGGAAAGGATTCTGCATTGGGTGTGGTGCGAGGCACACACCCAGCTTGCACCAAACGCCTAAACGAAATGCTCTAAACCAACCTACCCACATTTGAAATTTTGGTAGAATTAAGAATACCGGAAACCACGTTTCTCGCATGTGAGAAAATGGCGTCTTCCGTAAAGTTGAAAAATATGTTTATCCCACGAACCATTCACGTAAGGTTACGTTAGGTTAAGTTAGGTTTGGTTAGGCAAGCATAGTTAAAGTTAAGGGTGATCGTAAACATAGTTTTGAAACGCTAATCTACGCCCTCCCTTGCCCGGGAAAACAAATGCTACCACTACCTAGATAGAGGCGGCATAATCTCCCTCGGACAAGCGAAATAGCGTTACGGTCCAGGTTAAGTTCGTGTGTAGGAACCGGTGACCGACAGTGCATAGTGATAAGCCATATCGAATAAAAACAAAGACATATGTACTTTCAATTACCACACCTTTACCTGTAGCCGGGAAGCGGCTAGCTGCATACCTGAAA
The DNA here is from genome assembly GCF_977018435.1 of Lepisma saccharinum. Lineage (NCBI taxonomy): Eukaryota > Metazoa > Arthropoda > Insecta > Zygentoma > Lepismatidae > Lepisma > Lepisma saccharinum. The sequence goes on from NC_139246.1 coordinate 8,688,634, forward strand.
ATCACGGGTAGCGACATGCATACGAAAATGATATAGCCCAAAATTAACATGAAAATAAAAAGTATATTCTATTCATCACCAACAAAAAATGGAATTATTACAGGTCCCCACACTTGCACTCTCACATTCTCTCTCAGATTCAATCCTCATGGGGTCATCGACACAAGAAATTATACATGACATGTACAGGTTTTATCACGACAAGCCCTAATTATTGCATTCTCAATTAATTTTATCTTACTTTTTGTCTAATCAGGTCATTTGTGATTTTGCTCCAGTGCTACTTAAATCCTAGCCAGCCCTTACTTAAGTTCACCTTTTGTTTTTAAAAAAGAAACTAGTCGGCGCGGTGACCATACCTTACTTGACCAGTATAAACAAAGGCGTCTCAAAGGCAATTACATTCACGTGGGCGGACGTTTTCCTTTTACAAGACCTCACGTGGTTCAAACATAACAAATAACCTCCGTTGAGTGACGCAAACCTATACTCGCTAGCAGGCGGGACTTAAACACTTCGCCGCGACGAGCAATTCACATTACCAGGCAAATACTTTTACTAAATAATCACACACGCGGCCTGACATAGCTAGCATTGACACATAAAAAATGAACAAACCTCCAGTAGATTAAACAATTAAGTGGGCGGCGCTTTCTCTAATAGTACGCACTTTAAACAAATACAAAGGAGCACAAACAACAATAAATTTAAGACAATTAAAAAAAATATCACAAGGAATAAGAAAAATTGACCTGAGACGAATAAATTACAAATGACAAGCGCGACGGGAGTTTGGTATGAAGTTCGAGTTGAGTGGGCGTTTTCTAAATGTCGACGAATTTCAAGGGCGTTCTCTAAATCAATCGGGCCGTCACGTGTTAAGGTTCACACAGATGAATACTTTACCATCTCTCAGCTTCCGGGGTGCATCCTGGCGTCTTTATGGGCGATTGAAAACACATAGTATCCACGCGAAAGGTTTCTTTGGTCGCGACGATGAAGATGCGAAAAGGATTCAAACACCTAGTTCCCCGGCTCCTCTTCCTCTCGGGATCGGTGGATCTCCGTGGTATGGCGCGGTTCGGACGTCGCATCTGAGCGGTCGTTGTAGGCGTCGTCGGCGTCGTCGGGGCGTCAACGTGGCGGATGGTAGGCGTCGTCGGCGTCGTCAGGGCGTCAACATCTCTCTCTACGTCTCTCTGTCGCGGCTGGTAGGCGTCGTCGGCGTCGTCGGGGCGTCAACGTGGCGGATGGTAGGCGTCGTCGGCGTATCACTAGGGCGGCGTTCGACGTTCTCTCTCTCTCCATGGCGGCGGATAGGCATCATCGGCGTAGTTTCTTCTGACATCTGGAGAATCGACGTAACGCCCTCATCTCTCTTCTTCTAGCCCGCCATAGTTTCCGGTGTTCCTCGTTTCTCAAAAATTATAAATGGCGTAAGGTAATCACGAAAACACGGTTTCGCTTCAACTTCCCCCAGCGGTTGAGGTAGGCGCACTCGTGTAGACTTACTGCCTATCACACACACTGGTGTTCGCACAACACAACAAAGTCCACTGTACACGAAAGGTAGCGCGAAGGTGCTCTCGTTCCAAGAATCGCGGCAAAACTGTATATGGAGAGTTAGCACGGAGCTGCTCTCACTACAAGGATCGCGGTAAGACTGTGTATCGAAAAACCATGTCCTTCGTTTTATTTGGATTTTGAAAAAGGACGCTAGGCGCACGTTGGAGCGACGCTTCTGGAGAGGTTATTCCACCACGCTCTATTGTCTCCAAACTAGGACGGACCGTGTCCGAAGTTTACTCAGACGGATTAAGCTTCCGCCTGGCTGTCGCCCATAGCTCAATTGCAATCGCTGTCCACAAACTGATCAATTAGAACCGATTTGATCTGGCGTCCGTAATTGTCGCTTGATCGTGACGAAACTCCACACATCTGTCCTTGCACACATGCCGCTGCGCTGGTATAAGTTTCACATGAATCTGACCGTTGGAAACCGAGATATTTAAATGTTTGTCATTACGGTCGAATTTCCTAAGCTTTACACGCAAAGCGTGACCCTTCAGGTGCTCACCCTTAACACAAGCGAATGTCTCGTTCCTCCCGTCGGCTTGGCAAAAATCAAATATGTAATCTTACAAATTAAAACACTTAACACTTTGAATCAACACGTCTTTTTACCGCTACATACATGAATAATAATGATAATAATAATGACGGTAAATCTGACTGTCACAAATCATTGCAAAAATAGTTGTTTTCTTCATAAATCAATGGTGTTTTCTCCGTTCACGGACCCCCCTTCTTTTTCTTTCTTATTTCGAAATTCCTAGACGTGACCGCCAAATTTTAACCGCAGATTCGTGATTACGAGGTCAAAATTAGTGACTATGCTGAATTTGAAAGCAATTGAAGATACTTCCGGTATTCTGTATTTGCTCCGAATTTATATACCAAAGCGGAATTCTGGGTTAGAAATTGATAGGTTAAGAGTGCCAAGTTTACAGCTGTTGGTATTTGGTAAAAGCCGTGTGTGCCCCGCACCAGACACATGCATTAGGGATGTTGGAAAATAATCTTTTGATAGTCGTGAGGGACCTTCTGTTGGGTCAGGTTTCAGAAGCTTGAATTTGTTCGAATTGTTGTATTACGTCCACTTTGTACACAGATAGGCTAATCGAGACTGCATACAGTTTGAAGTGGGATCCGAAGCCCTGTGTAATGTGCTGCCAACGGGCATTCAACCGGCTCCCCTTGATTACCAGCAGATTGCATAAACCCTGCCTTTTGTCTTTTAAACAATTACGGACACATTAATAAGATTTCTGGGGTGTAAGGGTGACTCTTCTGGAAGCAGAGGCGTCTCGTGAACGCATGCGGTGCATACTGCGCATGCGTAAATTGTGGGGAAAAGGACAGCTTGCTCTGCGACGACATTCATGAGCATTTCTACATTCTAATTTCTTTATATAGAAGTATTTATTTTACACGAGAGCGCTCAACTAAGCTTATATTACATTTCTTGGATCTGAAGTGAAAGAAAGTAATAATTATTTTCTCACAATTGACGCATCCGTCACTTCAGATACAAGAAATGTAATATAAGCTTAGTTGAGCGCTCTCGTGTAAAATAAATACTTCTCCTAAAAGGTAAAAGTAAAGTGTTCCCCTGTGCATAGCACCACGCCATGAAGGCGTATAGGGGGTGTGGGGTATACTTCTCCTATATGAAGAAATTAGAATGTAGAAATGCTCATGAATGTCGTCGCAGAGCAAGCTGTCCTATTTCCCACAATTGACGCATGCGCTCACGAGACGCCTCTGTCTGGAAGCCACCCAAATGTCAACGTAGTACACCCTGGACTGTCCTGCTGCAGACTAACGAGTCTCTGGCGTCTGCATTCAGCCTTTGTGGGCCTCGTGTTGCCGTCCATGCATGTTTGTAATTGTGAATTCAACTATTTCATGCCGGCCCCTGTGGCGGAGTGGTTGTTCTTTCAGTGCCCCTTCATAAAATTCGTCACATTACCCCTCATCCCCATCTTCGCGATTAGCCAAATGTGGCAGGAATTCGACGCTAAATTAACGTTTTTACAATATTTGCTACAATTTCCTGTAATACACACCTCGGTGTGCTGTGCGTTGGGTACTTGACTCACCACCAGCCCTGCTAGACAGTGCTCGCTGTTCGGCACTGGAGGGTACAACCCCTCTACCAACACAGCATTTCTGAAGTGTTCCACCTCTCTCTATGCCTTGCTTTTTAACTTTCCTAACGTTATCAGAACTGCGCCTATAGCAAATCTTGAATTTCAAATTGTTCTTACTTACACATTGAACCTTCTTTCCTGAACATCTTGTCACAGATTAACAAGATCGCTTACTTCCTATCTCTCCTTTGTAATCTGTGCGTATACCAAAAATGGCATGTGGAGCCACCCTACGGCGCCTTCGAAATTTAAAGCGTTGTCATAGCAACCTCTCCGCCAATCACGTTTTACTCTTGGCAGTGACAGTTGAATGCGTCTCAGCGCAATGATCCGCTCACCCCACCCTTCCATTCCTGCCTTTACTTTCTGCTAATAATTCGGGACATGTCTCGTATGGTCGTATTAATTATTTTATTTAAGTGCATAAAAATGTTCTACAAGAATAAATACCATTGTTCAGTTAATGCATGTTACGTTAGAATGATTTCTACATCTAAGTCACGAAATATACAGAATTAGTACCCAGAAGCACAACATAGGAAACTACTTACAAGTTCCTGAAATTCCAGCACGTAAATCATTCTGTTGTACATGAAAAATGGTCCGTGTATTATTTGTGGTAATAAGTATTTTTATTTTGTATTCTCCCTATTATGCGTTGCTTTCTGACATTTTGGGCAAATTGCGATTGTATCTTGTGTAAACTCTACAGCGATTACTTTGTTCGTAGATCAATGCGTTTTACCCCCTCCCTCGTCGTTGTTTGTTATTTAGCGTCGCATTTTTCCACTTTCAGGCTAATCGCGACGATGCTATGAAAAATTGATGACACAAAGAAAGCTCTAACAGGGATTCGAACCCAGGACCCCTGCATTACCTGAACAATGGTATTTATACTTGTAGAACATTTTTATGCACTTAAATGAAATAATTAATACGACCTTACGAGATATGTCCGAATTACGTATTAGCAGAAAATAAAAGCAGGAATGGAAGGTTGGGGTGAGCGGATCATTGCGCTACCCAAAGTATTCTAAAGGGCGCTCGAGCCATGTTGCAACATTTCCCAAATTGTCTCTTTCTCTTCATAAGAATTGCTGCACAGTTTAACGTGGGGGGGCAATCTGCAGGATACAGCACACTTAATATCAGCAACTGTTTCTGGTGCCGTCACTGAATGTCTGGTATTATAGGGGCATCGGCTGCAGTTTTCTTCCTTGTGTACCAAATTCAATCACACGATGTAGACACTTCTGATTTACCAACGTAGAAAATTCCATTCATCTATCTATGGCCTCATAAAACGAAAGTCAAATGCTTTCACTTTCTCTGCAATTGATATCAGAGGAGTACCCTGAGAGGGGGGAGATTTGATGCTGAAAATGCCATGGAAGCAAAAGACAGGATTCGAAGTTTTTGTCTCAGGAAAAAAGAATAAAACATAAAACGTGTTGTTAAAAACGTCTGATGAAACATTAGCATTATTCATATAACGAAACCATTACAAATCGGCTGGGGGCAGAATATATTAAGAGGACTTTGATCACATAGATTTTTCTTATGGGCTTGAGTCCACCTGGGCTCAGTGTCTGGGTTTTCGGCCTGTGTATAGGACTGGTGGCAACCCACCATCCTGAGGAAATTGGGGACCTACAAGTGAGTAGCGTAACCCAGTCTGGGAAATCTCCTATAACAGCTGAGGGTTCGATGTGCTGACCCCACGTCACCTAATTACCGGTTGAAGATCTCCACACCTCTGGTAAGGTTGTGGGAGGCAGACTGGTAGTCAGGAGATAGGTCAAGGCCCTTCCAGGGCTGTAGAGCAGTGGATATCAACCTTTTTCAGTCGGGGACCCACCTTGAGGGATATTACACTTCATGGGACCCATAAGATTGGCACCAGCGGAAATACTTTGTAGGGGTGTGAATCCAGTTTATATTCATATATTTGCTCTTTTACAACAACACGGCCTGAATTTAAATTGTTAAAACAATATCTCTAAGTAATTTAATGTAATAGGTTTTTAAGATCCAGTTAACAAAGTTTCGAGCCCAACTTCCCGACCCACTAAATGTCCCCTCAGGACCCAGGAGTGGGTCGCACCCTATAGGTTCAGAAACGATTCTGTAGAATCATGGGTTATGTTATGCTGTACATGAAAGTAAATATTTTACACTACAGTTAATTTCCATCATAACTTACATTCAGTGTTCTGTAGATGAAACAATATTTTGGAAAATACAACATAGAAACTAGTTGAGTGCCATCTGCCATGAGGGAATAGAATAAAATAATAGCTATGAGTGACACAGCTCATTGGGAAAGTTATCGAACAGAATAATTTCTGGAATTTAATTGTAATTGTTTTTAATTGTATCAGTCTATTTCTCTGTAAAAACTACTATGATGATGATAATGAATAGTTATTGAAAAATAGACTATGAAAAGGTCACGCCTTACACAAGTTAACCTGGAATGCCTATTAGCAACCACCTCATCTCAAAGTTGTATAAAATTTCACTTTTCTGGTTTGCATGAGAGTAATTTCAACCCATTTCTAAAAACGTGTGGATGTTTGTAAGATATATTATTAACTAATCATTGCATGCTTATTCATTTAGTATTTGTCAAATATCCCTATAATTTTAAGGTAGAATGGGAGTAGGAATATGTCATACAAGCAAGGTAAAAAAAAAAGGTAAGGTGTTCCCCTGTGCTTAGCACCACGCCATGAAGGCGTATAGGGGGTGTGGGGGTAACGCCCCACACTTTCTTGATCCGGTCGTGAGTGGGGGTGATGTGATCAGCATCACGCCCCTGACCGCCTTTACCCCCCAGGGTTTCTCCCAGGTACCCATGTTATTCGACGCTGGGTGGGCGCCGGGGCCGTTTCCATCGTTAGAAAAGTTCCCGGATTTGAACCGTCCGGGGATCGAACCCGGGACCTTGAGCATGGTAGTCAGACGCGTTACCGACTGAGCCACCGCGGCCCATACAAGCAAGGTTGTTAATGAAAATACATTAACATTAATACTGTTAATGAAAGTCCATCAAATAAACCACTATGTCACTATGGTGACATGTTCTATTTCTCGTGGAATTCTCAGAAACATTCCCGAAGAAAATAACAATTTCACAGTAAATGCACTACACTTTATGATTTATTAATGATTCTGTAGAAAATTAAAACATTGTATTCTATTGCTAATAACAAACGTAAGGGAAAATAAACAAACATATTGTTATTCAGGATTACATATATTTATTGAATCACTAGTAATTAATATATTTTGCATAAGGTATGTTAATCTCTTCGAGGTCTTACAGACTTAAATTGAAAGATCTTAATAGGCAAGTAAAAGTATAAACTGAAAATTTATATCTTTTGTGCCTCAAGTCCTGTCGCCATATTTTCTCCAACCATATCTCAGCTGTACGAGAAAAATAAAAGATGAGAAATTGTTTTAGAAACATATAACTATGCAAGACAAGGCATTATGCATTTTATGTCACTCAAAAAATATAAATTCCATGGTGCAAGAGTTGTTTGCGTGCTAAGGTCAAAGCTTGTCATCACAAATAAAAGTTACTGAAAATGATTATGCATTAGATCACTAACTGTATTTGTTGAATAAAGTACAAGAGTAGTGTCAAATGTATAAGGGTCCATTCTACGATAGCTCCTTCAACTATTGTGGAAAATGTTATGTGCTTGTCAACATTCAATTGATTTATTTTTACTCAATTTTAACATTATTCTCATCGTAACTAATTCATCCTTGTTGTGGTAAGATACAGTGTGTGGCAATGCAAATACAAAAATTATTATACATATTACACTAAACTTCCTAACATATGAAGCAAAGTTTTACCACATTATTTTTTAGAAAGTCACAACCTTACTGCCTAACCTAACAACTGGCCATCAATGCAATTTTTGTCATTGAATGAATCATGGAATCTACTCCTGGGAGTGCTATCAAGAAAAAAGTTACGACACAAAGTATTTCTGAAGAAGATACCAGGAAAGAAAACAATATAATCTGGTGTGAATTTACATTCACGGCTACTTCATACCTCAATCAGTGAGAAAGGTACTGATTATGAAATTCCAATATTCCAACATTAATTGGATTCTCATGTCTATAAGTACATATTGATAAAGTTTTCTGATTACTTTGTTTTATTTGCAGAACTTTTGTTTCATCACACTTTCATCCTTATGTGTACCAATCTGTAAGTTTTAAGTATGTCAGGGTTGGCCCAAGTTCCTTTTGTTTTATTGCAATTTCATTATGCTACGAATACAATTTTAACATAGTTCGATTTCGATTTACTTCTGTTAACACATACTGCGAAGTTTTAGCGATTACTTAAGATGCTTTCGTAGTTAGGTTAGGCAGACCACGTTTGGTTCTCTTAGCATTAAAATAAAGTCCCTAAATTCATTCTACTAAGGTTCCGATTTACTTCTACATTAATTCCCACTAGTCTACGATACTTACAGTCACTTGTCAACAGAACATACATTATGATTGCATAAGATAATTTTTAAGTTGTTTTTTAAACATAAATAACTTATTTTTTAAAAATGAAAAGTGTGCTAATTACTTTAAGGAAAGTTCCAATTTCGTGTGACAATGATTGCTAAAACTCTACGATAGTTAGTCTTCCTGCTAGGATAATATTTTCAAAAAAATCATAGAACGATCGGAACAGTTACCTTAGGTTTCATCGTTTCAATATTTACACGCTTTTTTTATCTCCTGTACATGTTGACAAAGTTTTGTATGCTAAAAGAAATAACATAAACTTCATGCAGTACCGATTAGGAGCGCGATAACTTGCAACTTTCTGCATTATAACATGCAAAAATGAGTTTTTCTGAACTTCAATCAAACTTCGATAGTCATTCCCAATATTCTCGTTGGCTTCCTATCCTTCTGTGTAACTTATAAATAACACAAGTTAAGTTACAAAATTAAACCTTTACCCTTTCTGATGATTTATTTAACATATGCCCTTTTACTTAAACGAAGCAAAATACAGAATAAGCAGACATGCTAGGAATCATTCTCTGAGGCAACTAACTTTATGAAAATAATTTTTACATAAAGAGCGAGCAGAATTCATAAATAACTAACCTCTCAGGATTTGACGAAACACCAAAAAAAGACAGCTCTGGGTTCCTCTTCTGACAGTTCGTACAATAAAAATCTGCACAATAAGCCATGTTTGATTTATTTTCTTGTTGTTCTATCCTTATAGATAGTTAGTGCACGTCCATCACAGATCATATGGAACGATGTTACGTCACAGGTTTCGTCAAGTAGAAGAAGTGACTTTAAAAGTACGATTTTTCTTATACATGTTTAAGAAAGAAAATGCATTTAATAAAATACAAAATCACGTTCAATTGATTATTATTGATTAATAGAGACTTAAACTAAATTTTTAACGAAAAAATTTAGGATTTGGCATCGATGGTCGCGCCGACTGGTGGCGACTTCGTTCATGAATTCTGAAATTTACCTTATTCGGCTTTTTGCCGCCGGTGCAACGGGCCTGATCTTGTTCTTTATTTCTCGGCAATACATATAATTAGATAGCAATTGTTTGAATGCAATATTTGGAATTTATTAACAAATTTCTGTTGACAAACACATATCAAGCTACATTTGCTCCATTCTTTGAATTACGATATTTACATGTACATTAAGTGAAAACAGAAAAGAGCTTTAGTACTCTCTACAGTTTGTTATTTTTGGTAGATAAGTACAATAATATTGCCTGCCATCTATTGGAGAAATATGGAAGTTATTCAATTGAGAATACATTTTCTGGTTGTATAGCGGCACCCACTACAGCTGAAAAGAATCAAGTAAAACCAGTTTTCAGATGCAACTTACAGTTAGAAAAGACTACTGATGTGTTGTACGTTCACTTCTGCTAACATGCGTAGAGAAAACAGTATTACAACAAAGTGACATTTGAGCTTTCTTGCACCCAATCAAAACATTCTATGTTTTAAACGAATATTCTGTGCTTCGAAGAATTTGATTTGATTATCAAGAAAATGAATGTGTCAGCAGTAAATCTATTAGTTTCTTTCACTTACTACTTGGACTAAAGCACCTTCAAGGCAATTCCATTGCTTGTTTGAACCAGCAAGTTGCAATAAATTATCAAGTTGAACTTTAGTTATGGAAATTAGCTTCTTGTAAAGAACTTTTCAAGATTATGGGGAAGAAGTCACGGGATATTGGTTGTTGATGGAAGCATTAAAACAAATCATATTAAGCCACCATGTGACAGCTATTTACTAGTTTGGAGAGGATAGCCTCGGCCTAGCATTGATGGCTGTCTGGAGAAGTGCTTCTCGTTAAAGACCTGCGAGTGCGTTAAATTTAATTTTCGAAATCCGGTGTTGAGTTTCGGTTAAAATTTTTTTGTTTCAAAAGATTCTCATACTCAAATATGTTCACTTAAATTTGTCATATGTGTGATATATTCTGTGAAGCGACTCAATACTTCTTTGTTCATCTTGATCTGTGGCTTCGAAGAAGACAGAAACAAAACTTCTTATTTGCAGATCAGTTCGACGTATTAATCATTATGCAGTATCAGGTTTGAATAATGGCTTCAAATTTAACAGTTTCTACAGCAAAATACAGATGTCACACCTTCCTCCACAATATAAATTTTATCGTATCTACAAATTCGCACTATCTTTGTTTGGCTGTAAAGGTTCAGATCTGGTACTTATGTTAGGAATCATGAATTCTCAGTTACGAGTGGACCAAGATTAGAATCTCGCGTACAAATTCGAAGAACAGCAATTTCTTTTAAACAAAAAAAATACGCTTTCCTTAGAAGAGAGCTGCGGCAGTAGTAATTGCAGAAAATGCACAATTCTATGCTTGACATTAATGTGTTTAATGTGTAAAATTGTTGAAGACGAGGAACATACGTAGTGGAATTCTAAAAGTGTATTTATCAAGCAACGGACGGCTTCTTAACTTTGTTTCTTCTTATTATGTATGCGTTTTAAGTGATATATTTCACTGTTTTGATGATACTCTGGTATAAAAATAATACCATATCCGGAATATGCGAAACACAGTAAAGTAAATATCGTTAGTTTGTTCATCAATAGCCTAAATATTTTTCAGACTCCATTCTAGTTACTAGAGATTGTCTAAAATCTATGTTTATTGTAATATAATTTTTCTTCAGTACAATGAGTGCTCAAGCGGTATACTAGGATTCCACAATAAAAATATTGCTAATTTTGTATTATTTATTATTTCGAGGTGGTTTGAACCCCAAACTCTTCTCTCGGCACGGTCCTATTTCAGTATGAATGTTCTATGTAATTTGACCTCTGCTTTGTTACCTTCTCTTCAAATTTATTTTATAAATTACTATACGGGATCTCTATAGACAAGGTTATTGTAAAGCATTCTCTGCAGAAAATGCTAATAACATTTTCTTTCATAATGACGTTGGTGCACTTTATGTACTATTTACATGTACAAAGAGATTGTTTATCTTCTTTTCGTGCAGATTTCTCATATTTAACCCAGTCATAGCGTTCGAGTGACACAGATTCATAGCTTTTCGTATGCACTGACTACAGGAAGGGAATAAACTGTGTTAGTATAATAAAGAACTCGGAATATAGGAGGAACCGTCTTGTAATGCCACACCGGAAACTAATGTCCATTCATCTACGTGATTTTGTGAATGAATGAACTTTGTACGTCATTAACACACTTTGATTGGCTACCAAGAAAGTGGGCCTCCATTTTTTCTTTATGCCTACCTCGCTTTTGTGCTTGCATTATCCGTAACTATGGAAACAAGGCTAGTAGGACATAGACTGAAGCTTTGAGATGCAGCATATGTTTGTCGAGACCCTCTTTTCAAAGCTGCAGTCAATAGTAATTGCATAAAGCATGCACAATTTCATGTCTTAAATTACTCGTGTTTTACCTGCAACCGCATTTATGAACAGGAGGAACATATAACGTGAGAAAACATGCCATTGTTTCAACTTTTCTTTCCGCGACAACAATGGAACAATTGTTGGGATGAGCTTCGATAACACTTGTCATTGTCGACAGCTCATGAACTTTTCAACCTGACCTCCAATGCTTCTAGCTACGCGCCTTCGATCCATGTTTTACAAGGCTTTAGCTAATTCTGCGCAAATTTTTTTCTCCTTACTGTATTTTTTCTATTTTCATTCCCATCCCGTTCATGCTTCCCAGTTCGCACCATCAAGCTGAGATACAATGGAACACGGAGTATCACCTAAATTTCTCCTCCCCTGAAAATCTGATCAGATTTCTTTCAAGGGTTTGATGTCTGTTATCTCAGTACTCGAAACGATGAGTTGATTCTCTCCAGCTGGGAGATATCTTAGAGTATAAGTTCAGTGACGTCAGCAAACAATTTCGTTCGGTTGGCATGGTCTCAATGTTTTCAGTTGAGCTTCTTTTCACTTTGTTTTCACTTCATTTGCTTTCCCTCTATCTTCTTCTATATGTCTCTTTCTACATGCGTTCTCTATACTTTTTATTTTTCCATTCTATCTCCCTGTTTATACATTATTTCCTCTCTCTCTCTCTCTCTCCCTTGTTTCTACATCTTTTTTCTCTCTTTTTTAACTTTTCTTCCTTTTTCTCTTTCACTGTCTTTTCCTCCTTCTTATTCCTTTCTCCATCTTCTTATCTCTTTCCTTTTCTTTTTCTCTATCATTCCTTCTCTTTTTTCTTTGGTTCTATTTCCACTCCATCCCCGTCTCCTTGTCCTGTCTTCATCTTTCTTTTTATGTATCTAACTTTTCCTCTTTTCCCTTCTTTTTATCTTCTCTCTCTCTCTCTCTCTGTTTATCCTTTCATATTTTCCTCTTTTTTCTTTTATTCTCTCTTCCTTTTCTTTCTTAGTTTCTCTATCCTTTCCTCTCTCTTTATTCCAATTCCTTTCATTTCCTCCCACTCTCATAATAGGATGAACACTCATTGAAATATACAAAAAATCATTATTGACAGTTGATATTATCTTCCTGCCTGTTTGTTTTCGTGGCCTATTAAATCCATGGAAGTTATTTATATCAATCTTAAAAAGAAACAAACTTCACAGTAACTAAGTTTCAGACAATCAATTTATTTGAAGGTTTTGATGATCATGCAGTTGTTAATTTGGTTTTAGTTTGTCTTTCAAGTTTAATCAATTTACTCGTACGAAACCAGTGACATCTATGGTCAAGGTGCAGAACTAATCCATGTTCTTTACATGCTTATTTACAGAGTACCATTATCAGCGTGAATGTAATTTAAATATGAATCATATATGTAAATGTTAACTTTGATTACGCAGTCATTTCACTAATGGCTTCTTTTCATTTGTGTCATTACAGGTTTGGTGACGTCCCCAGGACAGGCCCATGCTAAGCCAAGACGACTGACAATTTGGTGAAATTTCCGTGGATATTGCAACACCGTCCTCACCAATCTTCGCTTCTTCCTGAAACCTTTCAAGTTGGTGCAAAAAAAGCAAGGAATGTCAACTTCGTCGCCTGACCCTTCCTTCTTGTAGTCATAAACAGATGCTGCCTCTTGCCACAATAGCGGAGTAGCAAAAATGTTGCCAGGTCAAGGCGAGAGTAATGAATGCTTAGATCCCTCACCGCATCGTCGTGGCTATATGGTTAACCCGACCCTTACCCAGCCAGTGGTGGTATTGTCTTCAAACCAGCTGTGCTCTGACAATTAGTGAGGGAGTTTTTTTTCTCCTGAAGATGTTGCGGAAGGAAGTATCTTCCTGTGAAGCCACTCTTCTGGGCCGGAGTTATGTAGATGGCGCAGTGAACGCTTCCAGTCTTGCCATCTTGGTGAGAAGCTTTTTGGCCCGTTCCAATAAGAACTCCCGAGCTACTGAGGACAGCCGTTATGTGCTCAGATGTCGCGATCGCGGTTTGGAGGTCATTAGTGCGAGACCCGACGAGGGTTTCGAATCCGATACGGAGTCAACCAGATCCGGAGATACAGTGGAGGAGCGGTTTTGCGGCTTGGACCCCATCAAAGTCATCGACGACCATGTCTTCAAGTTTCAGGATTCGGACGAGACCAGCAGCGCCAATAGTAGCGCTTCGGACACTGACGATACTGAAGCCTCGTCCCCTACGCATCAAAATAGCGGGAATTCTGGGGGCGGAATGAGCTTTAGGGAGGGCGAGGAGGGGATAAGGGAACTATACTCCGTCAGCGATGTCGTGTTTTGTCATACTGACTCCTCCTTCCCACGTGTGATCGTGTGGGTGGTGAAAACAAGAAAGAATACTGGGAAGGATGCACCTAGCAAGTCCTCCTTAGAAGCGGTGGTGTTCGAGTGCAAGAACGAAGAAAGCGCCAAGAAGCTTTGTAGCAACTATAACGACTTGAGTCGGCGGTTCAAGCTCGAGCAGTACAAGCACCACAAGAGGAAAGACAGTAAAGATCTACCGACAGACAGTCCGCCAACCCCTTCACCTACCAAAGACAGTCACCAGTCCCCGTTGCCAACACAGAACGTCCACACAGCCCCAATATCCCCTACAACCCTCGCTACCACCAATAGCAAAGTTGAACGTCTTCCTGCGCCTAGGAAGGATCCAGTAGACCTAGAGGCTGCCGCCAAGTGGAATCTTGTCCATCGGACGGACGGTGACGGGATCACCCACATAGAGGTGTCCGGAGCCGCACCGGACATAGAGTCTTGCCTTGATGACGAGGAACCGTCCAGTATCATCAGCATTAGCACACCCGACGTGGGTAACCTGCTCAACTGTTCCGTAAAGCCGAAGTCAAAGTTTAATAAGGAAATTGAAGGCATCATCCTAACAGACGTGGACACTAAGAAGGAGCCGACGCTTAGACAACGGCAGCCAGCCATGTTGCTGCACAAGCAACTTCCTGGTGGCGCCGGACAGGACGACAGCGAGCTGAGGAAAGTGTGGTCCCCGCCCACCAAGACCCCCGCTCCGCAGAGGCCAGAGAGGAGAAGATACGTCAAGAAGAAAGGACCGGCACCTTCGCCTCCGAACATGTCTTCCAGAAGCAGCTCCAATCAAAACCCAACCGAATCAAAGCGTGCAATCGTACCGTCGCACCAAAAGGAATCTTCCCAGAGCTCCCGAAATCAGTTCGTCCGAGTTGATCACTCCTTGCCACCAGCGACTGTAGTCTCCAGGGTACCCCAGTATGCATGGATGTACGTCAATATAGGAGACTTTAACAACAACGGCGCCGTGGTGACGCCCCTCTACCCCCACTGGATGCCCCAAACGGACGTCCACTCTGCGACCCGCAGCTCGACCCGGGAATCCAGAATGAGTCAAGAGATGAAGAGGAGGAGTCGAAGCAAGAGTCCAACCAAGAGACCAATGGCGTACAGGTACATCGACGCCGTCACGTCAAGCAGGTTCGTCGGTCTCTCACAGAAAATACGCGAAATCGGCGGATCGGTAGTTTCCTCCAAAAAGGGTTCTCAATTAGTCACGGCTGGGATGGGCAGTGTCTCTTCCAGGAACTCCAACCAGGCAGCCGACGATTTTGGTCCTCGGTCCATTTCGGCTTTTTCCGACAACAGCACGAGCAATGGTGCCCAAGGGAATCTCAAATCTGTGATCAAGAAGACGAAAAGGTATGGCGAGTACACGGAGCCGAAGAAAGTGACTTTCAGTGCCTTTGCGACAGTGCAAGTTGTGGACTAGTTCGTCAGGAGCAAGTGGTGTATGTGCATAATTTCTTCTCTTTACTTAGACTTTTTGTTTGCTCAAAATTTGGAAAGTTGTTTGCAAAAAAATCAGTTCCAAAACTCAGTTATGAGCAGAACATACTTATGGGAGTTGTAAACTGACATGGTCTAGATTAATCTGAAAGAGTTGTAAACTGACATGGTCCAGGTTAATCTGAAAGAGTTGTAAACTGATATGGTCCAGATTAATCTGAAAGAGTTGTAAACTGACATGGTCCAGATCAATCTGAAAGAGTTGTAAACTGACATGGTCCAGATTAACCTGAAACTTCTCACATACACTGATAAGACTATTGTAAATTTCCTAAGTGTGATCAAAATTGGGAAGGTATGTACAAATAACTCAGTAACTCGTAATCAGAAATTAATTCTCTTTGTCTCAAAGCTGAAAATAAGTGCCATTGTTACTATCTAAGTACGTTTGTCAAAATCGTTTGTGAATGAAGAATTGAAGTTCCTACTATATGAATATTCTTCACAAATGACGATATCTTTCTATGATAACCTTAAGCTTACCCTTTTCGAAGACAGTATTTCAACTGGACCATGGCAGTCGTAACAACTATTAACATTTTGTAGTGAAAAAGTTTTGCAAGATTGAACGAATATCAAAGAATTGTGAAAGATATACTATTGATACTAGGCTTTCAGATCATGTTTAATACACTAGATATTATGTTCCTTTTGTGGAATATGAGTTTGTGTCGTTCTAACTGGGTAGAATGTGTTTTTACTACGTTTCATTGTCTGTGTTGAAAAGGACATCTAGTTTGCAATATCCAA
The DNA here is from genome assembly GCF_977018435.1 of Lepisma saccharinum. Taxonomy (NCBI): domain Eukaryota; kingdom Metazoa; phylum Arthropoda; class Insecta; order Zygentoma; family Lepismatidae; genus Lepisma; species Lepisma saccharinum. The sequence goes on from NC_139246.1 coordinate 8,704,933, forward strand.
AAACAGAAGCTCTTTTAAAAGTGAATTCAGGGTTGTACTTTTCATATATATGTAACCTGCATGTAACTCGCTAGAAGTTTAAAAATGTTATGGAATGCTCTTTTCTGCGAAATATCAGATCCAGGAAAATATGCCAATAGTTTTGCTGTAAACTCGGGTAAGTAAAAACTGTCCACTTAAAGCTGAAGTTAGTTCTAATTCGAAATTCCTCGTGCAAGAACGTTGCAACACTGCTGCTGCATAAAGCAAAATGGAGACACTTTCAAGTCTGATGGTGACAAATCTTGTAGTATGCAAATTGAGGAATCCATGACGAAAATGTGCTGCACTTTAAACTAGTATTTTGGACACAAAGACAGATAATTTCACGTTGTTCTCTTGAAGAATTCACCAAATCGGAAGCATATTAACAAGTTTAACGATGTGCTGAATGCAGCTCGTAAAAGCAGTGATCATAAATGTTTGACCTGCTTATTTGTTTAAAGGTTAGGATTCTACTGTAAAGACCTTTTTTCCCCCCTAAAGATACGGATCGTCACGCTACAATGCAACCAGACAGTGTTGCTGGATCTTGTCAGTATTGCGTGTCTGAGAGCAGAGCCATCTATCCACGGAGGTTAAATGTAGGTCCATTACGTCATCAGAGCATCGGGTAACTGTAACGATACTGGTGGTAAAAAAAGCGGGAAAGATCGAAAAGAAGAAATTGGGGAAAAGCACCAGCTGATAAAAACCCGGAAACTCTTTCATCCATTGGATAAAATCAAACCATAAAGTCGAGTAGGAAGGAGAACGCCGATATTCCACTCCAAAGGGTTTTACAACTTGCAGAGAACAAGATTCTTTTGTGCTACTTGCTGTGAAGATGTTTTTTCGCGAAAGTTTGATAGCTGCACAGGTGCGTTTATGCCATGAGGAAACCTAGTGTTCGTGTTTTGTGTTTCATGGTCACTGCTACGCGCGGAAGCAGTAATGAAAGATATGATGAAAGCCAAAGTTCAGTCTGAATTTCCTCAATTGCCAAAAATACCATTTCTTATAGATTACACTAATGTTCTTTCAGTGTTTCCATCTGTAGCTTGAAAAGTTATTGTCACAATGTTTAACAAACAATCTCTGGGAGTTACTAAGAGAGGGAGAGCGAAAATATTGGATCGTGGTGCTGATCACTGTGCATACAGGCTAGCTTGATGATTTTAAATATAAAAAAATCCCTTTTCACAAAAATGGAAACCCTTTGACAACTCTGTAATGAAGGTCTTACATTTAGCAACACAACATACTAGTTTAAATACAAAATTGTTATTATCCTTTGACCTTGAGCTGGGAATTAATGCACATATTGACCAGCAGGAGTTATTCTCCGGGAATCTATAAACTGCGAAAGCCCAGGCACTTAGCAACCCGTTGAAAGAAAAATAGAGAAATTATTAATTCTCCTGCTCCACCATAAACTTATCCTAATACACCACAATCTGGCTTCTAAGCATTCAAATCATACCCCAAATCGTAGAATCATATTGAAAAACGAACACTATGGAATTGTCGTTTTGTGCAAATTTATGAGAGCTTTAAATCTATGCCACACGCAAATTCCCACTCGAAAAATTAGGAATGGTACCTAGGAGTTCAACTGGCCAATTGGCTATTTCAATCAAGTTAATGATCAACCTTTATTTTAACAACTTGTTAATCTCGTAGAGATTGACAATTAACAAGTATACTGGGCATAATCAGCCAAATGTAATGCTGTAAGTCCGATAAAAACACACCATTATTATGATAAGATTAAGAAAGCAACATTGAAACTTCTTTTCTGTTTTAGGAAAGTTACAAATCCTTAGATTGAATGGAATAATGCGTGAATATCTTTTAATCTAATATGTATGTTTAAAAAACACTATTGTTAGCTGCAACAATAATGAACATAATAGCAGACAGTCCTTTCAAACACATCCAAGCAAAAGTGGACAGTTTTTACTTCACATACAAATAAGGGAATAAATCGACTGAATATATAGATCTAGATTCCTCCCTTGGTAAGTTTGTCTAGCGTGTTTAAATACATAAAGGTCACGGTGACATTATCTTAAAAAATAGTATTGTTACTTAATGCATCATTGTTGTATCCATAGCGAAAGAATGAAGAGGAAAACTCACATATGATTATAGTAATATTCAGCCTACATTTTGAGTTGAATATGTATAGGCCAGAAGACCATATCTGTTGTTTTAAATTGCCATTTGTCCTATGTGTGTGTAAAATAAACATTTTTGAAAAATAACATTTGTTGTAATTTTTCTGTTTATGTAGTGAGTTACTATTTTTCATAATATTTTATACTCTAATAATCTCGTATACATTATTGAGTATAATATTAAATAACTTTTGTCGTGATATATACATTTATTATTTTCCATTTGTGCATGAGATGATATTCATTAAAACTACATTTTAATGGTGTATTAACAGTTATTACCTTCATACAACATTTTTCTCATCTCGTCATTATTAATTTATTAATAATTTAATGTTATTGATTTAAAAATCAGTGTTATTTTTACATGCATTTTCAGTGTTCCTTCTACTTCTAGATTTTCACGTTGTTTAAGCTCTGAAAAATTGAAACATATTTTAGTATTATTGCAAAAAAAATATGGTTTACCTTTGTGATAAATGACCCAATTTCTTTCATTTGGAAAACTATTTCATCACATCAGCCACTAAATGTGAGATGTTTATTGAATGATAACACCCGAATCATTGTGTTTCATCATATTTCCCGAACAATGCGAGAAAATCACTCTACGACCTGAAAATACTGTTTTGTGTACACACACATATACACGCTCACCCCCCGAAACAAAACATGTTCTTTTCTCTGAAAATTTGCCCGTTCCTACGAAACTTGCTTTTTGGTAAGATCCCCCCAAGCGAATTCTGTGCCAGTCTGCACTAAATGAGGCGTGATAATCTCTTTTGAATCGAACTATCACCAGATACAGTACAAAAGGCCAGATCTAATATCGCTTCTGGTAGTTCTTCTTGAACAGAAGTGTTATCCGCAGTTTGTATTGCATATTTAGCGGCGTTTTTCGCGTTAAAGTGCAAAATTCGGTGTTATTCTTAAAAGCGGCATAATTCGCGTTATTTCGAGATTTCGAAACATCGAAAACTTGCCTCCTTTAAATACCCAAATACATTTTAAACACTTTATTCTGATTTCTTCAAATATTCGGTGTTATCGTTAAAACCTTCACGTCCCTGATTATACATAATAAAATAATAACATAAAGCACGTTATCTAGCCAAAATATTAAAAAGAAAACAAGATTCATATTTACTTAACTATATATAGGCTATAACTATAAGCAAGAGAACACTATAATTCTATACAATTCAAATTATATTACAAAGGTTAACTCCCTTTCGATTAATGAATTAATTACTTTAATTGCTCCAGTAGGAACACGATGACAGTGCCTGCCTAATTAGGAATCCTGAAGAATATTTCTGCAGCTTTTTTCCCATTACCATAATTATTATTACAAATATGTAAAGTAAATTGATATCCTATGATTTGCACCTTCTTTCAGTACTGTTGATCAATATACTTCTTCACATATTATTATATTCACAAAATAAATAAAATATTCTAAATCTTTTAGCACAATAATCTGTAGAAAATTTTTGGAACTCCCATTATTAATTCTATATTCCTTTCAGTATAATAGCAGAAAGAACATGCGTATTCTAATATCATTATTATATACAAGAAAATAAAAGTTGTGCAGAATTTAGCATTTTCTATCTTGCAATTAGGTTGCACATCTTCAACTTAGATTTCCTGTTTCTAAAGCATGATTATTAGAGGAAAGTTTGCAATCAAATATCATGCCGAGGTCAGTAATTTATCAACAGCCTGTACAAGAATTCCATCAAATTATACTTAAATATGGTGTTATATTTTTCCTCTGTAAATTTTAAAAATTAAATTTATGAACTTAATATTCAATTTAGTTGCTTTCATTCACATATTGACTGATTGTAGATCATCCTGCAATTTTCTACAGACATTCCAAGTTATAATTTCTTATACAGCTTCAAGTACTTACAATGAGTGATGTGCGTCTACGCGTAAACAACGATAGTCTACATTCTACACGTAGACTATTTTATGCACGTAGATTACGTAATCTATGTAAACATTATACTGCATATCAGTTGCTGATGTGTGAAGAGAACTTTTCATACTCTTCCTTCCAAATTCGAACAATTTCTCACCTAGGAAGAAACCTAATATAGGAAATATTCTAGTGTTTTATGGGGAAAATACTACTCTTACCTCACGACTGCCATCTTTGTTGTTTTTTGCATACTATTTATCTTCTTCCATAGTTGATGATAGAAGAGAAGAGAAATTTTGTTGTAAATAGCATTCTTTTAATTTCGTTACGAATCAATGTAGTTGAATATGTCACTTTCCCTTCTTGAAACACTTGAAAATTCATTTTAATGCACTTTAGATTGTCTACGTAGTCTATGTAAACTACAACTCAATGTAATCTACGTGTAGATTACGTGTAGACAGTGGCGGATTACCAACTAGGCCCACTAGGCACGTGCCTAGGGGCGGCAACTCTTGGGGGCGGCAAATCTTTTTTCCAGAATATCAAGAATAATAAAAAGTGTCTTACGTACACAGTGACAATTTAGACCTATGAAACCAATGTTTCAAATCAACGGTTTGCAACACTTACGCTTCATACGAAAGAAACCTTGATGAATCGGATTTATGTGTTATCAAGAAATGTTTCGTTGCTCTGCCTCCTTCAGGCGCCAATCAATTTGTTTTTAACCCGTGCTGTGGCTTTTATCGCTTACAATGATAATGCAAACCGCCCAGCCTTTGTTGATTTGTTTCTGTAAATACATATCCCTCGATCTTCCACTAAGCGTTTGAAACTCGCATCTGTAACAATGCCAGTCTTAAAAAAAAAATAAACACATAAACACTGCTGTGAGTGAGTGAGTGCAGCTTTCGTGTGGACCGCAACTAGTTCTTGTCTTACTGTATTCTCTGGCTGGTGCATTCAGTTTGTTGCTAATGCGTTTGCGATTTGGTGTTGTTTTTTTTTTTATGCAGAAGGTAGCATGAAGCGAACAAAGTTAAGTGGGGCGGCTTTTCGTAAACTTGCAAACGAAAAGCGTGAAAGAGAAGCAACCGTACAGAAAAAGCTTGGTACAGTGGACACTTTTTTTAGGCGAAAGGAACAAGTGATTTTCGAAAGCAGTCCAAAAATTGAAGTGGAAGCGCCTACATCGTGTGAACTCCGTGAAACGCAAAATGTCGAAAATATTGTGGGTTTAGTGGAGGAAGAAAGTGCACCTGAGATAGTGTCCCCTCAGTTCGTAGGAGTTCCTGATTGTGACAGTGAGAGTGCAAATTTCGTCAGTGACGATCCTGCCGAGTGGTGTCTGAATGAGTCTAAAATTGACATTCTTCTAAGACGTGGAATTAATCAGAATGCTGAAAACGATTTTTCTAAATCGCAAAGACTCATAGCAGGTAAGACAAGATTTTTAAATAATAGTGTTTTTTTTTCGTAAACTTGTAAATGGAGAATCAATTTTGCGGAATTATTTAGTATATTCGTGCAGCATTGGTGCCGTTTATTGTGCATCATGCAGGTTGTTCAAGGGCAAGACAAACATCGCAACTCACGGCATTTTAGACTGGAAAAACATTTCAAATATTCTAGCATCACATGAAAATTCTGAAGAACACAAAAACTGCGAGTTGGCACTCTTAACAAGGCAGAAATCTGTTGGTACCTTGGGGAACCATTTTCAATCACATATTCAGACGGAACTTACGTACTGGGTCAGTGCAAATTAGTTACTACTTTTCTTTTGAGAAGGGCGCACATTAAGTTTGTGCCTAGGGGCGGCGAGGAAGCTTAATCCGCCACTGCGTGTAGACAACGCATGTAGACGTAAACTTATAGTGTACTGCACTTTACTTGGCAGTTCAATATCATTAGTGTCGGACCCTGTGGCTGAGTGGTTAGCACATCGCGCTCCGACGCCAAGGGTCGCGGGTTCGAATCCCGCTCGGGCATGGTTGTTTGTGAACGTCCATTCATGAATTTCATAATTTCATCACTCATCCTCATCTGCTCAAATTAGCCACGAGGCACAAAACGCGAAGTAAAATAAAATAAATCAAATCAAAATCATTAGGAAAGCTGCCATGACTGATCTCTAAGGCATTCCAATTTGTATTCATTTCATTTCTTCTATGAAAGGAAAGGTTAAATAAATAAATGAAACGCTACCACATAATGGGTATGGTGCGGGACACATCCAGCTTGTAAGAAACGCTAAAACTATTTGCTAAAAGCTCTAAATCTGGCTTTCCTAACGCCTATAATGCATAAATGGTTAGGTTAGGAGGGCCAGGTTTCAAGTTCTTACCAATTAGTTTGAACATAATAGCAGTAAAATGACATCCCATGCAAATAGGTTGTACAGTCATGAACAAAAGTTCATTCAGAATACAACATAGAGTAGTGAATTGAAGCATATCCTTATAGCAGGCAACCAAATACACAAAACGTGGCGTGACAAATGAGCATCTACGAGTTGTCAAAAGCAACCTTTTCTCTCCTTTCATTTTAGTATTATATTTATTCAGATGATATCGACAGAGGAAATAAATAGCGAAGAAATTAACACAATATGTTAGCTCAGTTAAAAATAAAATGCCCAGGAGTCATCTCTTGTCAACATATTCATATCGAAGTTCTCTATTGCAACTGATATCCTGACAAGGTATGCAAAATGCTAAGATATTGTGTGTTTATACAGGTTTACATCTCACTTCTGCTCGTGAGTGTACAAATAAATTAACATTCATGCTTGTGATAATATCAGCCTCTAATTAAGTACAAGTTGAATAAATGCTTCTGAATGTATTTTTTAGACATGAGGCTCTGTATAATTACAATTGATTTATTTGGTTTATTTTACTTCGCTTTCTGCAACTTTTTGGCTAATCGCAGCGATGAGGATGAGTGATGATATGATGATAGTAAAGGGGCATTTCGAAAGAAAGATTCGAACCTGAGATCTCTGGCGCTCTGTGCTAAGCACTTGCTTATCCCTGGGCAGTAAAGTAAAACAGATTTCAGCACTCAGAAACTTTAGAAATTTAGCATAAGCATCATTATCTCGTGGCTTCTTTAAATATTCACATTCACTGCTATGCGTTACATATGCTACATTTTTTCAAGCAGTGTCAATGTTCTTTGTTTGACAAAATATTTTTCGTTGTGTTTAATAGTTATTAGCATGGAATGGATTTACATGTAAATACATATTTATGTATGAAGCTGAAATCAGTTGTATTTTGTATTATCTTTGCGCATCATGGCATGTAGACTTGAAAAACAAGTTTTTATTTTCCATATTCGCACATATATTAGATTTTGGCTCATTTTTCACATATTTTAGTTATTTTTACATATTATTTCCATATCTCAGAACATTTCACAACATATACTCCACATTGACGCAATAACTACATGTTGTCTGTGACCAAAATAGTTGGGTGAATTTCTTGCGAGTAACTGAGAATTCTAGACCTTCCAACTATTTGCTCTTGCTATTGTAAAACACTTGAGATACCTGTTTATTTATAATTGTTGTCAACAATAGGGAATGAGGGCTCAAGTATCGGCTTCACATTTACAGCAAAATTTTGTTATTCATTGTTATGGAAACAGAAAATGAGAACACATTTTTTGTGTTGTTTTACAATTTATATCAATGCAAGCCTACTGTATTTTATGTAACACGTGTAGTGTCTTATATTATTAAAAAGGTAAATGTTTACAATTTTAAGTCCCGAACTCCACATTTTGGTGAAAATAACTAAATACCGGTTGCCAGAATTAAAGTTACCCAACTCAGAGACCTCTGTAGTCTGTTTGAGGCACAGTAGAAGAAAAGAAAAGAAGAAAAAAATGTTCAATTTTCCGCCACCAGGTTGAAATATGGCGCTGTACTTCCATAATGGGTTGTACAAATAATCACGTTAAGTGATTGAGCTGAGTTATTAATTAGAAAGACATTTGTTAGTGGCTGGAAGTTGCGAGAAAATAATCTCTCGTTCATTGCAAGATTGCAAGGTAAAGGCAACTCCATAACCAATTGGAGCAGTTTACGTCTTTATTACAACCCATCATGGAAATACAGTGCCACATTTCAACCTGGTGGCGGAAAATTGAACTATTTTTTTTTATATTGCCATCCTCTTCCCCATGGTCTGCATAGTGGATTCACCAAATTCCAGAGTTCTACGATGCCTCAAACAGGCTACAGAGGGCTCTGAGTTGGGTAACTTTAATTCTGGCCACCCGGTATGTATTTACATATTTAGCACATTTTTACTACATATGAATCCGTTCCCTTGTTAATAGTATCCAAACTTGTGATGTGATATATACAGTGCCTTTTTAGTTGCAATATTTAAGGCTGCGACTGTAAGGACCGTTTAAGACTCTTTCTGTTGTCTTTCTATAATGAAAAGGAAAGTCTATGGAAGATTTAATAAGATATTTCGTCCTCAATAGTAAGGACAGAAGTAAGTATTGTGTCCCACGTGGTACTTGGGTCAGTTCTCAATTCAGGATAAATCTACAGCGTCCTTACTTCAGGCAAGAAAAGAAATAGAATTGAGGAGCGAGGAACACATCTCAACTGAAGATAGGAGAAAGAAGCACAATGGATGTTTATTTATTTATTTATTTATTTACTTCGCCTTATTTTCCAATACAGGGTGTGCCAAAAAAAATTATACATACTTTAACAGCTGACAACTCACATACTTTTCTGACCTTTTCATGTTTAAACAATTTGAGATAATATGTAAAGATAGGCTCAGCTTTGAACAAAGGAAAGTTATCCTAAAGTACATTTGAAAGTTTGAAAACGAAGTATAGAAATTCAAATACAGTTTAGGAAGCAGATCTACGCACGTAACTTACAATCAGTCGAGTTTAAGCAAATGACACTGTTCAGAACTTCAGACTGTAAATATATTATATTATATATATATATATATATATTATATAAATATATATATATATATATATATATATATATATATATATATATATATATATATATATATATATTTGAAACATTGGTAACGTAAGAGTTACAAATGCAAGAAGAGTCCATGCTCTCAGTGCAGATGATCCAGACCGGAGAGTGCAGTTTTGTGAGTGGTACTTGACAAGATATGCCAAACACATGGATCGAACAAAGAGCTTCACAAGAATACGGTACCTTCTGCCTATACCAGACTTCACGCCACTAGAATGTTTTGTACCATAAAAGATAGAGTTTACAGTACAAAACCCGGCAAATGTTTATTACCTGAAGGCTTCAGTTAAACAAGAGTTCGTAGAAATTCTGAACGAAATTATTCTTGATGTTGGCGGTTCCATTTCTTCCAGCAATGCCTGGACTAGAATGGTCATAACTTTGAAAGCATACATTGACATGGAAAAATTATCCATGTTTGCAGATTATTTTAAATTTTTAAAATAAACACAAACATTTAAAGTGTGTATACATTTTTTTACACCCCTGCGTAAGCATATACAAAGAATAATACAGAGACCGGAAGAAAAATATGACTGTTTTGAAATGTGTATATAAATAAAACAATTAATGTAATGCAAGGTTTAATAATCACAATTGCTACAAAAATAACTGCCATTTTCAGTGCTTACAATAATTTTTCTTTGTTTTGAAAATTGTGTCCGATAAATGTAGTACAAAAGTACTAGTACAAAAGAGGAAAAGAAAGTAAACACAAAGAAACAAAAAGTCAGACAAAAGAATATTAACCTACACAAAGGCATGCATCAACACACTAACATATTACACTTTAGGGTGTTGATGGATATCAGTGTTTATTTGTTTATTTATTTCTTGAACTCAACAGGTACAGGTACAGTGGGATCCATGAGTATTATCGTGCAAATTGTCCATCACCATGTTCGTGCACTTTATTTCACCCAATAAGAGCTTCAAGAATTAAAAGGAAACTCAAAGCAAGCTGTTTACAACTTCTGCACCAGCATACATAGAAATCCAAAGTTTAAAAACACATAGGATATAAGAGAAAAATTAATTAAAATAGTAATGGACAATTTGTACGGTAATACTCATAGATCCCACTGTACATACCTAATTACAGAGCTCATATGAAGGATACATATTCAATATAATTACATATATTTCTGTAATATAGAGATATAAATTATATATATATATAAATATATTAAAAATATTTATTATATATATATACACACACACACACTTTATCACACCATTTCATTAGGAACTTATGTGTTTAAGCTTAGGCCATTGTGTTAATAGTGGCTTTACTGAAGTCCGTTAGGCTCATAGAAAAGATGTCAATGGTGTTATTCTTGATTAGCAAATTATTGTAACTGGTGCAATTCTCCACATCGAATATTTCTTTTTAATTTCCGACCCAGCCTTCTTTATAAGAAAAACTTCATTCTTGAGTCTAGTTTTCGACGACGTGATTCGAAAATTAATCTGGCTGAGTAGATGTTCAGCATCTATTTCGTGATTTAACAATTTCCACAAGAATACTATTTCATGAAACGTTCTTCTGTGACACAGCTTTGTAAACCGACATTCATATATTAGGTTGTCGTAGTGTTCAAATGTGGGGTAAACTTTCTGAAATTTGTATTTTAAAAATCTAAGAAATCTCGATTGGACTCTTTCAATTGCTACACTGTACTTTGCTGTGTCTGTATTCCATATAACAGATGCATATTCGAATTTTGTTCTTACATATGAATAATACAAAACTTTTAGTGTCTCTATACTCTTGAAATCCCTCCCCATTCTAAGAATAAACCCAAGGTTCTTGAACGCTTCACTAATTATTTGTTCTACGTGTTTATTAAAAGTAAGATTTCTCTTATGCAGTTGCTTTGTTACAGTTTCAACAGCAGACTTCATATTTTCCGGCAGCCAACTGCATTTTGAAGTTTCTCTTGTATAACTTTCTACCATTTCCATAAAATAAACAATGAATAAGAACGTTTTGGGATCATGGATAAGTCCTACTATATGCTGCGTCCGTATTAAGCAACACGAACAAGCGAACACAAATTATGAGAAGTGTCGAATTTGAATATTGCATCCATTACCTATTTACCACCACGAGCAGATACAACCTGATAAAACTCGCATGAAACAGAAAACTGCCTCGGTCAATATAAATAAAAATAACAATTACGTCAATGGTTACGAAATGTGTTCGTGACAATTCATGTTTATGATTGAATTAATGCTTATCGCGTGCGAGAAATAATACGCAACAAAACCGTCAATAAACTATGAAAACAGCTTAAAAGTAAAGTAATTGTTTAAAATTAAAACCCACACTCGTAAAACGTGCGCCATAATGATGATAACATTTGAACATCGCACGTGTAAGTTATTGTTCGTGAGGTAGGCGTTTGAAAAACCATCACAAAGAAGCATGATTGTACAGCGTGGGGAACACTTTAAAAAATATATTGTAGCCAAACGAGTAGCATTACAAAGTGACAAAGTACATCATTTCAAAGAGTAAATTGTAAGTTTTTTCTCATTGCAGGTGTTACGTGTAGTTCCATATATCGTTGCTAGGTGGTTTCATAATCAAGATGGCGCTTTCTGTAGCTGAGAAGGCTTTCTGCGTGCTAGAATTTGACAAAACGAAGAGTGCAACGGATGTCCAACGAAAATTTAGGATAAAGTACGGGAAAGCAGCACCAACCAGGAAGGCAATCTACAATTGGCATGTAAAGTTTGTTGAAACTGGGTGTTTGTGTGTCAAGAAGAGAAGTGGTCGGCCAGGTGTGAGTGAAAATGACATTGAGCGAGTGAGAGAAGCCTTCACAAGGAGTCCCAGAAAATCTATACGCAGAGCTTCACGTGAGTTGGAAATGTCAACAATGACTGTGTGGCGTGTTATGCGTAAAAAATTAAACATGAAACCGTACAGACTACAGTTAGTGCAAAAGTTATATCCTAAAGACAAAGACCAGCTCCAGAAAGCGCTACCTTCATTATGACACCACATAGCGACGATATATGGAACTACACGTAACACCTGAAATGAGGAAAAAACTTCCAACTTTACTCTTTAAAATGATGTACTTTGTTTCTTTGTAATGCTACTGGTTTGGTTACAAATTTTTTTTAAAGTGTTCCCGGACTTTTGTTACACACTGTACGTCAACAATTCAACTGTGAAAGCACTGATCAAAAATTTCTTTTTTATGAATAAATCCCACGCAATTGCGATTACTTTTGGTCTAAAATGACCTTTTTATTCAATTCGTTATTATTTGTTTTAATCCTAACTTATCCGAGGGACGGCTGACAGGCTCACCACCTCTTGATTTTTCGCTTTTTCAACCGGGAATATTTTTATTAAAAAATCAAAAATAAATTACATTGTTAGCAAAGGGCGTCCACCGGATGTCCCTTTGTTGATTTCAATTCTGATGGTCGTGATTAACCAAAAGGGGCAGAAGAGAAGATAAATACAAAAATATATAAATGCCTCCCCAACACACATACACCAATCTTTGTGACATGAGAATGCATTCAATGTATTTTATGGTATTACATATGCTTCCCCATCTTGAATAAATAATTGATCTACTGACTTTAGTTAGAAACTTGAGACCCCGATGAAAATATATCTTGTGTAACTTTACCTTTTTTTACAATACAGAAACCAGGAGGGACGTCGCAAGTAACATGCAGGCAGATGGTCCCCAAGCCTAAGGATGCCAGAAAACCGAACGTTTTAATTTTATTTCACACAAAAAAATTGCCCTTTTCCATATATTTTTCTCACTTCTGTTTACGTATTACATTTTTCTTGTCAACCCCAGGGGACGCAAGGACCCTTCAGGCGCGAGGCCCACCTTGCTATAACCTGACAAGTTTAAAAACAAGACGCTGCAAATAGCTGTTGCGCAGCTCACACCACATTTCCCCACTCCTTTCTCTGCAGCGACGTTGGTTCGCAGTGTAGCAAATCGGAGGGAGCGGAATGGTCTGAGGATTTTCAACGAAATTTGTATTCGCTTTTTCCTGGGCTGTTCGTTACATTGTCGGTTAATCCGATTGTTACGGTGGTGTTTAAGTCTATGTGGGCCTATTCTAAGCGAGTAATGCAGTATGACTGGCAAACGGAAAAGGTATGTGGTTCTTCTGGAAACAAAATTCAACGCAATAAAAAGGTTGGATGAAGGTGAGGCTATTAAAAAGGTTGCTGCTGATTATGGAGTCGGGGAAGTGACTGTTGGAAATTGGAGACGTAAGCGGAAGGACATTGAAAAGTGGATGAGTCAAATTGTGAGCGGGGGCAGTGGTTTAGCGCGGGAAAAGATGAAGAAAGGTGAATATGAGCGGTCCAGAAAAGCATGAAAGACTTTTTGAAAAAGTAATCTTCTCATTTATGTTATACTAGTAATACATAATTACTATACAGTTTTAAGTGTTGTTTCGTCATTTACGACCTATTAGCACATTATCTGCATATTATCCGAGTTTTTCCGTATCCGAGGTAGTCTCGGTCCCAATTAGCTCGGATAATCGCGAGTCTACTGTACTCTTCTTGTTTTCATCTCGCATAAGCGTGCTTCAGGTCAGTGCAGGCACCCAACGATATAATCCAGTTGGCTTCAAGCAGCGACCGTTGCACGGGCGCGCAGCCAGCCGTGGAGGTTACGTGAGAATACGTTCCCGCCAGTTCTCACTGCACTCTGCCTTGCGACGATGTAGGTCTGCGTGTAACACACATTTTGTGTACAAACGTGTTCAATCAGCGCAACGTAAACCTTTGTCGGGCTAGCCTAACGATCTGGCAGTCTTATCACATATTCCAATAATGACTCACGCTACGTCCCAGGCATAAGTTATTGGGTTTTCGAGAGAATGTGTTCTGATTGCCTGCACGTTTCTGTTTAAATACTGTGTCACTGGTTGATGAGGGGAAGAATGTAGGTGAAAAAAAAACAAGCTGGTCTCTTTACAGCACTTGCTACAAAATAAAATCAAGTTTGAAAACCACTTTGACAGTAAGACGTGAATACTAATTGTATATTTGGGACAACACGAGCTGTTGGCTGCTTACTTTCACTGTAACGTGCAAACTTGTCTTCTGGACCACTTAGTATTAGTGGTTATTTACGCTTTGTCTGTTTTCAGTACAAAAAGGGCAAAAGTTGTGTCCTGTAAACATTTCCACAGGAGTACAGTAAAACCTCGTTAATCCGAACTAAGTTGACCGGTTTAACGAAAGTCCGGATTAACTGAAAAACCTACAAGAACAGTAGAAAGTGCATTAAACTCCGTTTATAGCAACAAAACATATTTATTATGGTGTATTTAAAGGGCATAGGCCTAAATACACTATACAGCACAATACAAAGTCTGCGGGAAACAGAATTTCATCAGTGGTTGACTGCCATTCCTTTGGGAAGTTCTCTTGTTGACTTCTAGCCACATTTAAAACCTTGCAGTGTGCTCTTTTTTTTTTGGCCTGTCCGTATTAAGCAAAGTCCGGCTTATCGGGATCCGGATTAACGAGATTTTACTGTATTTTCAAGTTTCTAAGTGTGGTCACTCACATTCTGTCAACTTATTTGAAATGTAAACCTCACCTGCCGTAAAACACGTGTACAGCCACCTGTCTCCGAGGTGGAGTGGTTAGCACAGAGTGCTAGGACGCCACGGGTCCCGGGTTCGAATCCCTGCCGTGGCCTGGTTGTTTGTTAGTCTTCCATTATCAATTTTATCATATCATCACCAGTGATGTGCCGTAGACTATAAGTTTACTTCTACATGCGTTTTCTACATGTAATCTACTCGTAGCTTACATTGGGTTGTAGTTTACATACACTACGTAGACAATCTAAAGTGCATTAAAATTAATTTTCAAGGGTTTCATGAAAGGGAAGTGACATTTTCAACTGTATTGGTTGCTAACGAAATGAAAAGTATCCTATTGACAACAAAATTTCTCTTCTCTTCTATTATCAACTATGGAGGAAGATAAATAGTATGCAAAAACAACAACAGATGGCAATCGTGAGGCAAGAGTGGTCTTTTCCCCCTAAAACATTAGAATATTTCCTATATTAGGTTTCTTCCTAGGTGAGAAATTGTTCGAACTTGGAAGAAAGAGTATTAAAAGTTCTCCTCACACATCAGCAACTGATACGCAGTATAATTTTATTCTAATTCCACGGCGCTCTTTGCTAAGTTATCACCTCTCGCCATGTTGTTTACATAGATTACGTAATCTACGTGTATAAAATAGTCTACGTGTAGAATGTAGACTATCGTTGTTTACGCGTAGACGCACATCACTGATCATCACTCATCCTCATCGTCGCGATTAGCCAAAAGTGGCAGAAAAGTGACGTAAAATAACCAGATCAATCAACGTGTACACTGCCGTAGACTGCACGTATACAACACTTACACTACAGTGGCGGCGATTGGGTTACAAAACTGGGGGGGGGGGCAAGGAGAGGTACATTCCCTCGGTAGATAAGGTTTAGCATAGTGTGGGGCCAAAAGTGGCAAAAAGTGAAACTGCTTACACACATGTGCATCGTGTTTGTCGATAACTTACACACATGCCATCAAACAACGAACCCAAAACGTGCACAATTGACGTAGAAGGGGCTGACCGAAATTTCAAGGAAATCAACATTTTCAAATATAAACAGCCAAGAACTATGGAAAATTGGTAAATGCAACCCCAAAAATGCCATATTTGAGAGTGGAAAGTTCTAAAAATACGAAATGTATTATTGTGTATGCCCCCTCTCTAGAGAGCAGCTATACAGTTCCAGCACCTCCCCCCCCAAAAAACTGCGTACGCCAGCGACTTCAGTAGCACATGAAATTGCATTTATGCTGTTTGCGTCAAAATACACAGAAAAATCCACGAAACGTCACTTTTATCAGCTTCTATCCCGTTGGATGTACTGAAAATGCATTAGTTGAGAATATCAGACACGATCATTTCAAATAAACCGAAGTTACTTGTATAACTGTTAAAGTACTTTTTGGCCTTTTGCCAAGAACCAGGTTTACAATTTTGATGCACTTCTGCAGATAGTTTGTAAAGGTTACGCCAGAGTGCAGCACGTGATGTAAGTGAGTATGTCTTTCTATGGTTGGGTGTATTTTAATTCATCAACTGATGCGATTTTTTTATGTATCTTCTTGCATCTTTCTTGTTGTTACGGACTTTATATATATTTTTTTGTTTCATCAGTAGTCTTTTTTTAATTTGAACCACAAGGGGACACGAAAAAGTTCGAATTATCCCAAATTCGAAATTAACCAAAATTGGAATTAACCAAAATTGGAATTAACGAAAATTGGAATTAACCAAAATTAAAATTAACCAAAATTCGAATTAACCAAAATTCAAATTAACCAAAATTCGAATTAAGAAAAATTGGATTAACCAAAATTGGAATTAACCAAAATTATAATTAACCAAAATTCAAATTAACCAAAATTAAAATTAACAAAAATTCAAATTAACAAAAATTCGAGATATCCAAAATTCGAGATATCCAAAATTCGAGTTAACCAAAATTCGAGTTACCCAAAATTCGAGTTACCCAAAGTTCGAGTTATCCGAAATTCGAGTTATCCAAAATTCGAATTCCCCTAAATTCGAACTAACCAAAATTCGAATTAACCAAAATTCGAATTATCCAAAAATTCAAATTTTCCAAAATTCGACTTATCCAAAATTCGAATTAACAAAAACATTTCACCATGAAAGATGATTTCAAGGGGAATAAAGTTATGTTCGAATTATTCATGTTAGAAGAAAGAACTGTTGTAACGCTTTAACTCTGAAAGAGTAAACTTGTAAAAGGAACATACTTTTCAAACCTTACCTAGTCAATTAAGTTTGAAACATTGCCGCAAAGTCATTTCACCGTCGACTATGTGAATGAGTTGCAATGGGAACACCATTCACGAAATCTTGACCTCACAATGGCAATTCCTTACTCTGCAACGAAAAAGCAGAGAAAACAATGAAGTGTCATAAAAAATCCTGCACAGCTACCACCAGATAATTTATTGCATTGTTTTTTTGCGCGATAACGCAACAATTAACTTTGTTCTTCAACGACACGAGAGAAAGACTTGTATGTTTTTTGTTGCAGGAGCGGAAATATAAACTTGAAATAGGACCACAAGAAGAAGAAAGAAGAAAAAAAGCGATTATTGGATGTTTGTTAGGAAGCTGCACAAAAAGTTTCAGCTCTTGAACTAGACAGTGAATATACCTAGGTAGAAGAAAGTTGGAAGTAAAATACAAGTGAAAAGAGAGCAGTCAGTAGTAGGCTATATTTGCTTATACTTTCACGGCGTATACAGGGTGTATCATAAGTAATAGCGCAAACTGACACAGTGAAAGTACACGATAATTGAAGCAAAAAGTCTTAGTAAACATGGGTATGCAAACGAGCCGTTTTCGAGATAATTGCGAATGTGTGGTTACAAGCCGCCACTGACTTCATTGTTTGTAAACGTCGTCCTAGTTGGTAAAATGCTAATAGTGTGTGCGAATGTGTGGTTACTAGCCGTCACTGACTGTATTTTGTAAACACAGAGTGCTTTAATCCTTGCGCGTTCCGAGGTTTGCTTTTTGTTTACAAAACAGAACATGTTCGAGAGGTGGCGTTGTAATCAAACAAGATGGATACAATCAGTACACAGTCTAATCGTACTGTGGGAGTCACGTCAGTTGTACTGTACTGCGTAGTGAAGATGGAACCTTAGAGCAACGAAGAGTACATTTTACCAACTAGGACGACGTTTACAAACAATGAAGTCAGTGGCGGCTTGTAACCACACATTCGCAATTATCTCGAAAACGACTCGTTTGCAGACCCATGTTTATTGAGACTTTTTTGCTTCTATTATCGTGTACTTTCAACTGTGTCAGTTTGCCCTATTACTTATGATACACCCTGTAGAAGACAAACGCGATCAACTTTTCTTATTAACGTTCTGTTCGTTAACGCTTTATTTGGACGCTACGAGCTGTTGAAGCAGCTTTTATATATCCTGCATGTATGCAAATTTGCTTCGTGCATTCACGGTTGCCAAAATTTCTTTAGTACGCAAAGGACAGATTGTGTAACTAGTCAATGATTTGATTGGTTGATTTGGTTTCTTTTACAACGCTTTTCTGCCACTTTTGGCTAATCGCGAAGATGAAGATGACTGAAGAACACCGATGCCCAGGCCTGGATTCGAACCCAGAACACCTGTTCGCGCTGCTCTAACCACTAGCCGTCCTTCCATATTTCAAGCATGTGTGTATGTGTGACACGCTATTTTTCTTCTTTCAATACGTTGAGACAAAAATGTTCAAAGCCAGCTGACCACCTACGTTGGGGGAGTGGTTACCACAGCGCGCTACGACACCACGGGTCCCAGGTTCGAATCCCAACCTGGGCATGGGTGTTCTTTGAGTTCCTTCATCAATTTCATCATATCATCACTCATCCTCATCAATAAGCAACACCTGCAGCTTGTCCTGTCGCTTCGGTTCGGAAGGTTGCATTGATTGCTGATAGCTTCTAAGCGATATGTTACTTGTCGGTCAGACCGAAGTGACATGCGACACACGTCGTTGGTTTGGTTTGATTTGGTGTTTTAAGTCCGCTCTGTGCACAGTAAGGCTAACCGGGACTGGACCTACAGTTTATAGTGGGATCCGAACCACTATGTGCCTCCATCGAACCCGGGACCCCTTGATTACAAGGCAACGACGCTACCACTGCGCCATCGGGGAGGCCACACGCCCAGTGATGTGCGTCTACGCGTAAACAACGATAGTCTACATTCTACACGTAGACTATTTTATACACGTAGATGATGTAATCTATGTAAACAACATGGCGAAAGGTGATAACTTACCAAAGGGCGCCGTTGAATTAAAAGAAAATTATACTGCGTATGAGTTGCTGATGTGTGTAGAGAACTTTTCATACTCTTTCTTCCAAATTCGAACAATTTCTCACCTAGGAAGAAACCTAATATAGGAAATATTCTATTGTTTTATGGTAAATAGACCACTCTTGCCTCACGACTGCCATCTGTTGTTGTTTTTTTTGCATACTATTTATCTTCTTCCATAGTTGTTAATAGAAGAAAAAAGAAATTTTGTTGTAAATAGGATTCTTTTAATTTTTTTAGGAACCAATATAGTTGAAAATGTCACTTTCATTTCATGAAAGCCTTGAAAATTAATTTTAATGCACTTTAGATTGTCTACGTAGTCTATGTAAACTACAACCCAATGTAATCTACGCGTAGATTACGTGTAGACAACGCATGTAGACGTAAACTTATAGTCTACGGCACATCACTGCACACGCCGCTTGGGAACGAGCCAATCAGCAGCAACGTTTCACACAGTAGCGGCATAATAGGTCTCACAAGCCTGCGTTCGATTAGTGAAATCCTCAAGCCACACATGTCACCTGTCGCTTCGGTGTGAATTCTCCCTACAAGTTCGTCCCAAACCGGATCTAGCGTAAGAAATATCTTACAAGAAGAGCCAGAAGAATTTAAAAAGCCTGCAAATAACGTTAAGAATGCAACCATGGCACAAATTTCAACAAGAAGTCCAACAATGGATCTGAAACAAAAAGCAAACACACTTTATGGCCATGAAAAACCAACACATCTTAAGGCAAAAACTATTAGGTACTGATGAATGGATCTTCATTGAGGAAAACAAAACACTAACGGAACAGGATACCGTGCAAGGCGTAAGTGTTTCTTGTTTGTTCATTCGGTCTACGTTGTTACAACACAGTGTATCATCTTGACCCACTTCTAGCTTGGCGCTGCAGTCTGTCGTCCATTCAGAATTCGATTCTGCTCGCTTTGATCTTCCACAAAAAGAATAAAAAGGCTCGGGATATGTGGGTCAATGCGAGTGCTTGTATGCACGTCGAGAAGCCACACGAGAAATGCAGCCAGTTCTTAAAGAATGCGAGGCTTCACAATGCAGTTTTTTCTTTCTTTATACTAGTGGAACGATTAATACAAGTTGCATCCTGAAACCTCATTTCGTTGCTTCTACACTGCAACAAGTCGTCAGTGACATCTGCAGGGAATTTACGTTATTAATTAGATACTGGGTTCTAAAAACTTCAAGGTCGCCGTCTGAAGGTTGATTTGCAATTACAAGTAAGTACATTGTTATTTGAAATTCTTACCACTTTCAATTATCTGCGTATTGTACACCTAACGGCCAAATAAATAGTAGGCGAATTGTCCATTGTTTTCATTCAGTCTGTTTTTCACAATGCGATGAACATGTAACGAAATAAAAAACGTCAATAAGTAGAGAACAACTCAGAGGCGCAACCAAGAATTTTTGTCAGGGGTGGGGGGCAAGAACCAGGAGGATAAACGTGCCAATAATAATAATAATTGGAATAATAATATGCATTATTATTATTATTGGCATTTTCCTCTGGTATTTCTTCAATTTCACATTAGCTAATACTGGAAAACAAGCACACAAACTGTATTTTTGAAAGACAAAAATGACAAATATAATTCCTTTTGTACATATGAAGTGTAACTTTCATGTGGAACATATGTTTTACACTTATGCAACATAGAGCAATGTAAAATAAGAAAATACCTGTGCAACTAAATTGTGCACGTATTCAATGTTTTTTTTTTATTATTTAAATACATTGCATAATCAATTTATCCGCCTCATAACAAACCAACAGCAAGAATGATATACATTGTCTCTCACATGTGTGTGCTCCTTTCCTCAAAACAATTGTTCATACATTTAAAACAAAACTGTTTAGTAGCAACAGTCTGGTCTTACGTCCAATTTTTGCAAACTGAATACAATATTGATTTAATAGGATGCAAATAATTTCACGGGACGCCATGGCATTCTCTCATTTACAACTTTTTTCAATTAGATCGTTCGGTTCCCAGGTCCGACTCCTGCCACTCGCTAGCTACGGCTCTAAACTTGATGAGACTGTAAGAAAAGCAGGTATTGCTAGCGAAGCGACAACGAAACGTATTTTAATATGCATAAAATTTGAAATCGAGGGGGCAATTGCCCCTTTGTGTTCCCTCCTGCAGGTACTCTTGGCTGTCTGGAACAAAAATGCAAGAAATATATCAAAACTATCCTGCTATTACATTCTCTGCTACGATTTTAGCAGAAAAATCGTAGCAGATTTCTACAAAAAGGGTTTTATGGGATCCTAAGCTTTTTAAGATCCTAATACATTTTCGGGTGTTCGTTACAGACAAGTTTGACTGTATTTATTTTCTGTTTCAGCAGATCTGAAACTTGGCGGCTCAGGTCTTCCTTCGTATTGGGATTTTGGGCGTGATATTTAGTTCACCGTGAAGCGGAAAAGACCGAAAAAACAGTGTGGCAGATCAGGCTCGATTTACTGCATTGATCAGGTCGCAATAAAAGCACCAAAAAAGTGGCAACACTGTCTCTGTGACCCATGAAGGTTGACCCAAGAGACCAAGACCGTGACTCGCTACAACGCACCCACGCCAAAAGGTAAAAACAAAACAAAACAAAAAAGGCATATGGCGTCTTTAGACGAGGTACATATACGAAAGTGCATGGTCCTACGTGGGAAACATATTCTGTGACGAGTGGGTGGACTGGAACCAGTTGCAAAATCGCTTCGGAATCCTCGTAAATCTTGATGCAGAAACCCACCGGGTCTTCTGACCCCAGCGCCTCCAGCGAGAGGACTGGCAAGTTGAACGTTTCCTTCCTGACTTGTGTGTACTCGAGTATGTACATCTTTGTAAATCAAGTGAACGTTTGTTTAATGTTGATTCGGTCCTGCTATGAATGAAGATTGTCACGTCCTGAATGTAAGGTTGCCACAGCGGCGGCTCAAGGGGCGCGAAAACCTTATTTGACTACACAAACTTAGCTATTTGTTTTAAAAAGAATAGCTACAAACCAGATATTTCATATTGGAATCAATAACACGAGAGGATAGGAGTTTCAGAAAAGGGACATAGATGGCAGCACAAGGTAAAATAATATAAATAAATGTTGGAGGATAAGTATCGATTTAGTAAAAGTAAAGATGCAATAAGGAGTTGTAAAAAAAAATGAAAGCAATACACAAGAAATAAATGATAGATGAAAGGAAAACAGAAATGGTTCTATCACTCACTAAGATCAAACCTCCAGCCAATTATTAGGCAAACGCACTTTTATAGGAAGATGCCTTCTTGTCAAAAGTAAATTCAATGTACATTTCGGACACGATAAACAAATATTGAACAAAGTAGAAATGTAGTGACTAGAAGCACATGTCCGGTATAGGCTTTGTTTTCATTGCTACCATCCATCCAAGGTGGAAATTTTCGAATTTACTGCTGCATAACATAATACACACATTGCAAATCACATAGCAATTCAAGGCAAGATATTACTGTTACTTTGGTATTATTATATAATATGTAATAATAAATAAGTACATACATTAATGTATGCACTAATAGTAATACTTGACACGTTCTTTAGTCAAAAGAACATGATTTAATTAAAAGAGCAAATAATAAGTTCACATGAAAGACTCGAAAGCATTCGCGTGATGCCTCTCAGGGTATAGGGTAATATCTCTCTGTTAGTTCGTCAAATAAAAATCAAAGTTAAGTTTGCACTAAGAAAAAGGAAGTCTATTTTTACTTCTTTGCAAACTAAATACTTATATGCCTAACATATAATCCATTTCGCTCAAAGGAATTAAACTTCTTATAATTCAACTTGATCACTCTATTAAAAAACCTAGCCCCAACTTCAAAAGTCAAGACAAAACACACTCGTAATTGCCATGGCAACAGCTCTTAACAAGATAAGTATATACAGGTTAGTCACTATCCTGACATTATCAGTGATAGGTAAATTACAGAAATTAAGATTAAAGAACAATAAACATTTGTACAAGGAAAAAGATAATTAATAGTAATAAATATTAGTGCAATGGGAAAGGACGTGTCATATTTAATATATTTAGGAATAAAGCTATTATTTGTATTATTTAGAACCAAAAATATGTAATATGGTCAAGGTTTTATTGAGAGTTGAAAATAGGTGGACTAGGGTGGAAAATAAAGGAGCGCCAAAAATCTATCTCTCCTGAGTGAACATTATCTTGAGCCGCCTCTAGGTGGACAATAAAGAAAGCAAGAGAGAGAGATGGATAGGGTGTGAGAGAGACAGAAAGATATTAAAGAACGACAGAGAGGACGAGAGAGAGATAGAGAGATAGAGAGAGAGAAAGAGAGATAGAGAGAGAAAGAGAGAGAGAGAGAGAGAGATAGAAATATAGAGAGGTAATAAAATGACACACAGGAATATAAACAAAATGAGAAGAGGGAGGAATGATACTGAGAGAAGAGACAGAGAGAAAATATATAACAATGACGGAGAGATAGTAAGAAATAAATTAAAGAGAGAGAGAGAGAGAGAGAGAGGGGGGGGAATAAAGAAGAAAGGAAGATAGAATTTTAAAGAAAAAGAGATATAGTAAGCTAAAGAGGACTATATTTAAGATGGACAGACAGAGAACATACTAAAAATGACAAAGAGGAAGATGAATAGAACAAGAAAAGGAAAGAAAGAATGTTTTAAAAAGAGAGAGAGAACAACACTTGCGCTGTACGCCGTATACCCTCGCCTACAGCCCTGGATTCAAGGGCGCCCGCGCGGGGACAGGGGGTTACTTGCCACCCTCCGAGATTTCTGGAAAGAGTTAATATTTTATAACAAAAAATATTGTTTTCTGATACTTATAGGCCGTAAGTTACAACTATTATTATTATTCTATTATTATTTTACAGTACCCACGTAACATCATGGATAAGAGGTATCATGAACGACAGTAGGCTAAGTGGTCTCTGACTGACATTGTGGAAAAGTACAAAAAGACAAAGATCTGTTCATCAACAAAGTGATAGGCTAGATGTTTATTGAAAGGAAGAAGGCGAATCCAGTTTCTATCTAAATATGGACTCGCGTCTAAACTTGCATACAACGCCAAAATATTTTTAATTCAATTTGACTCTTGTGATTTGTAAAGTAGTAATAATAATAACAGCAACAAAATAACAATGACACTAACATTAATAATAGCAATAATAATAATAATAAAAGTTTCTATGATTCAGCCACTAGGCATTTACTTGTCCAGGGAAGGAATGCATGGAAAACAAGCATTGCCAATGCCCTTTTGAGTTTGCGGAAACCAGAAAATACAGTCATTCATGCGACCACCACCAACACTTTCCAAATACTTGAAGGTTCCATCTTTCTATTAGCGCTTTCACCGTAAACAATTCCTAAGACGCGTAACAGCTGCGGTTCCTTTCATGACCAGGGGACAGGTGGATAATGGACCGGACTTCGAGCACGCGTCAGCAATTAGCCAGGTGGTATGGAAGTGAAACCGCAGAAGAATTCACGCCATGCGATTGTTGTGGAAATTGGGAGATTCTTCCGACTGGCTTCATTCTTCTGTCGCCGCTGTGGCGAATGTTTCTACGCGGAGGTTTTACAACTGAAAGAGATCCACTGAAACAGCTGGTGGTTGGAGAGTTGCATGGATGTCGTGATGTCAAAGTAGCTTTACGGTTTTCACGGAGGGCACAGTAGCTGTTTTGTGTCTTACGTTTACATGTAACCAGAGGGGATACTGTACTGCAAGGCGTAGCCCGTGCTGCAGCACTCAGAGAGAAGGGGGTGAAAATTTTCAAAAAAGTGAAGGAAAAAACTGCGTTCTTGTTACACAGAGTACACCATATACAAAGTAACAAACTTTCTTTCTTTTTTATTAAAATTGTTGGGTGACACTTTTCTCCATACGTCGGCTGCATTTCCCTATGGACCTCGATCGGCGTTTGTCCCTTGCTCCAGAGAAAACGAATAGCACTTCGCTGCTCATACGAAGTAGACGTGTTGAGTACTATAACTTGACAACTTTAAAAAACAAGTCGCTGCAAATAGCCGTTGCGCAGCTAACACCACATTTCCCCACTCCACTCTCAGCAGCGACGTTGGTTCGCAGTGTTGCAACCTGGAGGGAGCGGAATAATCTGTGGATTTTCAACGAAATTTGTATTCGCTTTTTCCTGGACTGTTTTCTATCTGTCGGAGTACAGAACTTCAGCTCACCTTTCGCCAACAACTCTATTCCTTCTTTTAAAACTTGAACTCCCCGATGGCGCAGTGGTAGCGTCGTCGCCTTGTAATCAAGGGATCCCGGGTTCTATTCCCGATGAAGGCACATAGTAGTTCGGATCCCACTTTAAACTGTACGTCCAGTTCCGATTAGCCTCACAACAAATCAATCCAATCCAGTTCTTTTAAAACGTGAGAAACCATCCATTTAGATACTTCCGTGGCGGCGCTTGTGGACTCTACAACATTATACTTATGTTTATGTAACTCCTTCTGATTTCGCAAATATGTTGCAACATTGTAAACAATTTCTCTGGCTTGTCCTCTAAGGGGCTTTCCAAAGCAGATTGTGGATTTCGTTGGACCCGGCATGATTTGATTTTTGCATTTCAAAAATATGCAGCCAAGAGTAAAGAGCAAGAACATTTCAGTGCTTTAAAAAATAACACAGGCAAGCATGTTATCAGATTGCCTTCTCGTACGATAAACAAAATAACCCCCACCCCACTCGGCTTTTAAAAAAAAACAGGCCACTGCTCGATGTCGCATTCAGAAAATGAAGTCATTCGCCCAGTAGCTTCTCTTCGTTATAGACCTTAACGCGCGTGCGTAATACTACAGTTTATGCTCCGCGCACCGCGCACATTTTCAAAGACCGGATTAAAACAAATGAACCACTGATAAACTGATATGAGCCGGCACCGACAATCTACACATTAAAAATAGTTTGTCATATATGTTTTAGCTTAATTTTGCTGAGTTGGCACCACTCGTAGTCTCCGCGAGACCAGTACGTAGAAGAGTGGTGGGGATGATGACGTAATCGGAAGTGCTCCGCAGCGATCTGCGCATATCGGGACTTAACTTGTAAGGCTATACAGCCATCTTTGTAAACTGACAGCAGCGCCGTGCCGCGGAGCAGGCGAGAGTTAACGTTGGGCCATTCCAAGAAAAGCTTATTCCATGAATGCATATCTCGGTTTCTCAATCACACTAAGATTTCGGCTGAAAAAGAAATAGGGCATAGACTTTTCGATTTGCCCTCGTATATATAATACTGAAACAAATGTAAAATGGTATTTTAAGAGAACGTCGATTGTAAGAGAGTTTGTGGGCTGAATCGTCTTCCACAGGAACATCCCCTTTTATCCCAATTCATCCGGTGGAAATTCGATGGCCCTTCATCCCTGTCATTATCTTCCAGGTGAAGGTCACCCTTGAATAGCTGTTTCCTTCCGAAATAACCTTCCTTCTTGGATAAAAATTACCCCCTGAGAAGTTCGAACACTAACCTCAGGATTCAAGGGTTGCGTTCAAACTATTCTAATTACTTACTGCCTCGGGAATGTGTAATGCACGCTGTGTATAATTTACATTCTTACCCTTTTTTCAAGCCCCAAGGCAAGAGTAGGTGAAATTTCAAGCGGTTGTTTACCAATGAGTATGGTTTAAAATCATCAATTTGTTGAGTCGTTTCGTGTCTAGACAAGTCTCAGCTATACTCTGTCTCAGCTAACTGTAGAGCAGGTAAGCGAAAGGAGTCTCTGCGCAAGTAGTGACGCGAGACGGCTCCACCAATGAACACGTGAGATGAACGGAATTGCGTGGAGTGGGGGAAAGAGACTGCCTTCCCAGCTTCGCTCTGGCCAATACATTTCCCTCGCTTCTCTGACGCTATGCGCGGATTTCCTCCACAGTTAGCTCGGACAGGGTATATATTCACTTTCCTACACCCTGTCTCGGGAATCTATGGAGCAAGGACGCGCATAACTGTAGAGAAGGGGAGCAAGCGGGAGGGCGGAGCAAAGCCGTGCGCGCTGCTGCAGCCACCTTATCCCCTCCATTCACTTCTCCTCTCACGTGTTCATTGGTCGAGCGCTCTCGAGTCACTATTTGCGCAGACGTGTATTCGTTCGCCTGGTCCAGAGATTACATGGCGCAGGACAAAGTGCACGTGTGACAAGAAATAGAACAATTAGGAACAATTAAATCGCTTAATCGTTTTTATCCCTCAATAAACGAGGACATTGAGTGGTAGTTTCTTATTTTAGTTAAATAAAATATGCATACTCCCCTTTACAAATCCAGTGGCGTATTAGTAACTTTTTCGGGGGGTTGGTAATTTTTAATTTCTCTCTAACTCAACTAGGAGGTGATGACTTGCATACAACTCACATTACTAATTTCATGTACGAACTAAAAATTACTGTAAACACTTAACTGAATATTTTTTGATATGGAATCACTCCATCCACCTTCCACATTTCACCACCAAGTGAAAAATGTACTTTTCAATTACAAAAGTTCTAAAGAAAACAAGGCAACGCACCATAAAATCTTTACCGATTAAACTATCAGATTCTAAGTATATGCTTGTTGGTAAGATTAGTGGAAAGTAACGTCGGTTAAGTTGATAATGTCGGACAGGCGCATATGATACTTAAATATGATGAAACGTCGTGTTTCCAAATCCCTGAAAAATCTCAAGAAATAAACTATGTACACTCCTGTTCACATAAAGTGGCACACTTTATAAGGTTGGATAGTTGAAATATGTGCCACTTTATCTGAACAGAAGTGTACGATGAGTAACGTCTATTTTCAAGGTTCTTACAAGTTTCAACCTGGATAGATAGTTTATGCAAGGCAAATTTACCAGTATTAACTGTCCAGTTGACAGTTGAAATTTCTTGAAGTTTTTCTGTAGAAGCATCGTTTCCTTGACTCCCATCTGTTTTATAGTTGTGGTAATGGCGTAGTGCGATTTATTGGTTTCTGTTACCTCTGCAACTGTCGCTCGGGGTTCGGTGTAATATTCAACACTTAAAGAAAATAATTTACATATTTTGCCATTAAGTGTTCAATTCAACATTATATTTCTTATTACTATTGCTTTAAAATGTATGTATGTAATTGTTGTATTATACTATGCAATATTTCAGATTAATATGTAATGCAGCATGCTTTGAGAATGATGAAGATTGCTTCGCAATGGCTAGATCAATAAAATGCAAGTGTCGCTCTCTCTGAACCAAATCTGAAGTTATTTTTTTGGTCGTTCCTTGCTCACGTTAGGTAGGTATAATTCTGTTCCTTGAATCAGTTCTTCGGGTGAGAAGGGGCTAATCCTTCATTCGTAAATTCCTGATTGTACGTGAAGAGAAAGATAAGCACGAAATATTCTGAAACATTCACAGCAAGATTTTTTACACTCTCGGATCGAATCACAATTTTGACCTCTTTGCCTAAGTTCCGACGTCACATTTTGTGATATTGTAGCAAGGATAAGACCTTTCAATGTTATAAAGCTCTGAGACCAAATGCTTTTTTCTTGAGTGCAGCAATACAAAATAAAGAAATTAAATTGGTCACCAGGTTCACACTTTACAGCTCATTCCTTACCATAACGTCAAGAGCCGAAGGTGGGACATTTTTTATGACGTCGTTTGCATTTGAAACAGGAACTGATGTATGTAGTGTAGGTCCAATTTAGTTTCTTTGTATAGGATGAAGATGGCACCACATGTTTCTCTCTTCGAAATTTCTTTAATACAGTAGCAATCTCTTGCACGTGTGGGGATTAATGTTGCAGTAAAATTTTAGTCCGACTTTGAATGTAACTGATGAGGCCATAAATAGATAGCAACTGTAATAGTAGATTCGTTTTGATTGGCTTACAAACATTCCGCAGTAGTTATTTCGACTTACAGGAATGTATTTGTCGTTAGATTATTCCATTTCGATAAATGATTCAACAAAAGTTATAGTTCCGTGTAAAAAATGTTGAATTAACAACCCAGAAACGAAAAGGATTGTACAAAATACGTTTCCACTTCATGCGCTGTGCAGAAGAGATGAGATTCACAGACTATCAACAGATAGGAAAAATGTCAGCTCACAGGCTACTAACAAGCATTATTCGTGTAGTGTTTCATCTGTTGAAACTAACTTTATCTATTTGTCGTTGCCGTATACCAACACTCTCATTAAGGAAAATTGTGTCTG
This sequence comes from Lepisma saccharinum, assembly GCF_977018435.1. Classification (NCBI taxonomy): domain Eukaryota; kingdom Metazoa; phylum Arthropoda; class Insecta; order Zygentoma; family Lepismatidae; genus Lepisma; species Lepisma saccharinum. Next base: position 8,734,326 of record NC_139246.1, read on the forward strand.
AATGTTATTCAGAAGTGAACTGACACAAAAATAATTTCTTTTAAACTGTAGTAAACAATTAAAATGCATAAAATGATGGCGATACACTAAAAAGCGTTTAGAAAGCACACGTAAAATTTGGGTTCGACTTTTAATATAATTGATGGACGAGGCTATGAATAGATATATATTTCTTGCTTACTACAAGACTAGTTTCGTTTTGATTGGCTTACAAACCTTCTTAATAAATTAGTACACAGTATTTAGCTGATGATTTCGACTTATAAAGAAATTGTGTCAGAATGTCTTTGAGAATATACAGATTGTACACACAGAACTCAACTGACACAAAATATTTCATTTTGGACTGCAGTAACATATTGAAATGCATAAAAATGCTGTCGATGCATTTAAATAAAGAATACTGTCTGGTGTTTTTGCCGCAGAAACGTAGATTTATTCATCTACCGCTTGAAACCTAAAAATTAACTTCAATTGAATATAAAACTAGATTTCAATATTAACATTACTGTATTCGTCACATGCATATTATACACATCCAGTAGCCTATATAACTTTTACAAATGTGAGATTTTTTTTCGAGATGCACATTCATAAATTCACATTGTAATGTAGCTAATCATTACTCCAAAACAGTAACTTTTATGATCGTCATACGTTCAATACCTCCGTCGTCATCTTTATCAATGTCGTCTTCGTCTGTGCCTTCCTACAGTACTTTTTCCATTAGATTTCCCAATAAAAATTCTCTAAACTTCTCTTTCCTCTATCATACATGCTACATGACCTGCTCACCAGTTTCCTTGATTTAATTATTTAATAGGAAGTAAATATATATGTCTAGAGCACTTTTAATGTGAGAAACGATTTAATTTTACCTTTGTTATGTGATAAAGCTTCAAAAAGTGTTAGTGAAGGCAATATAACATTGATACATTAAAGACTTTTATGCGAAAATTTCTTCGTGATTGCAAGCACTTCCCATATTGGGATATTGAATATGGAAATTCAGAAACTATCTTGCCGGATTGATTACAATGTGAAGTCGACAACTGCGGATATGACGCAGCGGCCTCCAACGCCTCCCGATCTCACGCCCTTGGGCTTAATTTCGGCCAGTAATGAACTGGGAATGTTCCGGCATGTTTACGCGGGGAAACAAATGTGGGAACCGTGCATGTGTCACGAATTGTTTACTCACGACATTCTGACGTTAGACAGAACGCGCGGATAGGTTGCTGGTGTCGTAATCCTTTATGGAAGAAAAATTAGCGTAAGGTTACGAATATTACGATATGATTTGTATATTTCTTTTATTTTAAAATAACATGGGGGGGGGGGCTGGAATCGTAAAGGTCAATAGTACATAGCTATTCAAAAGTTATTCAATGGCAAAATTGGTTATCGACTGTTATTTTAAGGGAAGTCTCCATTTACTACATTAATTTTCCCGAGTCCTTTACGTCTTACACTGCGACGCCAGGGGTTCGAATCCCGTCCTGGGCATGGATGTTTATGAGTAGAGACCAGATTTTAGGCAAAATGCCTATTCGTTTCCGACGCTGGTAGACAAAAAAATGAACACAAAGGTACACCGATCCGAAGGTTCATAACATTCTGAACAATACTTTATGTTGCCTTGTTTTGCCTATTTCACCTTACGCTGCCTTTTTCAAACATTTTTGCCTTTGTTTGCCTCTTTTGTCATTCCGACAAGGCATTTTTTAAAATCATATTTCTCTTCTTCTATTTGATTTCGTTTTTCAATAACCCTTGTTATTCAAATTATTATTTGTAAATACATTTTTAAAGATTTAAGAAGAATTTAAGTCCTTCTCTTCAATTTTTAATGCCTCTTCTTCAATTTTCACTGCCTCTTTCTGTAACTTGACTGCCTTTTTTTCGACAAACACTGCCTTTTTGCCTGCCATTTTTAATATTTTTCAGTGCCTGAACATCCGGGCTCTATTTATGAGTGTCTGTCATGACTCATCCCCATCTTCGCAAATTAGCCAAAAGTGACACAAAAGCGAGTAAAATAAATCAAATCAATCAATTTACTGCTTTCATCTGAAAATGTTTGTTTTCTCAAAATTTCTGGAGGGGGCTGCAGCCCCACAGCCCACCTGCGTACGCCAGTGAAGAGAGCAAATAGAGGGTGTGCAGCTTAAAAGTATACCGTGAATATTAATACTATTTTCTTTTTATTCAACGAGCCTTATAAGCTGTCCGGAAGTAACTAGTGACGCAGTTACAGGTAACAGTTAATTCTTTGACGAATTCTAACTGTATCCAGCTACTTTTAGAAGTAAGCAACAATTACTTTGTTTACAATTAAAGTAACGTTATCAACAGTCACTTAACGCCTCTTAAATTGTTAACTTGAAATTGTTTTGAGCCTCTCAGTGCCGTATTGGTACCGTCGCGGCCTTGTAATCAAGGGGTCCTGGGTTTGATACCCCTGTAGAGGCCCATAGTACGTTGGATACACTTGTACCTGTACATTCTGTCTTACTATCCTGTACATAGTCGACTTGAAATGAAGATCTCAAATAAGATTCTTTACTTTAGGTGATGAGCACAATATAAATCCTAACACAGATTTCAGTCAAATAGAAAGGGGGCCGTTGACCCGCTGTACCCTTTCGAGAATTACGTCGAATTTCTTTTAATCCACAGATTTCAATGTTTTACGTAATATAAAAATGGTTGCAGCGTTAGAAAAACAGAAATGACAGAGATATTTGATCCCAAAGTATAGCCGCGGAAGAAAAACAAACTCATATTCCGGACTACTTTCACTGCTTTTCCCCGTAAAATATCCCAAACAGTAGCAAAAGTAACACTCCTATTACTAATGCAACCTAATGCAACCCTCCTAACCTAATAACTATTGCTAGAGTTAAAGGCACATATTTTTGTGTAATAAGTGCAGTTTTTAAATCAAATTTAGGATTATATTCACAATTAAAAAAACAAAATGTCATTTTATGTATCACTTTTGATTTGATTTTTCACCGCTATAACAAAGAAATTTTATTTTATTTACCGCTTTTGAACCCGAAATTGACTCTTTTTGTACCGAAACTTTGCTATTTTATTTACCAAAAATATGGGTAACACTTTCATATAGGTGAGACGGATTTCTTACTTTTTACAAGAGAAACGCAAAATCATTTTCTGTAGCGTTGTGGAAGTACGTGAATGAAGTTTTGATCAATTTTAATGCGAATGCATGTTGTTTTCTGCGAAAATCTCTGTCCGACACGCTGTTGCTGCTACCGCCATTTGCTTTCTGTACGAGAGCACAATGTTCCGTGTGTTAGATGACGTAAACCCCGTAGTCAGTATTTCAAACCTCGCCGTGTTTTCACTATAACATGACATGTCGAGTATTTTTATTTTTTAATTTTTTTTAAAACTATGCTTGCCTTACCTAACTTAACCGGGTTTAACGTCAATGGTTTGTGGGGCTAACGTCAATGGTTTGTGAGGCTAACGTCAATGGTTTGCGAAGTATTAGCATAATTTCAAATCTGGGCACGAAAGTAGGTATTTTTCGATGAACAAGGTTGCAACACTTCATAAATCGATAAAACACTCGCACAACGCGCGATGAACCAGTACGCTATCGCCATGTGTGTTACAGAATCGAAATAACGAATAACAGTAAGTACTCGTAAATGTAAGAAATAGACATTATTTTCGTTAGAAATTCATTATTTCACCTAAAGAAATGTTCCGCAATGCAGAATAATATGTTAGCAATGTAAAGAAGTGCGAAATAAATGATTTATAGGTGTCACACCTATATGAAGTAGTACCCATCTCTCTTCTAATAGCACATTTACCAGAGTGTTAAAGGGGTTCATATTTGCTTCTCAAATATTTACAGCAGAATTTATCAATTTTCCGTGAATTGCGTAACTCAAACTTCGGAAAATGTCGCGTCGGTAACTGTAAATTTCATGTTTAAGAGTATATTTTGCATTTTGCAGTTCATTTCGTGACAAAACAGGGTACAGGAAAATGCACCTCACACCTTTTAGAAACATGAAGATCACTGCATGTTATTTCACATTTCGTGTTTTCGTCAGAAACGAAATATGCATGCCTCTAATTATTGCCAACATGAACATAAATATTGCACCAACTCGGTTCAGCGATAGTGTCGCGAAATCAAAAGTGCTGTGTGTCGCGAATGTAACGCACCACCACGGTGTAAATTTAAAATTTGGCATGAGTTTACAATACCGGACCACTCTCCAATTTCTATAAAATTTCTCCTACTCACTAATTTCGGTGTCCTGATGACGTATCTGTAGTTCATATTTGGCGGTCACTTGTTAAAATTGTACATTTACGTGTAGAACTTGTAAAATAACCTTGCGATTTACCACGGTGATTGTCCATACACAGCAATTCGGAACCACCTTTCTTTCGCAATTCGTTATGTTCTTCCTTTACGCACAACAATCTTGCAACCTTGAATATTGACGTCAGACGAGGAATGCCTACGAGGTTAGGTTCCATTAGCATAAATACAAAGAAAAATTAATAATTTGGCTAAGAGAACTATACCTTCCCTTGCCTATACCGCGTTTGGTAGAACCTGTCCCGTTTCCCGCGCTAGGGAGCGCTCAACAGTTTCCGTGCTGGGGAAAGTCAAAGCCAGGCAGCCAATTAAAATACGCAACGTCGCAACAGCGTCTACGTAAGCGCCTCTCTTCTGGCTTTCATTCGCTCCTCGCTGCCCAGCAGACGATTTTTTCCTCGTTTCTCATTGACACCGAAACTGTTGAGCGCTCCCTAGCGCGGGAAGCGGGACAGGTTCTACCAAACGCGGTATAACATGAAAAAGCTCTCTTCCGTGACGTCAGAACACAATGTTGCTAACGTGCTGTGCGATAAGTGACACCCATTCGGGGAAAATTGCGTGTTCCGTGGAGCTACTGTTCTTATGGTAGGGTTACGTTACGTTAAGAAAACATAGTTTATTTAATTTTTTTCTCGATTTCCATACTCGACCGCCAATTATTACATGCAGATTCGTGATTAGGAGTTCACAATTAGTGAGTAGGCGAAATTTCATAGAAATTGGAAAGTGGTCCGGTATTGTAAAATTATTCCAAAATTTTGTATCTATGGGTTGTGTACAACAGCGGATACAAATTTGCATTTTCTTACCACTTCTTATAATTTCACATGTTCATTCATGTAAGAAAATTAGTTTCTCTTATATATATACATACTCTTCTAATTTTCCTTTCCTTTTTACAACCAGAATCATTGTTAACTATCTTGTTCACATAGTTTCCTCTTTTCATTAACAATTCCCTGGACGAAAACGTTATTTTCTCTTCTTTAGCTTTGTGCTGCCATCTATACTTGCTCACATTAAACTTTATCTCTATGTGGCCTTCCAGGTACGTAACAATATATACATTTTTAAAGTACTTACCGGCGGAGATGGGACGAAGAAAAACTGCACAAGAGCACAGGAAAAATTACGTCAGACTCAGTTTCATATTTGCAAGAAATGTTCCGGTCAGAGCGGAGCAATCAAGTTACATTTGGAACAATTAAAAAGTTATTCCGCCAACTAACTCTGTTTCAACTTCATCCCTACATTTCTGCGATATCGTTTCCTGCACTTGACACATTTCTTGTTCCCAGTCACTAAACCAAACCATCCTCCTGCAATTCACAGAAATAAATCTCCGGTTCCCGGCCGAATAATGCAATAATATCGGAACACTGGACAATTTTCGCTCAAAAGCACTTATCATGCTGCAGACACACGCCCACATTTCAAACAAAAGCCACGTACCATGTGGAATGAGGGTCTCACTCATCGCACCAAACTCTAACACCTTCTTGGTCGAGGCGTTATTTCGCCTTCTGACGTCGGGCTAAATGCTTCCGTTGTGAGGCTAAATCTAGAGTTTTAAACCTAACATAACCACGAACGCATTCAGAGCTTACGTCAGATGAAATAGGGCGCATAATAAGAAGGTGCTTGGGTTTGGTGCGATCAGTCACAACCGTGATATGCACAGAAACTTCGTCTGCAGCAAATCTCGGGCTCCTTGACGTCACAGCAGGATTGCAAACAAAAATAACGTAACAACAAGCCAAACTTCGTTCACATCTATTTGCCATTCTTCCGTCAAGTCATGACTTTCAAGACCAATCCGTTTCTATAAAAGCACTACAAAATCAATGCATAATTCCACAGACTTAGTTCATACTACAGGGAGATGGCGACAATGAGGACAGTTTTCTTCCCTTTGTAGATATTTACAATAGTGCGAGGGCCACATTGGAAAAACGTGTGTGGGGGGGTGCAACTGCCCCCCTTAATTGCCAACACTGTGGATAAGTGCCAAGAACGCTCTTTCAGAACAAACTTTGGAAACTATGTTTATTAATAAGGTAAACTTAATGACAAGTGTGTCATTTTTACAAAATGTTATTTGAACGGAAGGATGTACAATTAATGGCTTCTAATTTTAAAAGGGGTACTTGGTTGGAGTTCAGTGCATATCACCATATTATAATAAGTTATTTACACAGTATTTACACAGATAAACAAAATAAAATATTTTAATAGTCTTTGTAGCAGATTTCTTGCTTTGTTTTTAATGACAGTTAGCTGTCATGTTTATTTACAGCTTAAAATGACACTGTTTAACATGATTAGCATATTGTATATTATTTTACATAAATTTTTTGTTATTTTTGTCTATAAAAATTATTGAATTCTAAATCAAGATAAATTTAAATGTGTTTACATATTGTATTTCCTTTCGTATGAGCTTCAGGGCATTAGTACATATATTTTGTTTCCTTTCTTAGAGCATAATATTCAAATGTGTACATCCAGTTCTTCCTTCAAGAAAAATGTCCCGTTTTCTTGTTTCGATAAATCTGGTCACCTTACGCTGAATGTGTGGTAAAGCAAGGGTTTCCATTTTATGCTTATACAAAGGCCGTGCTCGTTGGAGCGTAAGAACTGGCGGTGAGGATGGAAGTAGCTACAGAGGAGGGGAAAGGGGGGGGGGTGTCCGTAACGTGCGGCGACGACCCGTAAATGGGTTGAAGCCCCGGAGCTTCACACAGTCCACATACCATCGTCGCTTCGTATCCTTAACCTACATCTCTCTCTCTGTCTAGATTCACGTAGGCCCGCGTATGTGATGTGTGCGTGCATTTTGTATGCGCGGATGTGTCTTGCGTATTCGTGGCGGCCTTTTTTTTTTGCGGACTTGCGAAAACAGAGGTTGGCAGGGAAAATCAGGATGTTGCATTTCCCGAATTCCACACACGTAACACGTAAGCCTCTATATCACGCACCGACACAATGGATGTATTGGTGTGTTTACAAAGGACATTTTCAGCATAGGCTGTAGTGATTATAAAATACTGAAGCAAGGAAATGGGCAACTTATAATTTGGCGCACGCAGGAGATATGCTTTGTATACTCTGTCCCGGTCAGTGGCGTATACTGAGACCAAAATTGGGGCTATCTCACTAAGTCACGTGGTCCTAGGATATGAATAAATATAAATTTACCAACTCCTAAGAAATCAGGTTGCCAACTCATAGGAAATCAGGTTGCCAACTCATAGGAAATCAGGTTGCCAACTCATAAGAAATCAGCTTGCCAACTCCTAAGGAATCAGGTTGCCAACTCATAGGAAATCAGGTTGCCAACTCATAGGAAATCAGATTGCCAACTCCTAAGGAATCAGGTTGCCAACTCCTAAGGAATCAGGTTGCCAACTCCTAAGGAATCAGGTTGCCAACTCATAAGAAATCAGGTTGAAAACTCATAGGAAATCAGGTTGAAAACTCATAGGAAATCAGGTTACCAACTCATAGGAAATCTGGTTACCAACTCATAGGAAATCAGGTTAACAACTCGTAGGAAATCGGGTTACAAACTGATAGGAAGTCAGGTTACCAACTCATACGTAGTCAGGTTGGAAACTGATAGGAAGTCAGGTTACCAACTCATAGGAAGTTAGGTTACCAACTCATAGGAAATCAGGTTACCAACTCATAGGAAATCAGGTTACCAACTCATAGGAAATCGGGTTGCAAACTGATAGGAAGTCAGGTTACCAACTCATAGTTAGTCAGGTTACCAACTCATAGGTAGTCAGGTTACCAACTCATAGGAAGTTAGGTTACCAACTCATAGGAAGTCTGGTTACCAACTCATAGGAAATTAGGTTACCAACTCATAGGAAGTTAGGTTACCAACTCATAGGAAGTCAGGTTACCAACTCATAGGAAATTAGGTTACCAACTCATAGGAAGTTAGGTTACCAACTCATAGGAAGTTAGGTTACCAACTCATAGGAAGTCAAGTTACCAACTCATAGGAAATTAGGTTACCAACTTATAAGAAATCAGGTTGCCAAATCCAGAATCCGCAACATCATCTCCGATATGAATAATATTATTTACAAATTGCTGATGGATTTTTCTCCTGTATTTTATTTTATAGATTTCAGGCTTCGCAGATAGCCTACAATATACGCTCCTGGTCCCGGTTATATCTGGAGCAAGAGAACGAAGACAAGTAGTGACGAGAGACGGCTCCACCAATGAGCATGTGAGAGGGAACAGGATTGCGTGGAGGGGAAGCGACTGCAGTTGCCAGCCATCGCAGCAGCGTGTACTGCTTCGCTCTGCTCACTCGTTTTCCTCCCCTTCTCTGAAGTTATGCGCGGCTTTCCTCCAGAGATAACTGAGACAGGGTATAGTAAGCAGAAACTGTACCAGGGCTAGTTCGAGTAATTGAATTGGGTTATTTTGCGCCACTTTTCTGCCACTTGTGGCTTATCGCAACGATGAGGTTGAGCGATGATATGGTGAAACTCACAAAGAACATTCCATGCCCATCCACGCGCTGCGCTAACCACTACGCCACGGAGGACGGCAATGCCTTAAGTAACTTCAACATAAACACAAGTGAACTTAAAAAAGGTCCCTTAATAGAGGCCAATAAAGTTTATAGTATATATTTACATTAATGGTATATGGCAAGAAAGTATACATTATGAAAGTAAATTGATTATATTGAGGTGTAGAACATGTTGTCAATAAGCAACTCTTACACTCTTACCTTCTTGTAGAAACAGACGCATACTTGTATCCCTGGATGAACTGAAATTTCACAGTCTATATTTGGCACATTAGACTGTTTTCTTGTGGTCATATCAGGCACTCTTGTATAGCTGTATCTATTTTACCACCTTTATGGTGGAGTGGGTAGCGCAAAACCCTTTAATGTGGGTTCATAGGTAAGCAAAACAAATATCCTTGCATTACTAGTCTAGAAAGTAAGAAACAGCGACTTAAAATAACCAAAATAAAAAATGAACATATTTTCGAGGTATCCATTATTATATTGCAACAATTCATAAAACAGCTACACAATAATTAAACTATTCGCTCTACAACGTTTTATTTCACTTTAACCATTATTCTAGTCGCTGTTATTGCAGCAACTACATCTACATGTTTCGCTCCTAAATTATCTGATTACTTGGAATTTCTTAGTTTCGTAGTTTTGTTTTTAAATTTTATTTTTAAAAAAGTTTCTTGGAGCTGGTCCACTGGTGTTTACAATGGAGTGTTACAAATTGTTTTACTTGTGTGTAATTCCTAAAATTTATATCTTTATAGGACTTGAGTAAATAGGAAATCTTTAACTCTTTATCAAACGCACAGATGTCGCACTGAAGAAGCTACATACAAAAGTCAGTTTTCGTGAGGATATTTACATAGTAGTATGGAGTACCAAAACAAATTCTTGCAAAATTTATTTTATTGCTATAAATTGCTTTTATATTTGTGATTTCAAAAGGAACCAAATACATGTACTATTCTCATTAAATTCAAAGCAAAATGTTATGTTCGAAATTTTAATACAAACAAATGTTACTCAAAATTTAGTACATGAGATTTGGCTGTGTGTATCTCCAAAGCCTTTATTTATTTTCTTTATTTCTTTCAATATCGATAACAAAGAGCAAACATTTCACAAAGAAACATTTCTCTCATTGTGGCCGCGGTGGCTAAGTCGGTAACGCGTCTGACTACCATGCTAAAGGTCCCGGGTTCGATCCCCGGCCGGTTCAAATCCGGGAACTTTTCTAACGATGGAAGCGGCCCCGGCGCCCACCCAGCGTCGAATAACATGGGTACCTGGGGGAAACCCTGGGGGGCTAAAGGCGGTCGGGGGCGTGATGCTGATCACATCACCCCCACTCACGACCGGATCAAGAAAGTGTGGGGCGTTACCCCCACACCCCCTATACGCCTTCATGGCGTGGTGTTAAGCACAGGGGAACACCTTTTTATTTACGACCCATAGATCTGATGATTTAGTTTGATTGATTTAGTTTATTTTACTTCGCGTTTTGTGCATCTTGGCTAATTTGCGAAGATGGGGATGAGTGATGAAATGATGAAATTTATGAATGGACATTCACAAACAAACAAGCCCGAGCGGGATTCGAACCCGGGACCCTTGATAGATCTGATGAGATTCTCAACAGACAAAATAAATTTCATATTTTCAGGGAAAATAAATTATACAAAAATGATTCAATTATATCATAGGCGAAGCAACAAAGCTTGTCATTTCTGCAGCAAATTCCATAGCATATTTATTGTGATAATTGAATTTTTACATAATTATACTGTTTGAGTTTTTCAATCCAAGATCCATAAAGCGGCTCTGGCGTTCACCCAGCCTCAAATCAATGGGTACCTGTGGGCAACCCTGGATGGTAATTGCGGCCGGAGCCTGGTGATGATCACATCACCTCCAAAATGGCCGAGATCGAGAAAGTGTGGTGCCCTGCTTCCACATCCCCTAAAGGTGCCTTCATGGTACGGGGATCTTTACCTTAACTTACATTTTGAAACCAACCTTTATGAACACCCTGTATTGCATTACCACCAGATCATTTTCTCTTTGATATAACCCGAACAATAAACATTCCACGGTATATTGAACCCTGTATAAGCCGCGGTAAACAAATCTAGATTAGAGGAGGTATCAGTAAAACTAACACTCTTTGTTTTGCAAAGGTTATTCACGACTGATTGAGGATATTTCTAATTGGATGAGTCTCTTTCAGCGTCATTTAGCAACACGGTGTCATCTTGCCAGCCACTAATTACTTCGTCATGGCGCTCGGTGGCCATGACATTAACAAGACACGAACGAAATGCTTCACAATTAGTCTGCTTTTGTTGCCTCCATTAAAGGCATAACACAAAAGTTAGATCAGGATATCAAATTGAGTTTTCAACTGTCTTCAAGACAGGAAACGCAACAATGACGTGCGTAAGCGACACCCGAGTGCCAGGAATTTGTCCAGAATTTTCAATATGTCGGATGTAAATGTGTTTTTAGATTGTGTAAATGTAAATTTAGCGTCAAAATGGTTATATCGGTGTTTTCATTTTTTTAAAAAATGGGGAGGAGTTGGTCAAATTTAGAATCTGTGACGTTCTATCTTGGGAGCCAAGGATTATTACGTCACGGCAACCTGCCCAATCTCCGTGTGCGGTAGGGTTATGAGACTCTCCTTAAAACAAAACCTTCTCAGGACGTGGCAAAACATGAAAATGTAATAACTTGCCTTTGCCTAAGATTTATTGAAGCCATATTATTTTGAATACTTACTGCAACACAATGTCACTATTGTCAATTACACAGGACAACTTCATATTATTGCATATAATCTTCAGCGTAAAGTAAAAAACTATGCATTCAATGACAAAACGAATCACAACAGTAGAACAAATAAAACCGGTAACAATTTCATACGTCGGAGACACATTTCTTCAATTTTACACAAGAAACTACTTACGGAAATGAGTTTCTCCAAGGTTTACAACGTTCGTCGAGGTATTTTCTTTCATCGTGGAATATATTTGACCGGGAAATCATGTATTTTTCAAGAGAAATATCTCACCGACGCACAATTGCCATTGCTTTCATTTGCTTGCCCTACGACAAGCGGATGCTGCGTACGTTTGATGACGTAAGCACCTGTCAGTGTTTCAACCCTCCCTTTTTTTTACTATGCTTGCCTAACGTAACCAAACCTAACCTTACCTTATAGGAAATGGTTCGTGGGGCTATCTGTGAATGGTTCGTGGGGCTATCCGTGTATGGTTCGTGGGGCTATCCATCAGCTACCCGGGCTATACGTCAGCTACCCGTGCATAATGTATAATTTCCACCGGTGACGAACACGATATTAGGTATTTTTCGGTGAAGAAGATTGAAAAACTGCATACCCACAACGTGAGTCAAGATGTGCCCGCCATAACGTGTGTTACGGAAGCGAAGAAAGGAATAAAAAAAAGCACTCAGAATGTGAAAAATTGCGTTTGTTTTCGTGTAAAAAGCATAATGGCACCTCGAACTATGTTCCGCAATACACAATTGGTAAGTACGAGCCGTGCCAAACACAAAATATCCGATTTTAATGTGTCTCCGATCTATGAAACTGTTACCATAAACCTATTAGCGAGTGAAACCTGTTAGATGGCGTAAAAAATATCGTAGTTCTTTCAACTCGCCAATCTTGGTATTTGTAGTTAGAATACGTGTGTTTCACGTACGTCACAAACTGTTGCATTGTGGCTTCGAGCAGCCATGCTTGAGGCCAGTTCTTGTAAGCATACGGAATTCAAGATGGTGGGCGGGAGATACTAACACAGGCTTTCGTGATTTGAAACAAACGTGCAGTTGGTGCAGATGTAACGAACACTACATGGTGGATATCTCCTTGCAAGCGACAAATGAAATTGGTCACAAACATGGAAGCTGTGCGAATCCTGACGTCACATGAAACACACCTGTAGTTTCGAATATCACAGCAAAACAATATAATCGATCGTTCATATTCATTATCATACTTCCAGATGCAATCGGCCTGGCGAACCGAAATAGCTTGTGTCGCTTTAAAATAACATCTGGTAGGTCCTCAGGTTTTTAAAATTTTAAATCTTCACATTTGCTGCGGTTCCTGAGAATTGACTGGGGGTGAAGAAGGCTGGCTTATGAGGACTGCCGCTGGCAATGAGTTCGAATCACGTCCTGAGCATGTGTTCTTTTTGAGTGCCTCTCCATCGTCACGATTAGGCAAGTGACGTAAATAACGAAACTCAAGCAAATGAAACCATAACTTTTTAGCTTAGCTGATCAGTGAATTTATGCTATGAATGAACACGTTGGTGTTTTAAGTCCACTTTATGAACAATAAGGCTAATCGGGACTATATCTACATCCGAACTGGGGATGGCCAAACGGATCCGGATCCGAAAATAACGGATCCGGATCCGAGAGTTTCGTATCTCAATCCCATTATAATATTACCACACCTTAAAGGTATTATGATCTTAGATTACAAATAAATTTTTCATTAGTTAGTCCTACAAGATTTTTTTTCAAGTGTTGTTCCTAACACACTCGTGCACAAAAATAATCTTACTTGTTTAACATAAAATATCAGAGGTGATTTTGTAAATGCCATTGAAACGAATATGTATTCATTCGAATGTATTGGAAATGGAAAAACACACATAAATGTGAAACACGTACTTCTTCCTTTGGACCCCTCCATACACCTGCCATGTTTCATGGAAATCGGAGTGGGACACAGGGGTCAGATCCCCGCCTCAATTTGTCTTCATCTTGACATTTGAGGGGAGGTTTTGCCCCCTATAACAGTTTTTTTTTTTTTTTAGCTGAAACACAAAAACACGCATTTCTTCCTTTGGGCCCCTCTATACACCTGCCAAGTTTTCGGAACCGCCAGGATCCGGATCTGGCCATCCCTAATCCGAACCACTATGTGCCTCTATCGGGTATCGAACCCAGGATCCCTTGATTACAAGGCGACTACACTACCACTGCGCCATCGGGGAGACCCGGTTTAGGGGGTCGAAACTACTTTTATCTTCCTTCCCAAATTAGTCCCTTACAATGTTAGACCAATAGCCTGACTAAAGAAGGGCTCGGGTATAAAACATGGGAAGTAACATTTTGGTAATTTTTGAGTTACAAAGTAAAATAAGCCGTCCTTCAATTTTTGAGTTACAAAGTAAAATAAGCCATCCTTCAATTTTCGAGTGAGATTGTCATGTCATACAATTTGCGTTGGACTCAGTGAAGCCTTGTGAAATTGGAAAACACAACATAAAAACAATTTATCTACAGCATATCTTGTAATAACCTTTTTTTTTAAGGAACTCAGAAATAATCAAAATGTCACCATGTTTTACACCAGAGCCCTTCAATTAATTCATATAACAATCCATTTTTGCTCTTGAGTGTATGAAAAGTACAAGAGTACACGTGTTGCACCGATGACGGTGTATCTTCCCGGTAGAAACGCCATCTCTTGGCGGTTGCATCAACAAATGTGAAATCAAAATTCAGACACCCATAAGCGACACGTGCGACCTTGGCAATCCACCGACGAGCAGAGGAGAACACGCGTCAAGTGTCAGAACAGATGGTTTAAATGGATCTCGCATGTCTTTCTAAGAGAAATAATAATGTGTGTACAACTTTCTTGTACTCAAAGGTGATATAACTGACTTATTCTTGAAAAACCAGAGGACGACATCTGCAGCAGCAAAGGACAGTTTCATGTCTTCAATGTACAGGGGTCGGCATAAGTAAGTTGACGGAAAACAACAACTGCCCTTAATGGCCGTCAATGTTTTCCAAACTGATTTACAGATGCTATTACAACAATTGTTATGTGAATATTTGTGAAAAATTAAGTTGTAATAGTTCATTCAAGTGTTCCAAATCTCGCGACTTCACTGCAAGAACTTTTTCTTTCAGAATTCCCCATATGGAGAAATCACATGGCGTTAAGTCTGGAGATCTTGCAGGCTACTCTTCTCCCCTATCCACTCCATGAAGTGCCCATCTAAATCAAAAGTTTTAGTCTGTGTTTACTGGGATTAGGGACTCAATCTGATACCTAACTCAGCAAGAAGCAGAACGACACAGGTCATTGCTAGAAGAGGGGCGACGTAGAATTGAGGGGATCGTGAAAATGCATCGAACTCCGTACGTCATAGAATTAGGGGATCGTGAAGGTTCGTCACGTCATAGGGTGCAGCAGTAAACTAACTTTTGCCGACCCTGTATATAGTCAGGGCGTGTTCGAAAAGTGCAAGACGGTACTTGAAGCTAGCATCCTCCGAGTATGGTCTTGCAGTGCGGTCTTGAAGTCGTGGACTGGAAGTGAAAGTCTTTCAAATTGTACTTCGACTGCAGCGCCACATACGATCAGTAGATGAAACTGAGGACTCGTTGTTTTCCCCGCATTTTAAACACTTGTCTCTTATACATACATTTTCACACATTTAACAACTTACTGGCTTTTTACCTTAGTGATTTCAAACAAATGAACATCGAGTGCAGAAATCATGTGATCAAGTCTGCAACGATCCGTGCTACGAGCTGTGGTCTCGATTGCTTGTGTACTTGGCGCTTGCGAACTGCACTAGGTGACGTCACTTCCATCAAGACCATATATCGAGTCTGTACTTTGTACCTTTCGGACAGAGCCTCAGTTTCTGTAATCCTCATGGAGCATATTCAAGCATACGTACACAGGGTGATCTAAAAGTCAGTCGACAAAACTACATTATTAATGTAAACAGGTATATTTTCATTAGGCCTCGCAGAAAAGAGGCCAGGGGCGGTTCAAGATAAAAAAAAATCCTGGGCGAGATGGAATTTTTAGGCCCCCCCTCATTTCTACCCTGCTAAACTTCTAACTTCCCGGCTTTCTCGCGTACCCTTCTCGCAGCCAGGTCAGATATCCCAGGTTCGAACCTTGGTCAGGCATAAATATAGAGCTGTTTTTGTTCCATAACCCATTTCATAAGTTTACCATTCATCTTATCGTCGCGATTAACCGATGTAAAATAAACATACACAAAAATAAATAGACATATAGGTTTATACTCAAATGGGTGGATATAAAAAGCCCCAGGAAAAAATGAATGAAAGAGAAAACCTAATTAAATCTGTACTAATATTAACCTTATGTCTTCAAATTTCCCTGAAATTTAGTAATTTCATTAAATTTCCCTTATAACATAATATTCAGTCTGAATTCCCTCCAAAAACGAAATTTCCCTTCATTTGGCAACACTGATGTAATGATAAAGGAAATGATGGCTGAAGCTACAAAATGGAGATACCAACACCTTCCCTCTGCCAAAACAGGAAGTGCCCGCGGGCACACGCAAGCACGCACTTCCGTTTTTTTCTTTCGAGTCCAGTTGGCTGGTTGTTAGAAGCCGGTTGGGCGTGTTTCTGCGCATCTTCTCTCATTGATCAAGGGTTGCCAACTCATCCAAGAAAATGCCAAATATTCTACCAGGAAACGCATTTTGTAGCTATTGTTTGTTAGTGTGTGGTTCTTGGTTTAAGTTCACGTTATGCACAGATAGGCTAATCGGGACTGGACCTACAGTTTAAAGTGGGATCTGAACCACTATGTGCTTCGACAGGGACCCCTTGATTACAAGGCGACAACGCTACCATTGCGCCATCGGGGAGGCTGATGATATGCTGAATGTACACTCAAGGTCATCCCATTCCGGGATTCGATCCCGGGACCCCTGGCGTCGTAGCGCGATGTGATAACCACTCAGCCAAGGGCGGTGGTATGAATACTTTGGGTTTTAACAGGGGATGTCCTAGTCATGTGATTGAGACTCCACGTGGAGTAGACGAGCAGAATGACAGCTGCGCCCATTGGCTGAAGGTTGAGCGTGATTGGACGAAAACAACTCGCCCGCTATTTATCCTCACCCACGTTTCTGGCGGCGGCTTTCTTCAGTTCTTCGACGTTAACGAGGTAAACGCGTGGACCATACACCCTCAATTGCTATTTGCAGGCAAACAAGGCTCTGGCGCTTAAACCCACTGTCCATGTGTGCTTGCGATTGTCCTTTAATCAATTTCATCTTATCACCTTTCATCATTGTCGCCTCGAGCCAAAAGTGGCAGAAATATACAAGGTAAACAAAACAAACAAACAGACAACAATCAAATATGAATACTCCGAACCACCATGAGACATTGTTGACAATTAAATGTAATATAGGAAAAGGTGATGAGAATATTGATGGGAAAATTTTCGTGATATTAACTCAAATTATAATTTAGTATAATATATTATAATTATAATAATTATAATAATAGTATTTTATAAATAATAAAAAAAATAAAAACACGAAAGAAGCGAAAAGTGTTGTTATTAACAATAGATGGAGACTCTACTACTATTATTAATTCCTAAAAACAATATTTGCAGACATTCCAAACCGTCAGTGTTCAGAACTTAACTTTATACACTATAAAATTAGCTCTTAACAAGTTACTTTCTTAACTTTCATTGTAACTGATAGTAATTTCTTTTTAGAATTTCTTTACACTGTCACCATTCAGAATATGTTATTCTACAACATAATCTAGTTAAAGTTACACCTTTTGATAAAAGCAAGAGATTTGATATGATTAACTATTATAGCATTAGAGGCATGCGGAACAGTTTCCACGGGGCTCTTCCCAAGCTCTTCCCCCAAGTGGCAGTGTTGCAAACTTAGCTTTCTTGAAGCCAAATCTGGCTGTTTCGTGAACTCGTTTGTCTGTGAACTGGGAAGACTTCCCCAGTGCCCCACTATGATGCCATCACAGGTTCCGGCCCACATAGATCAACGTTTGTCATGATTATACATTTTGCACGTGGCGTGATATTGTTATATTGGCTGCGTCGCCCCACCCCCCTCTTTTCTCCCTAGATACTTTTTTTTAATAGCGCCGTGGTGACCTTAAATTTGCATAATATTGTTATCAGGGAATCCTTTACTTTCGATTTCATACGACCATCGGTGGATTATTGAGATGGGTGATACCGCCGGATCTAGATGGTGAAAAGTAAGAAACATTGTCATCAATTTAGAGTTAACGGTAATAGCAGCGTACACCCCTTTGACAACTAACATTACTCTAGGAAACACTTTATCCGGCCTTCGTAAATCTAGCTCGTTGAAAGTCAGTTTTAACTCCAATTAAGGTGAAATTTAGTTCTTTTATGCGCATCAGATTTGGCAACACTGCCAGGATGGCCGTAGGAGGCAAGGAGAAACGCATTGGGATTATGGGAGTATTATTTGATTTGTTCTCTCGGGAGTATCAAACTTCCGATGGAATAGAAAAAAGTATCAACGGGAAGAGGGCAGTTTGAAGATGCATTTCAACATAAGGAAAAAGTCGAAACTTCCATTTGATTAGCCGTAACTTGATGTTGAAGTTGATTCCCCATAAGGAATACATGAGATTCCGAGAATTCTTGTTAATCATATTCTTCAAACATCGTGTCCGCTTTATAATCAACATAAAAAAAAACACTTCCCCTTGCAACATGGAGAGAAATTCATACTCTTGGATACGCCCATGTTCTTTTTTAGTAGAAGTGTCCATTCGGGTGATATTGAAACTGTAACTCCTTCCCTTAAAGCACTTTTCATTCGAGGAAACAAAAACGCTATTGGTGTACTGAAGTCCGCCATATTGGATATTTTTGATTCAAAATATCTCGTGTCAACGTCAGATTTTCATAAAAATATTCACGAAAGTGTAAACTTTCATAATAAAACAATGACGTCATCCTATACAATTAAAATAAGAAGTTCCGGTATTTATATTGTAGTTTTAATACCATTTTACAAAAGATTATTTGTCAGATTAAGACATACGTAAAAATCAACCCATCAATAATATTATTATTATTGTCCTTATTGTTAATTTCTGCCAGAAATTCCAGTCCCGATTAGCCTTTCTGGGTATAAAGTGAACTTAAACGAACAAACTTTTCCAAAAGTTTGTCTTGCGACCAGTGATGTGCCGTAGACTATAAGTTTACGTCTACATGCGTTGTCTACACGTAATCTACGCGTAGATTACATTGGGTTGTAGTTTACATAGACTACGTAGACAATCTAAAGTGCATTAAAAATAATTTTCAAGGATTTCGTGAAACGAAAGTGACATTTTCAACTATATTAGTTCTTAACGAAATGAAAAGAATCCTATTTACAACAAAATTTATCTTCTCTTCTATTATCAACTATGGAGGAAGATAAATAGTATGTAAGAAACAACAACAGATGGCAGTCGTGAGGCAAGAGTGGTCTTTTCCCCATAAAACACTAGAGTATTTTCTGTATTAGGTTTTTCCTAAGTGAGAAATTGTTCGAATTTGGAAGAAAGAGTATGAAAAGTTTTCCTCCCACATCAGCAACTGATACGCAGTATAATTTTCTTTTAATTCCACGGCGCCCTTTGCTAAGTTATCATCTTTCGCCATGTTGTTTACATAGATTACCTAATCTACGTGTATAAAATAGTCTACGTGTAGAATGTAGACTATCGTTGTTTACGCGTAGACGCACATCACTGCTTGCAACCTTAAATTACTAAAGATGGCAACCCTGCTTGTTCACCTGTCCTGTTCCTAAAGCAGGAACGCCAAACCAACCACTATCCAGCACGTTCTCCATAAATCTGCAAGAGATATTCCACAGGTTTGGTATTCCTCACATTTCCCACACGACTGCAATGCAAGGTCTCACCTTTACGCCGCCCCGTATAGAACGACCACTACATCCTTCAACAGAGAGGTGCAACAATGCCGATCGTGAATCACTTTAATTGTTGGTCATTTGTTATTTTTCAGTTTCCACAAGCTAATTGCCGGTTGGGAGTTTTCAGTACTTTCCAACCGAATGGCTGAATTCTCGATTCAAGGCACTACAGATGCTTGAACTGTTAAGATTGGCAACATCCCTGGGCAATATACAGGGTGTCCACATGAAACCTCCCTGATTTCAAATTACAATTGTGAGGAAACTATTTGACAGAGACATAGACATTACATCTCGAGACACTGTTTCCTAAACCAATATAGGTGTGATTGCTATTTAAAATTGTTTTGAATGTACGTGGGGGCGCAGGGTTTAGAGAAGTTCCTCAACCCAAGTAAAATTGGGATAATCTTATCACCCCCGCCCACCGACTCCTGAAAAGTGACAATATGTATCAACATTATTATCAAGATACATAACAATATCTTAATGTTTTGTTATTGTTGACTTTAAAACGGTGTATTCTACTCAAACAATATTTTTAATATTTGTTGATCTATTTTACTTCGCTTTTCCTGCCACTATACTAGCTGTGAGTCCAGAACCTCGCTAGATTGCAAAGTGCAGTCCACGGTGTACTATGTGTAAGGGAGTTTGATATTTTAGTGCTTAGAAAAAGTCACCCCTTACTGTATTATGGTGATGTTGGTATAAAAATGGGTATTTTGCTCAAACATTTTGACTTATTATTATTATTATTATTTTATTTTTGGACCTAACAGCTTTTAATCCGCCTGTTGTCCATTATAATTTTATTAACTTAAAAACTAGTGTTATACTCAGAAACAATATTTTAAGTATTTTTAATTGTTGGCTTAAAAGCTGAATGTTCCACTCATAATTTTGTTCAAGAATTTATCAAACTTTAACTGTCGACAGTCGAGTACCTTGAGTGTTGGTCTCAACATTTCGTCACCGACGACCAAATTCTGCTGGCGATTATGCTTCACGTGTTTTCTATTATGGACTTCTCCTATAGCGTGCTTGCAACATGGTTGCCTTGTAATCAAGGGGTCCAGGCATCAATACCCGGCGCAGGCACATAGTAGTTCGGATCCAGTGGTGGCAACCCTAGCTTTATGGTTCTAAACCTAGCACAATTTGAACTTTATTGGAACCTAGCACCCTGTATTTGTCACAATGGTAAAAATATAGCATCATCTGCAAATGGGCATCCCTGGGGGACAGATAAACGGATTGATTGATTTTGTGTTTAAAGTACACTTTATGCACAGTAAGGCTAATCGGGACTTGACCTACAGTTTAAAGTGGGATCCGAACCAAAATGTGCCCCCACCGGGTATCGAACCCGGGACACCTTGATTACAAGGCAACGGCGCTACCATTTCACCATCTTGGAGGACAGACAAATTGAATTCAAATGGATATATATATATATATACACACTCTTATTTTAATCTTTGCTCTATCCTTCCTTACTTAGCTCAAAAGGAACATTTTATGGAAGGAAATCGGTAGAAATTTCCTAGTCGTCGAATTTTCTCGAACTTTTTCAACGCTATATTGAACCCATTTCATTGGTTAAACCGTTGTAATTTATTTAATGAGGGAAATTCTCAATTAAATAATCAACAACGCTTGTTCACAACTACGCCCAAAATAGGTGCATCAACTGAACTAAGAAACTAAGCCATCCGAAAATAATAAATTAATAATAATTATGTAATTATAATATAAATAATAATAATAATAATTGATCCCTGCACAATTTAGTCGGATTTAGCGTAATGTAAGAGTCTAATCAGTACTTTTCCTGATCGGGGGGTTGGCAACGCTGTTCGGATCCCTGACTCGAACACAACTAATCCTGCGTAGTACGGTGACTGGCTTCAACACGCATTGGTATCAATGGCGTTCGCAGTTGGAGAACTGATGGGGCTACAACCCCTCCCAAAAATTTGAGAATTGAAAATTTTCAAATGATAGCAGCAAGGAATTTGGGAATCCTGACTTAAAATCTGCGATCGCCATTTCTGTCTCTCAACAACTCAAAATAAAGGTTCGAAATAAATGTCACGAAATATTTTATAGTGTATCATCCCTGGAATGCAGCTATACGGGGTGTTTCTGTGACCTTGCTTCAAACATTTCAGGGTGGATGGAAACTTGACCAAGTACCAATTTGAGGTAAGGAACTCTGGTGCGGAAACGCGTCATTAAAAAGTTATAAGCCAAAACTATTTGGGGCTGTCTATGACAATGAAATAAAACAAATGAAAGATGCGGCTTCTCGTAGATGTAATACAGATGTGCAGGGCCCAGTGCCTGGCAGTTACGGCTGATGAACGATAAGGTCCCGAGCCAAGGCGCACCCTATGCCAGAGGCGCAACCACGAATTTTTGTCTGGGTGGGGGGGGGGGCAAGTACCAGGATGATAAAAGTGACAATAATAATAATAACATTATTTTTCAACACGTTCAATTTCACATTAGCTAATAATAAAAAACAAGCACACAAACTGTATTTTCGAAAGACAAAAATGACGAATATGCTTCTTTTCGTACATATGACATGTGTAGCTTTCATGTAGCACGTATGTTTCATACGTATGCAACATGAAGCGACGTAAAATTAGAAAATACATAGGCAACATGTTAACACTAAATTGTGCACGTGTTCAATACATATAAATATTATTTAAATACATTCCAGATCGGCCGCGGTGGCTCAGTCGGTAACGCATTTGACTACCATGCTACCCGGGTTCGATCCCCGGCCGGTTCAAATCGGGAACTTTCTAACGTTGGAAGCGGCCCCGGCGCCCACCCAGCGTCGAATAACATGGGTACCTGGGCGAAACCCTGGGGGGTAAGGCGGTCAGGGGCGTGATGCTGATCACATCACCCCCACTCACGATCGGATCAAGAAAGTGTGGGACGTTACCCCCACACCCCCTAAACGCCTTCATGGCCTGGTCCTAAGCACAGGGGAGCACTTTACCTTTTTTACATTACATAATCAATTCATCCACCTCATAACAAACCAACAGGAAATGATGTAAATTTTCTCTCGTTTTTCTCAAAACAATTGTCCATACATTTAATGCAAAACTGTTAAGCAGCAACAGTCTGAAGTACATATTTCGACTTACTTACCTTTCTAGTAATTTACAATGCATTACAGAAAATAATGACATTGCGAGCGAAGCGATCAAGAAAATTTTTTTAGATCCAATTTTTTCATACTGAAAACAATATTGATTTAATAGGGCGGAAATCATTTCACGGGGGGCCATGGCATTCTCTCTTTTAGAACTTTTCTCATTTACATCGTTCAGTGGCCAGGTCCGACTTCCGTTACGCCTCTGAACTTGATAAGACTGTAAGAAAAGCAGATAATGTGAGCGAAGCGCATAAGAAAACGAGACGTATTTTTATTTGCTTAAAAGTTTTGGGGGCAATTGCCCCTGCAGGTGCTCTGGTCGTCTGGAAGAAAAATACAAGAGAAATATATGAAAAGGAATTCCATCTTGAGTATAATTTTGCCCTGCTTAGATCCTGCCAGCATTACTTTTCTTTACTTCAATGTTTGCCCCCCTTGCCCCCCTAGGATTAGTTTCCGTCCAATGTTTATGGGGGGCAATGCCCTCCTGCCCCTTGCATCCCCTCCTGGCAAGAATGGCTGCGTTCGGAGGACTGAGCCGATGCGGAGCGGCTCACTTGCGAGCAGTGTTGCCACAATCTGAGGGCACAATTTCCCTTCCCAAGAGGGAAAAATTTCCCTTTTTGGACCATTTTTTCCCTTCACCTAAACAAATATAATAATAATAATAATTGTTAGCAGTGGTAGTAGTAGTAAAATTTCCGTTGGTCCATGATTGTATGAATAAAAAATGTTACACAAATTTTTCACATACATGTAAGCTTCATCACTTTCTGGTCAGATGTCCGAGGTTTAAATCATGGTAAATCGTTAATTCTCATCGTTATAATTATCCGAAGATACAGAAAAGTGATGTACAATAAACTTAAGAGAAATATAAACAGATACAGGCTTATATTCAAGGGAGCAGAAATAAGAAGGATCAGGAAAATATAAAAATCTGAATATGAAACTGGAATTTGACATAAACTGTAATAATGTGGTCAGAAGTATTAAAATTTCCCTGAAATTGTGATATTTTTAATCGAAATTCCCTTTTCCCTGCAAAAGAGAAATTTCCCTTCATGTGGCAACACTGCCTGCGAGCGATCACTGGAAAACTGGAATTTCTTCGAACACTTCAGCTGAGTGTGGTCGTGTTCCGCCGCCGATTTTCGTCTGCTGCAGACAAATGAGCAACACTGCAGTCGTCCTAGACAGCAAGCTTGGCTGCGCTGTTGTCAAAAGTTTGCAACGGATGACCATATATTTAGGACCCTTTTACAGTTTTTTTTTAACAGGTTTTAAATATATTTTAAGCCCACTTTATGCACAGATAAGCTAATCGGTACTGGAGTTACAGTTTGGAAGTGGGATCCGCCTCTATCGCGTAATGGTACCAATGCTTGAAGTGAGACGGGAGCACCAAAACTGCGTTCTGGCAAATCAGTTTGGTACCGGATCTCAGTTCCTGCCTCAACATTGGAAGTCTATTTTATTTATAGATATAATTTCTTGTTACATTAATTCTTGCAAAGAAGAGATACAGAGGAAAGTTCTTGTACTAAATTTATCTCCCGTCGGCGGGCAGTCAGTGTAGGTGCAAGACATTTCACGGCGACAAGACAGGTTTCGTTTATCGCATTTCTCTCTTGGTTGTTGTTTATCGCAAAGCTTCGGAAGAGCCATGTATTTCCCAGAAGCGGAATATAAGCTTCTAGGAGGAGAATTATTTCCTATTGCTGTCAGTTATGTGCTATGAGATGCCTCTTTTTCCTTGCTGCCTGTGATATCGTCAGAACGGCTCCAGGGATGGTTCGACAGGATGCGACGCTGAGGCCGCCATCTTGATCATCTACTGTAATGTTTTTGTCGTAGAGCGCCAAGATACAGTGTTGCAATATCCGTATTAAATCTAGAAGCCGCATCTTTCACTTGTCTTGTTCCACTATCATAGCCAACCCCAATTAGTTTTGGCATATAACTTTTTAATGACGTGTTTCCGGATCAGAGTTGCTTATCTCACATTGGTACTTGGTCAAGTTTCCATCGACACTGCCAGTTTGAATCAAGCTCACGGAAGCACCCTATATAATATCAGCATTTACAATTGAAGAATCCAGCGGAATAACCTGATAAGTCCCATTTTGCTGTTTTTACAAGAGAAGAAAGTCAAGGTTTCCAACCTCACTACTTTCACCCTGTATACAATTTTTAAACTTTCACATTTCTCAGAATTTATGGAGATTTTCGTGTATACAGTTACACTGGCGGTGTACTATTATGTGGTGTATTATCTTGGCCAGGATAGGACAGATGGAAGGCTTGTGTTGCTGCAGCCATAAACCTTCGGGTTTAAGAAGGATAGAGAGTTAGTTAGTTAGTCTTTTCAATTCTAGCTACCTTAAAAAGTAATTAAAGAATACCTGCGTACGCTAGTCATTGGTATTTAGGTGTTAATGATATGCGAACTCTTATTGGGTTGCTGCATAGGCGTTTCACAAGCATCCTCTTTCGAAAACTGAGGTGTTTACCCCGAGTCACGAGAAAGGCCAAGGTCGACCTATAGAGGGCGGGATGTGGAAGGCAAAGATGAACCACTGCACCCACAGGAAGAGCATCCGAGCCGTTTCGAAACTCTGCGTTAATACAAGCCTCAGCTGTCAGCCTGGTTGCCTAAGCAGGTTGCATAACAAGACAACCAAACGGGGCGAAGTTGGTTCGCTCTGCTTTGGATCGTGGATAACCAGTTTAAATACGCTTGATTCTGCAAAGTTCTGTGTGGACTATAGGCATTTGAATCACTACCATAGCGAGTGGCGGCGATTGGGATCCAACACGGGGGAGAGAGAGAGAGAGACAGAGAGAGGAGAGAAGAAGAGAGAGAGAAGGGAGAAGGAGCAGGAGAGAGAGAGAGGAAAAGGAGCAGGGGAGAGAGAGAGAGAGAGAGAGAGAGAGAGACATCTTCCTTCTAAGAGAGAGAGGGAGAGAGAGGTAGAAAGAGGAAAAATGAGAAATAAGAAAAGGAAAGGATTTTTCCTCTCTCTCTCCATCTCTTCTCTCTCTCTTTCTCTGTTTTTCCTCTCTCTCTCTCTCTCTCCTTTCCTGTCCCTCTGCCCGCCTCCTCTTGCGTTCCATGGGACTGGAATCCATTTTATTTATTTATTTGAGAGAGAGAGAGAGAGAGAGAGAGAGAGAAAGAGAGAGAGAAGAAAAGAGAGAGAGAGAGATAAGAAAGAAAGGAAGAAAGAGAGAGAGAGAGAGAGAGAGAGAGAGAGAGGAAGAAAGAAGGGGAAATAAAGGAGAATTTCTTTTCAGAGAAAAGAGAGAGCGAGAGAGAGAAAAAGAAGAGGGAGAGAGAAAAAGAGGGAGAGAAAAAGAGAGAGAGAGAAGAAAAGAGAGAGAGATAAGAAAGAAAGAAAGAAAGAAAGAGAGAGAGAGAGAGATAGAGGAAGAAAGAAGGGGAAGTAAAGGAGAATTTCACCTCTCTCTCTCTCTCTCTCTCTCTCTCTCTCTCTCTCTCTCTCTCTCTCTCTCTCTCTCTCTCCTTTGGAAGAGAAAGAAAGAGAAAAGAAATAAGAGATAGAGAAATAGAGAGTGAGAAATTCTCTCTTTCTCTCTCTCTCTCCAAGAACAGTTTACTTTCCCTTGATACATGAGGTTTAGTATAGTGCGGGAGCGAAAGTAACAAAATATGGGAAGCCCCCCCCCGTAATCGCCGCTACTGACGACAGCTATAGAGGTAGAAAAGTTGATAAGGGAACAGTGGTTAAGCTATTGGGCATCGTCGTAAATGATTGTAGGGGTTTTTAGCCTCTTGAGAAAACTTGAATAAGGCCGACCACCGTGGCTGAGTGGTTAGCACAGCGCGCTACGACGTGAGGGGCACCGGGTTCGAATCTCGGACTGCGCATGGGTGTTCTGAAATCATGTCATGTCAATTTCATCAATCATCCTCACCTTCGCAAATAGCAGAAAGTGGCAGAAAAGCGAATTAAATTAAACCCAATCAATCAATTTGATTCCATTATTATTATTATTTTAATACAGGGCGGTCCAAAATGATCATCGGGGTTTCAAGTAGTTGGTATATTGCAACAGACGAAGGTGAAAGTTTATGTCGTGCATGTACGATAAGAACGGCTGTGGAAGTTTGCTACCCTGAGCGCTTATCATTTGTTTCCCATCAGCTGCGTAGGTGTACTACAAGATGGCGACTCTCGTGCAGAAGTCCTTTTGAGTCATTGAATTTGCAAGGTGTGGTTCTGCTGCTCCAGTTCAGCGATTTGGAAGTGATCCTCCGTCCGATAACAACATTCGTCGAGGGTTTAATAAGATTCAAACAACTGGATGTGTCTGCAAAGGGAAGACTTCTGGACGTCCACGCGTGTCGAACTAAAGCGTCGAGAAGCATTGGAGTACAGGATGGATGCGTGTCGTGTCACGAAAGGTGCTCACATTGAACACTTATAAGGTACACTATATGTGATCTTCGTGAGTTGTTGTTTACTCCCACATAAGCTTTGTCCTTGTACCGTACATATAAGGGAAATTAAATGACTATGAAACCCCGATAATTATTTTGGGACACGCTGTATATCATTACAATATCCTTCGAATTAATGTAAAATTTAAGCAAATATGGCCCCTTCGCGTAGTGTTAGAATAAGCATAGTTCAAAGCACTATACAG
The DNA here is from genome assembly GCF_977018435.1 of Lepisma saccharinum. Classification (NCBI taxonomy): domain Eukaryota; kingdom Metazoa; phylum Arthropoda; class Insecta; order Zygentoma; family Lepismatidae; genus Lepisma; species Lepisma saccharinum. Next base: position 8,761,907 of record NC_139246.1, read on the forward strand.
GGAGGCCACGAATTAAGGCGGCACCTTTTGATCATCAATTACATTTACCAATGAAACATATTAATAATATAGGCAACTTTTTATTTTCTGAAGATAGTAACTTAGACATCACAATGACAATGTTATCTGTTTTACATAATTATCAATTTGAGCTCCATTTAAATGAATGCAAGCTTGTAATTGGCTTTCCTTCTATCTGTTCGTGGCTTAACAGAATTTTAAGCTCTGAGACACTTCACGTTGCATCAAATAACTTGTTTATTCTCGAGATAGTGTCACTTTTAAGTGCTAGAGGTCCACATTCCTGCAGAATTCGTCGCTGAACTTCAGCTACACGTTATTGGTAATGGAAAATACACGTACACATTTGAAACGCTGCTCAATACTCGGGCGACTTTCTGCCATTCTAAACAACATCCACTTCTTCCGTAATGTCAGTTAGATTTTACATACGTGTAAAGAAAGATGAAAAAGGAATGAAAAGCTCAATGAATACAAAAGTTACAGTGACGAAAGGTGTTCCCTTAAATCGCGGTCACCCTGTATGATGCCCAATTAACATTGCATGATAATACATAACCATTGTTACAAACATTCAAAAAAATCATTAAACGACAATGTATTCGTTCGGAGATAAACAAGTCCTTGGACAGGCAGAGAAATGTCAATGGGTTTGCAAGGACTTAATTATTTGTCTGCAAACCTTGATTTAATGAGCAGCACTTTGAGATACTTGAAAGGAGGCTGTAAGTGTGTCGACTGTTCACACCTATGAAAGGCTCACTCTCACCTCGCCAGCCCATTATACGTTCGCACCTGCCGTCAGTGTTACCATAAGAAGGGAAATTTGGATGGGATTTTAAGCTAAAAGTGAAATTTGGATGGAAGTTTAAGCTAATAGAGAAATTTGGATGGGATTTTAAGCTAAAAGTGAAATTTGGATGGAATTTTAAGCTAAAAGTGAAATTTGGATGGGATTTTAAGCTAAAAGTGAAATTTGGATGGAATTTTAAGCTAAAAGGGAAATTTGGAGGGGATTTTAAGCTAAGAGGGAAATTTGGATGGGATTTTAATCTAATAGGGAAATTTTGATGGGATTTTAATCTAAAAGGGAAATTTGGATGGGATTTTAAGTTAAAAGGTAAATTTGGATGGAATTTTATACTAATAGGAAAATTTGGATGGAATTTTAAGGTAATAAGGAAATTTGGATGGGATTTTAAGCTAAAAGGGAAATTTGGATAAAATTTTAAACTAATAGGGAAATTTGATGGGATTTTAAGCTAAAAGGGAAATTTGGATGAAATTTTAAACTAATAGGGAAATTTGATGGGATTTTAAACTAATAGGGAAATTTGGATGGGATTTTAAGCTAAAAGGGAAATTTGGATGGGATTTTAAGCTAAAAGGGATATTCGCTGGAAAATAACAAAATTTCATGGAAATTTGATTTAATTTTGATTCGGTTTATTTTACTTCGCTTGTTCAGCCACTTTTGGCTAATCACGACGTTGAAGGTAAGGGATGATATGAAGAAATTGATGAAGCGACAGTGACAAAGAACACCGGATTCCAACCTGGGACGTCTGACTCGGCATCGAGGAGGGCCATGGGTGTCGCCAGATTGTTTAACGGGGTTAGGTCATCGATAAAACTTGATTAATAGAAACAATAAAAATTATTATTATTACCACGATTATAATTGTCATTGTACAATAAAAACTATAAGAAATTAATAAAAATAAGCCAGTTTTATTTCTATTATTATTATTATTTTTATTAACGAATATAAATAGATATGTTTCGCTACTCGATTTCATACAACTAGTGTACTAATATTCTTAGTCTTGTATTATGTTATTAAGTTGTACACACCTTGTTCAAGAACAGGCTTTAAAAGTTATGGAGGGGAAATTTTACTTCTAAAGTTTATATTGTGTGATCTTCCCTAAAAAAAAAAATTATGTATTCTTTGGATTTGGGAGCATTTGAAAATTTAATGATGCATTTTTTCGCTCTAATACGCCTTTTATTTTGATTTTTCTGTTCCAATACTAATTATATCAAGCACATTTCTATTATTAACGAAAATACTACATCATTATTATTTTTATTATTACATGTTTTCTTATATGAAAAGGAAATTTGAGGGAAAAAAGGGAAATTATTTCATCATATTGTGGCAACACTGCCTGCCACACTGCACCCACTCACCCTTCTTCTCACTAGGTCACCATGGCGGGATGCTACAAGTGGCTGACGGCTGAAGAAAGAGTATTGACAGCTCCCATCCTCAGGAGACAAACATGGCCGCCTGCAAGTCATTATGGCACCATAGGAAATCGGTCAATGGATGTGAATGAAAGTGTTGTCCACTCATTGCCTTTCTAATCGTAGCTTTACCGTTCCTAATGACGTAAGGGGTATTCTGCTAATAGCTCTCATTGTAAACTTGTCATATTGTTTATTGATATCTCTATGTTCGGGACCTTTAGGCTATGAATGACATTTGTGGCAAGAGATGGTGAGAGATGGTGGTATTATTAAAAGGGGCCGAGGGAATCTTACAGCACCTGGTTATACAGTAAGTGGCCTTGTTCTAACGTCAGTGATACATAACCACATGAATCTTTCCTTGAAAGAACCTTCGGCACTGAGCCAAATATTTACTTGATGATCTTCAAAGTTTCCCACATGGCAAAGTCCATGGGATTGAAGTCAGGTGACCGTGGTGTCTATTCAACAGTGTCCTTTCTCCCAATCCGGGAGACGTGTCGCGGAAAGCAATACCGTCATTGGTTCAACACTTATTTCGACAGAAATAATACAACTATAATAAAAAAGTTTGATTTTTATTATTAGCGTTGCTTTTCTTCCACTTTTGGCAAATCGCAACGATGAGGGATGATATGATGAAAGATATGAATTAACACTAAGTAAGATCATCCATGCCAGGACGGGATTCGAACCCGAGACCAGGGTTGTTTAAAGGTCCAGGAATTTGAAATATATTCAATTCCGGTTCTGGACCGTAAAGAACCTTTTTATCTGTAAAGTATTTCACTTCGGTCCAAGAACCTTTCTTGCCGGATCAATTTAAATACGGTCCAGAAACCTTTCCTTCCGGATCAATACGGGCCAGGAACCTTTTTTAAATGAAACAACACGCAACATGGACCGAATTTAAATTGTTCGAGAGAAAATAGGTCCCAGTTCTGTTACGGAACCGAATAGAACCTATTTGAATTCATGGATTCCTGGACCTCTAACAACTCTCCCCGGGACCTTTTCCGCCGTAGCGCGTTCTGCTAACCACTCCGCCATGTTGGCAATATATAAGTTTATAGGTCAATAGATTATAAGATAGAATCAGAACGTAACAGTGGCGGCTATTAGGGGGTGAGGGGGGAAGTTGCCCTCCACTTTTCGCCATGAAGGGACGTTCGCCATGCTGGGAATTTCGCCTTACTTGTGGTTTTTGTAATCATAGATAGAAACTATAGGTTGGAAACACTCACTGATGCCTGTAAAAATCAAGTAACATGTGCCTTGTTTCCACTGAAAACTACAGTGTGGTGAGCGAACTAACAAACAAGCAGTACAGTTCGGAATGCGCAGTTGCGTCTACACAGAAGACAAAGAAAGGTGCCGAATTTCAATACTACGTTGGAAATTGTCATTTCGTGGCAGATAAGAATTATTTTTCTTCCTTTTAATTATTGATATCGTAACCTCAAACCTTAAGAATGTCGTGAAAAGATTTGCTTTGGAAAGCGTGCATGTACAAGTAAACATAAGTTGTTTTCTTTCTATCGTATGCATTTGCTGGTAAATTCGCCAGAGTAACAGAAAATGTGTCGAATTTCCCTTCTGACAGGCGATCTTTCACACACAACTTGTTCACAATGCATATGAACATTTAGGCCTATGTTTCTTAAACATGTTTGTATTGTATCTTTTTGTATTGTCATTTGTAAGTCTTTTACACTTTGTTGTCTGACTTATTGGCAACAACTTGGTATTTCGTACACTTAAACTGAGGATAAAATGATAAATAAGTTATATGGCGAATTTCCCAGCATGTGGCGGTAATTTCGCCATTTTTTCTCATTTTAGTATTTTTAATATTACGTCATAAGTATAAGTAGCACAGTATTTATGTTATATTCCTCATAATCCACAATGACTACTTTTTGTGTCGTATACATTTTGTCCTTCTCCTCCAATTCCTTTAGAAGAAAAAAATGAAAAGCATTTTGGTGGCGAAGTTCCCCTCCTTTACCCTACTGTCTTTGCCCCCACCCCGCTTTTGCACCTTACCCCTTAGTTTCGGAACCTAATCGCCGCCACTGGAAGGTAAACAATGTACCAGATCAGAAAAGAAAACAAAAATCTCCAAGTACAGAAATGAAAATCAGTTCACTAAAGAGAGAAGAGAAGTCGAGACCCGTAGCATTGAAGACATTATACGTTCCTAAGTACAGAAGGAGCCTTGTGACAAAGCTTCATGATATACTTGTATATGTCGTTATCAAAGGCAAAGAAAGGACATTAAACATATCCCTTGCAACTTAATATAAGTTTTGGAAAACGGGTGGGAGAATTCCCACAAGAGGTCAAGCCGCCTTGACTCCGGTTCCATTTCCCACGGAAAGGCAGGTCAACTTTTATCCTTTCTGCACTTTTGGGGTCAGGAAGATGTCACGGACGAAACAGGGAATATCCGGGATTTATTACGCGTTGTGCGTGTCTGCGACTTATGTCCAACTGGACAAAACGCATTTCACTGTGTAACGAAATTAAGGCAACGTGTTTTATCAAGAGTGAAGTGTGATAATATGTTTCGCCCGCCCACACACACACGAAAGCCCAGTCTATACGCTGTCCCAGGTATCTATGGAGTCACAGAAGCGAGGGGCGGGGTTAGAGGTCAGAGCGAGGCAGTACACGCTTCTCGAAGGCTGGTAACTGCAGTGGCTTTCCTCCCCTTCACGCAATCCCGTTCCCTCTCGCGTGTTCATTGGTGAAGCGTCACGACTTGCTTTCGTTCTCTTGCTCCAGAGATGATTGGGACAGACTCTCCCGGCACTCACGCGCCTAAATGCACGGCCATGAAAATAGGCGGCTGGGCAGAATTGCGCTGTTGCCACATATGGGAAAAGCAAAGCGAGGGCGGGACAAAAGTCGCTGGTTCCCGCGCACTGTGTGGCAACGTCAACCGGGCTGCGTTGCCTATAGTGGAACCACAAGCAAAAAAACCTGCGCAGAAGCACAACGCGCCGCCGGGTGCGGGAAGGGCAGGGTGAAGTAACATTCAGCGCGGCTAACGTCAGCGTTGCCAGGCCTATTGATTTCTCGGGAGAATTCCTTAATAAACTATTGTTATGGAACCTCAAACGGCCAGCTTAAAAACAAGTTTCCTGCTCTTCTTACTTGAACATGGAGGGGAGAGGTGGAGTGGAACTCCACTCAGCCGTGAAAAGTGGTGTTTGAAGTGTGAAATTATGTCAAACGCTACTCAATTGTGCTAGGACATTATTTTATTACTTTTACTACATTACTATTATCCGGGAACTTTTCTAACGATGGAAGCGGCCCCGGCACCCACCCAGCGTCGAATAACATGGGTACCTTGGGGAAACCCTGGGGGGTAAAGGCGGTCAGGGGCGTGATGCTGATCACATCACCCCCACTCACGACCGGATCAAGAAAGTGTAGGGCGTTACCCCCACACCCCCTATACGCCTTCATGGCGTGGTGCTATGCACAGGGGAGTACTTTACCTTTTTTTTACCTTTACATTACTATATTTAGATTGCTGTATTTTATCCCACCCCAAACTCTATTTCTATTTTAGTTATTTTACGTCGCTTTTGTGCCTCTACGGGTAAGTACGACAACAAGGATGAATGCAGCAGTGATGACATGGATGAAGTGACACAAACACAGTGAAACGTCCATGCCTTGCTAGGTAGAACCTCTGACTTCGTAGCGTGCGCAAATTATTTTATACACTCTCACACATGTGTGTGTGTGTTTATTTCTAGCGCATGGGGAAGGATAGGTGAACCCTAGCATAAGCGTTGTTATCTTCAATTAGTGAGGAAGATATGCTGTATAATTCACCAATATATTTCACATACCTAATTCATTTTCTCATTATGGTGCAGGACGCGTGCCCACCCCTAACGATACCTGTACACCGAACACCAGCAGAAGGCAAATTAATTTGTTATTGTTAGCATTCGACTTGAAAGATTGTGGAAAATTCCCGACAACGAAGGGCGGCACGTTAGCTTCATTTGTGAACACAACTTTCTATGATTTCCTGTCAGAAAATAGAGGCATGGCAGACTCCTTGAGTCGGTGCTGAGAAAGGGCAAACTTGAGGGTGTTTTCCGTGCACCCTCTTAGATTTTACCACCGGAAGATGCGGAAGGGATGAAAGACTATGGTCGGGTCCCTCGGACGGTTTACTTTCTTTTGTTTGAAACACTTCCGCTCCTGAAATGGAGATGTTCGGTTTCTTTTCGGCAAACACAGGGTGCTGGGTTTAGCACCATTGTTACAAAAGTAAAAGTATCTGTGACGTTTACACCTTAAACAACGCGCGCCACTGCAGCAGGGGGCTTTTATTGTGACCCTTTGCTTGGCGACTCTAGGTTATTCACAACCTATATCGTTCCCTTCCCTTCTGGAAAATGAATGTTGACATAAAAGTACGTATTATTTCAGACCTATGAGTCGATTTCAGTCACAGTAATTTACATCCATTATTATAATAGAAACGTGGTAATTTCAAACTCAAGTGGTGTTTTCTGAGAGCGCAACGCTATTAGGGGTCAATATGCCTACTTTACCCGCCTGATAAAAAAAAGAAAAAGAAACCGTTGTTTCCCCCTCGCTGGAAAAAATCTGCGGACGTTCCCTTGCCCCCAAGTGCGCACGCCTATGACACCCCTCCAAAACGTAGTTTATCCGCTCCTATTAGATCATTGGATTTCGTAGCAGATCTTCTGGTTTCTCAAGGAACAATCTCCTGATTTTTTCAAGTCTGACTTGGCAACACTGCCCCGAGCACCGACAACGGCAGGGAAGATGCGCGAACGCTTTCGACGGAAGGTTTTTTTCCTTGTGGTCGAACTATAGTTGGCTGGTCTATTTTTTTCTTTATTGAGTACTTCTATGGCGTGCCTTACAAATTGACTACAGGCTTGAACTTGTTGAATGATTTAACCACTTATATTTTCCTTTTCCATTTATTAGCTACTTATTATACATTGCTTTGATCTTTTCTACATCTTTTTTGTTATAGTTCACTTTCACTAAATCGATACTTATCCTCCAGCGATTTGTTTATATTCTTTCACCTTGTGCTGCCATCTACTTTTCATTTTTGAAACTCCTCTGTTTTCATCTTGTGTTATTGTTTCCAGTATGTAATATCTGGTTTGTAATAACTTTTTACAAAATAAATAGCCGCGCGCTTATATAGTCGAAATTAAGGTTTTGGCGCTACTCAAGGCTTTGACAGATTTTTAAAGTAACAATTAAAAATGTTCCTTGTTTGCATCTGACGAAAAGCGGAAAATGACCCAATATGTTAAAAAATTGTATAAGAATTTTTATCCAACGCAACATTTTAAAAATTATTGCCTCTTTTATTTCCAATAAGAAAGTCTATTCGCTTTTCGAGCATAGATTACTATCAGATTGCGTTGTATTTTTCCCACTAGATGGTTCTGCTTGTAGTCTGTTGTTTACAGAAAGTGTTCGCACAAGTCAATGAAATAAATGCCAGTGTCCTATCCTATATCATTGAGGCAGTCTGCTAGCCAATAGGGAGCATTCATACACAAACCACGCCCCCCCAATCTCTATTTCAATGTGCACATGTGAAATACGCCTCCGGGACACATTTGTGTCATCCCTGACATTTCGAGCAAATACTGTCAGATCGTGTCACATGGATTACAAAGACCAACTCCACAACGAGATCTTTCATTCTCTTAAAGCTCCGAACACACGGAATTGTGCTTCGACTTGGCAACAGCGCGAACTTCTGCCACCCGCCTAATTTCATGACCATGCATTTAGTTGGTTACACGGTGCAACACCGACCCGTCTACTTCGTTGATTTGGTGTCAAGTAGTGTACTTGGTGTCTGCACCATTTGCACCACGTTCTGGAGCAGTGTAGTGCGTGATGTATAGTCACGTGGTGCTTGCTAACTAACCAAATGAACGTTTAAAGCAGCAGACAGGCATTTGTTGAATCTTATTGAACACCGCTATTGGTTGAACGTCATTTCCTTGCACCAGCCTGACACCTAGTGGCAGAAAGTGCAGCGAACTAGAAGGGGCCACGTACTCAGTGGGTAGCTGTTGCTACCTCCATCTAGGGGTGTAGTGGTCAGGTGGTATTGAACATGTAAAAAGAATTATACAATGCCATACATACGGACAAAAGTAGTACATGCATAAGAAAGACTTGAAATAAGAAGGGGTAAGTGGATGTTGTGTAGCTCCTGACACGTTCCTTCAGTCAAAAGAACATTATTTAACTAAAACACAATAAAGATGATCACATGAAGACTCGTAGCATTCACATGATGCCACTCAGGGTATTGGGTAATAATATCTCTGTTCGTTCGTTGGTCAAATAAAAATCAAAGTCAAGTTTTCACTAAGAGAAAAGAAACATATTTTACTTGTTAGCAGGAGAAATATTTATGTGCATAAAATCCATTTCACTCAAAGAAATAACAGCTTCTTACAATTCAAGTTGACCACGCTTTAAAACTCAAAGCTTCTTCTTCTTCTTTATTTTATGGCTCACACCGCGTTTGCAGTTTCTAGCCAAAGTTGCTGAGTTCAGGTTCTATTGTTAATATCTATGTTCCAAACTGTTCTTGAATATCATTCACATTCTTCGAAACACTAATGTCTTCCTGTTCTTATGGTATAACAGTTTTGTGAAGTTATTAATTTAAATTGTAGTGTGAATCATCGTGGTTGTTTAAATAGTAAACCTATGTTTTCTAGCGAAACTATAAAGAATCCAAATAACTACAGTGCGAGGTTCAGATATTAGTGTAGATAAGGATATACTGTGTGGGAAAATACCCCCAGTTTCTATAATAAACTCAAAGCCCGAATTAAAAGTAATGATGAAATAAAATCGTAATTCCCATGGCAACAGCTCATACACGATATGTACATAAAGGTTAGTCACTATCCTGACATTATCAGTGATAGGTTTAAATTTTAAATACCACAAGAATTACAAAATTAATAACAGAGATTAATATTAATGACAATAAACATTTGTACAACGAGAAAGGTAATTATAAACAATAAATATTTGTACAAGAGGAAAGGACGTGTCACTCCTGAAATCTTTATTTGATTGAGTTGGTGTGTTAAGTCCACTTTATGCACGGTAAGGCTAATCGGGACTGGACCTACAGTTTAAAGTGGGATCCGAACCACTGTGTGCCTCCACCGGGTATCGAACTCGGGACCCCTTGATTACAAGGCGGCGACGTTAACACTACGGCATCGGGGAGGCCCTGTAACCATTCTTTCGGAGGAACTGTTCACTACTGAGAGCGCGCACACACATACTTGCTCTATAAACAGGCTCTCGCATAGACACAAACACACACAGCTTCTTGCAGGCCAACGAAGCTCTGGCGGACCTATGGCCAGTACAATCCTCTGTAGGGCTCTGTGGTATCCTGTGTTTGCCCTTCAGTGTTCTAAGTGCCCTTTACAGCCTCAGCTTTTCACCTAGATTATAAGTCCTCGGAGATAATATATATAGTTCTTGCTAAGTAATGAACGAGTTTTCAAAATTGAGTAAGGATGTTTTTAAGTGACATAGTTTATTTTCCTGTTAGGAGTTCGAGTTCAATTTTGCTTTAGTTAAGGCACTTATCCACGTATTGCGTGGCGGGCAAAAACAGCCTACTTGAACTAAACATCAATCAATCATAGGAATACCCTAAGGGTTGTTAAACGTCCATGAATTGTAAAAAAATTGAATTCCGGTCCGGAAGATAGAATTAGCAAGCGTTTAAGTAGGTTCTGGACCTCAAGAAACCTTTTTTATCCTTCAAGTATTTCAATTCGGTCCCGGAACCTTAATTCCGGATCAATTTAAATACGGTCCCAGTTCGGTATTGGACCGAATTTAAGTTGTGCTAGAAATACGGTTCCGGTCCCCTTACGGAGCCCAATGGAACTTGTTACAATTTATGGGTTCCTGTACCAGGGTTGTTAAAGGTCCAGGAATTGTAAATGATTTCAATTCCGGTCCAGGAGAGATGATCAGCAAGCTTAAATGGGTTCTGGACCGTAAATAACCTTTTAATCTTTAAAGTATATCAATTCTGTTTCGGAACAACTTTTTTTCAATGCGGTATTGAATTGAAACAATGCGCAACTGGGACCGAATTGAAATTGTGCGAGAAAATAAAGGTCCCGGTCCTGTTAACAACCCTGACACCCTCTGTCTCAAACATTTTTATCTCACCGAAATCAAACGTTTTAGAAACCCCAAAGCACTTGAAACTCCGTGCTGTGATCGTTTCGAACTGATTTCTTCTTCGAGCTAAGCTCTGGGCAGTTAAGTGGGAAGAAGATCCACCATTGCAGTCACGAAGATGTGACTTTCCAGCGCGAAGATTCACTTGAAGATGCACAAAAGAGGAGGGAAAGCTGATACCATATTACTAGCGCATCTTGGTAATTCCGGAAGCAAATATCGGTCTGCAAGGAAGTGAAGATCCCTCTACCGCGTTTGGAGAGATAGCTGCGGACTTTCTTTCCCAGGGGGCGCTGCGAATAACATCAATCGGGGCAATTAACTTGCGGGACACTTTTGAAGGTGACCAACGTGACTTCCTTCTGGTGCACTACTCTCTTGGTGTTTGCATTCCGTTCAGGACGAGAAGTGCCAGTCAGTGTTGCCAACTTAGATCTTTTGGAGCCATGTCTGGTTCTTTTCCACGCAAGTTTGGCTCCTAAAATGAAATGCCCCAAGGAGCTTTTTAGCTCCACGAGGGTAAATTTAGCTCTAACTGTAGACAATATATACTCGCTCTTCGAAGCATTTCATTTTTTGATCCTCTGAACAACAAACGTGTTTCAGTCACTCCATATTATACTGAGTCCAAAATCTGGGCTATCTCACTATGTTACGTGGTCCTATGCTATGCATAGAAATAAGTTTACCAACTCCTAAGAAATCAGGTTGCTAACTCCTAAGAAATCAGGTTGCCAACTCATAAGAAATCAGGTTGCCAACTCATAAGAAATCAGGTTGCCAACTCATAGGAAATCAGGTAGTTAACTCATAGAAAATCAGGTAGCCAATTCATAAGATATCAGGTTGCCATCTCATAAGAAATCAGGTTGCCAACTCATAAGAGATCAGGTTGCCAACTTATAGGAAATCAGGTAGTCAACTCATAGGAAATCAGGTTGCCAACTCATAAGAAATCAGGTTGCCAACTCATAAGAAATCAGGTTGCCAACTCATAGGAAATCAGGTTGCCAACACATAAGAAATCAGGTTGCCAACTCATAGGAAATCAGGTTGCCAACCCATAGGAAATCAGGTTGCCAACTCATAAGAAATCAGGTTGCCAACTCAAAGGAAATCAGGTTGCCAACTCATAAGAAATCAGGTTGCCAACTCCAGAATCAGCATCATCATCATCTCACTGATATGAATAATATTATTTAAATTTCTGATCGATTTTTCTCCTGTATTTTATTTTCTAGACTTCAGGCTTCGCAGATGGCCTAGTTAGCCTAGAATATACGCTCCTGGGATAGGGTTTGGCAACACTGGTGCAAGTGTTGTTTTCCTCGGTGCATCGCCTAGCGGGCAGCCTCTGCAATTGTTACCTAACGTCTTGGAAACACGTCAGTTCGAAACGCTGACGTCACGACGTTCGGTGCCAAATGGTCAATATAGCCAAGGGTATCGCGTAATGTTTGGCACGCATCAAGAGAAAACGTGTGATCATGTTTCCCTTACTTCGCATTTCTTCCACTAATCGCGACGATGAGAATGAAAGGTGATAAGATTAAACTAATGAAAGGTTAATTGTAAACATACACGAACAAAACGCAACACAAGCCACGTGTACACAGAGGATTATACTTGCTCTGAGTCGAGTCGCCAGTGCCTCGCTAGTCTGCAAGAAGCAGTCCAGGGTACGTGGAAGAGAGATTACAATACGCCTTTCATACATACTATTACACAAACGTATCAAAATAAAGACAATTATTACCCCCTTTTCGAAGCCCCAGGGGTTAAATTTCGGAAAATTATATCTTAGTGGGTGCTTACGTCATAAGAAGGCACCCCAAAACTTTCAGGTTTCTAGGTTCATAAGTTTGAGTCGCGTTGATGTGTCGGCGAGTGAGGACAAACTCATATATGTACACGCACATACACACATGTTATGTATGTTTGTTTATCAGATGACCAAGATGAAAATTTTCTCTTCAATTTCGACACCTCACATATTTTATGCGCGCACAGAAAGTAAAAATATTCTCAGAGAGGAGGAAATTTTGTTTCCCCGTTTATAAATTAATCCTAAAAAGCAAGGGTTGGCTTGAAAAAATATCCTCCAGACGATATTAACTAGACGTTATATCGTCACGATATTTTGTCGATAAATATCGTGTCAGCGTTATATCGTCACGATATTTGGCGATAAATATCGTGTCGGCGTTATATTGTGACGATATTTGGCGATAAATATCGTGTAGGCGTTATATAGTCACGATATTTGGCGATATACAGGGTGCTCGGAAATTCCCCTTACAAACTCCTAGGGCTAGTAGAGGGGACTGAGTAGACAATATTTGGAATAGGAACCCATGTCCGGAAACATACCGTTTCCATGCTACAACCATGACAATGTGTTGGATGTGCCTGTGTTGGTATGCAACCGGGTAGGCAGTACATGACGTCAGATGATCACCTGATGGCACGTGACGTCTACCCTGCCGCGGTATCCTGCCTGGAGCCCCATTCACGTGCCTGTTTGTGAATTGTCCAACCGCGTGGCCCACACGATCGCCGGATTTAACGCCATTGGACTATTTCTTGCGGGGTCGTATGAAGAGTATGGTGTACAAGTACAAGACTCCTGTAGAAACAGAGGGGTCGCTGCACAAGAGATTGACGGGGCACCAGGTGTGATGGAGCGAGTGCACCGGAACATGATTCGTCGGTACAATTTGTGCAACGACGGTGGTGGTCTTCACATCGAGCCACTGTTGTAGTTGAGCAGTGCCGCATGCGACACATCCAATGCAGAAGACAGAAACAAATTGTTGCGTTCCACTGTCGACGCAAGTGTTATTGTGATCAATGAATAGTGCGTTTCTTTTTTGTTCCCCTGACATTGTTACCAAATAAATTTGTTTGTATTATGTACTGAGTCACACGTCATTCAATTCTGTGCCTTACGTATCACCTCATTTGACATGGTTGTAATAAATGATTACACTTTATGTTATCAGGTGATCTTCTGACGTCATGTACTGCCTACCCGGTTGCATACCAACACAGTTACATCCGACACTTTGTCATGGTTGTAGCAGGGAAACCGTACGTTTCCGGACATGGGTTCCTATTCCAAATATTGTCTACTCAGTCCCCTCTACTAGCCCTAGGAGTTTGTAAGGGGAATTTCCGATCACCCTGTATATCGTGTCGGCGTCATATCGTCACGATATTTTGCGATAAATATCGTGTCGGCGTCATATCGTCACGATATTTTGCGATAAATATCTTGTCGGCGTCATATCGTCACGATATTTTGCGATAAATATCTTGTCGGCGTGATATCGTCACGATATTTGGCGATATATATCGTGTCGGCGTTATATCGTCAGGATATTTGGCGATATATATCGTGTCGGCGTTATATCGTCACGATATTTGGCGATATGTATCTTGTCGGCGTTTTATCGTCACGATATTTGGCGATAAATATCGTGTCGGCGTTATATCGTCACGATATTTGGCGATAAAAATAGTGTCGGCGTTATATCGTCACGATATTTGGCGATATATATCATGTCGGCGTTATAGCGTACGATATTTGGCGATATATATCGTGTTGGCGTTATATCGTCATGATATTTTGCGATATATTTTATATCGTGGAGACGATATATCGCCTCTATCACGATACGGAAAAATATCGTATCGTATCATCTGTGACGATATTTTCTTCATATATCACCGATAGCACGATACGGAAAGAATATCGTATCATATCATCCGTGACGATACATCGCGATATCAAATTTCCCTAGTTGGCTTTCACTTGCAATTCGAACATTAGTTGTAAGTTATATGGTTGTAAGCATATGGCGTATGATTTAAATCCCAACTCACTTTTTCTGGTGACGGTACAAGAACTAAGCCTGCGGTACCGGATGCTTTTCCATTCAGAGGCATCAAAGTGAAGGAATTGCTTCCTCAAATATCATTTAACAAGTTACCACCAGGAAGTAAATCCATCTTAAATTTAGCAGACTTTCAGCGCTGGGAGGAATGTGTGAAGTTTCGTTCCGGACCCATCGCAATATTAACTCGAGCTCCCTACAGCGAAGGAAATTAGACAAATAATAATAACTTTCTCGTACGGTTGGGTGAAAGCTGATGAAAATAATGTGCGGTGAACGGAAGTTGACGTCGCTTTCATCTGTTTTTAGGCCTAGAGGAAGCGGTAATGACGTATTGATATTGAGAGCCGTAGGTGCTGCCATCTATGGATCGGAGTTCAATGCTCTTTTAGTCTTGCACAAAAATCACTATATTGGCTGATTTCTTTGAAATTTGAATAATATTTTTTAGGGTTGAACCGATTCCAATGGAATCGATATCGGAAAGTATTGATTTGAATGTATTTGCTGATACCAGCCGATATTCTTGCGGCATTTTGGTCTTTCAAAATGAACGCGCCACTGTTTCGCGGAGTATAAGATATCCTGTAAATTATGTAAATTCGAAGTTTTTTAAAAAAATCACCAGTTTTTCGTCAAAAACTTATTTTTCTGATAAAATGCTGATGTAATTATTGAATACTTTAAAGCAAAAATTTTGACAATAAAAATTGAATACTTACACAATAATAGTAATCAATATTTTAAACGACTCCTAATTATTATTTAAAGCATCAGTATAGGGAGGAATCGGCGGGAGTATCGGTTTGTTTGACAAAATCATATTTCATGTCACAAAACTCTAATTCTACAAGCTGTTACTATTTTCCACTGTCAGACAAATATTCACTGGGTATAATGTGGATTGATAGCTTTAGGGTTTTTGTACATATACTAAGGAAGTGAGGGGCTGCAATGTACCCCTGTACTTCCTATCTCCGTGCCGCTATTCAATATTCTCTTTACTAGTTCGTTAAGAAGTCTGTAGATGGAGTTGTTAGCGGAAAGTTTGCTTTAAACCCATTTCATGTTCAGATAGGCTAATCAGGACTGCGCCTGCAGTTTAAAGTACGATCCTAACCGCTTTGTCTTGTGCCTCCACCAGGATCGAACCCAGGACCCCTTGCTTACAAGGTACCTTCCTTTCATTACGCCGTGGGGGTGAAAAGTTCATACAGGACTAATATTATTGTTGTTTAGCGTCGCTTTTCTGCCACTTTCGGTTAATCACGACGAGTAAGATGAATTATGGCTAGATGAATGGACACTCAAAATTACAAGTAATACTCGTCGAAGGGCGGGACTCGAACCAAGGAACTTCGATAGCGAGGTCAAAAGTCAACCACTTGACACGCTTACTTACCGAGCCGACTATAGATGGTGCTGTTGTATGAAATCCTTGTAAGTGCAGAATACATCAAGTATTTCGATACTTAGAAGGACAATTTTTTCAGGAAATTTCATTATTACTGCTGCAATTGTGACTCTTCACGAAGAGAAAAAATATTCATTGATCAACAGTGAAAAATAAGGAAATATTAAATTACATACAAATATTTTACAGCAGTATTTAGCCTAAGTAAAGAGAAAATTTGTCCTACATGGCAGTGCGGAATAAGGCACCTTGCTTTGGACGGCGGCTGCGGGACGGCATGGGTTCGATCCCGGGTTCAGTCTCCGGGAATTTTCGACCTGTGTATAGGGCTACCATCGTGAGGAATTTGGGGAGCTCCGAGTGAGTGAGCGTAATCCGTTCGAGACGACCTACTATAACGGCTGGGGATACGTCAGGCTGACCAGCCGGCTATTCCAATATTGGTTGAAGATCTCCACGCTTAAAGATGAAGGAAAGGGAGACCGGCAGTCGGTATGTAAGCCAAGGCCCTTCATGGGCTGTTACGCACAGGATTATTTTTAAAGAGATAAATTTGCCAAGTGTTAAACCGACCACTCTAACAACCTCAAAAGACATTTTTATTTCAAGTAAAGAGATAGTATGAATGAATTGATTTAATTTATTTCGCGTTTCTGCTACTTTTCGCTAATAGCGAAGATGAAATAGACGAAGGAACAATCACAAACACACATGGACATCACGAGAGTCCCATAGAGGATTATATTGGCCGTGGGTCCAGACGCCACAGCCTTGTTAGTCTGCAAAATGCAGTGCGGCGTGTACTACGTGGAATTCAGGTTGACATTTGGGTGATTTGAGAAAGGGTCACACTTACACCCCGTAAAGAGAGGGGAAAAGGCAGAGAATCAGGGAAAGAAAGGTAAGTACAATGGAAAAGAAACAGGGAGAAACATAAGAAGGGAAAAATGAAGAAAGTAGGCGAGAAGGAAAGAAGAATGAGAAACAGAAAGTTAGAAAAAGATAGTAAGAGGAAATTAAAAAACAGAGAAAGAAAGAAAGTGAAGAGGAAAGAAAGAATAAGAATCAGAGGGAGAAAGGAAGAGAAAATGAAAGAACCACAGCAAGAAAGTGACAAGGAAAGAAAGAATGAGAAACAGCGGCAGAAAGGTAGAGAGAGAAAGAAACCGGAAGAAAGGAAGAGAGATAGAAGCAAAGAATGAAAAACAGGGGAATTAGGGAAGATAGTGGCACACAAAAATTAATCAGAGGATAGAAATGGGCATCATAAAATTTCCAATGCATTCCCTTTTCTCCTCTTGAAATAATACACACCATTTACTCAAGGATCAGAGAGTGATACTCACCACAAGCATCCTGCATAATTGCATATGAAGAGTGTTCAAAAAGAGACACTGCATGATGTTGCATTTTAGCCGAGTGACACACGATATGTTATCTCCATATTCAACACAGCCTTCAAGCTATTGTCGTATTGATTACATCTCAAACTGCAATTCCTTGACCTCGAGAGATAAGTAAAATTAAGTATGACTGCACATCTAAAATAGTATCAGACAGCAATCGAAAATCAACTCATACGCACATCTACATTTTTTAACGTGGAGGATATAAAAATTGGGCGTTTCTAGGATTAGTCGACAATTTTAAATCCCAGCTCTGTAACAATAGTTACTACATGAAAAAAAACGGCAATCAACAATTGAATATGTATGCTAATAATCATTTCCCCTAAGTAGTGTAAAATACCATAGGACTGGAGCGATAAATGAAGAGGTTTTCGACTGAATAGAAATACTTAAAACTAAGGCAAAATGTCTATAAAATTTTATTGCTACTGTGTAAAATCTACGATTTTTGTAAAAAAAAGTTTCCGAGAAAAGATGACCCCCTCAAATTGATGTGGCCAAACCTGAATTTGCTAAAATTGCTGTTTATAAATTTGTTAAAAATATGGCTTTTCTTAATATTGTTTTAACTACACTTAAAATTAATCCAAGATGCTCTTAAGAGCTACACCTATACCTATACTTATACATATTTATTTTTGGTTCATTTCTAGTAAATTTCTGGTTAAAAATATGCCTGATATCGCCCTATTTTGTTAGGTATATGTTGTATTTATACTTTTACTTATCACCGAGTGGATATTAGAAAACGACAAACAGAATTTGTTGTTTTAGAAATATTCAACAGAGCCATCTATGTGCAAATGTCTGAACTCGGTGAACAGACTCGGGTCAACAAGTCAACTTTTTTCAATACGTCAATATTTTTAACTCTCTCTGCCAGCAATAGGGAATGGTAGTAAGCGTTAGACAAAGTACTTTGAAGCTGAATATGCCTTTCTTAAGACGTCGTATATTGCTAAAATATCTTTAATTCACATATTTCTCATACCGCCGTATCTTGTTCTATTAGACCTCTTCAAGAAAATCGCCAATTAGTGAAAACTAATTGAGCACAACAGGTGCTAATAGGGCAAGTATATGGGGATATGTGAATTGTGATATTTTGCATTTTTTAATATGATAGAGATTTTGATTAGCTAATAATTTATACCTGATTGGTTTAAGTAAGCAAGATTTCTATTTGGTCTATAAATCTATATAAATCAGAGCACAGTGCCGATTTCTTACTTTTGCTAGATTAGCAGAGGAACCGAGGGATAGAACATAGCTCTGCCAAGCTCTGCCAAAATATTGATCCACAGAAAACAGTGACCTACAGAAGCGATACATAACACACGCCATTAGGTCATTGCCACATCACGACGTGCCTGTCTCCACATGCAATTGGGGTAGGTCAGTGTTTCTGTAGGTCACTGTTTTCTGTGGATCAATACTTATTCTACCGGCTCAGTACTGAAGAGTGTTAGTGATCGACTTTAGGTTTCACCACTGAAGTTTCCGGGTTCGAATCCCTGCATGGGACATTTTTATAAGTGTTCTTTATCCAATTTCATCGTCGCGATTAGCCAAAATCGAAAGAAAGGCGACGTAAAATAACAAAATTACAAACAAGAAGATATAATAATAAGAAGAGATGCAATGCGTAACATGTAGTTTTCGAGGATTACTCTCAAGAAAGAGTCTAACACACTTCCACGCGCCTGAACCCAGAACTCGGATTAGTTGGGGAGTAATTATCTGTGGGGCTCCTAATAAAGCATAGTTTCTATTATAGAATAGTTATAGGAAATTTGCCATCAGATGTAGGCCTCTGTGTTGGTTTTAGATGTTGATAAGTATAGGGAAAGGGGAAAAAAAGTTCTGAAAATGTGATTATATTAGTGATTTTAAATTGTATTCTTGGGGTCATGTACACACTTGAATTTTGAATTTTTTCCCGAGAAAATTTATATATAAATACCAGAGCTGAAAAAAAAATTATAACTATTGTTTTTAAGTTATATTTTATCAATTATTATAAGTTTAAAAGTGTTTTTTTTCTAATAAATAGAATCTTATTAAATTTTGACTTGATTGTGAGTTTTGTATTTTTCCCCGAGAAAATTTATATATAAATACTGAGAAACTTCTATTTAAATAACATCTTGCAAAAATGACAACTTGTATAACCGACTTACCACTTGAACTGCTGTACAAGATTTTTGGGTATACAGGTGAGGATGTTGCGAGGCTCGTTGAGTTAAGCAAAATAGCGCCTGAATTTCGTCCACCGTGCGAGATGATTTTTATGGACAATCTTCGCAAAATAAGCGGTATGAAAAACTTACAGAATCCCGATTCTCTTTTTCGAGCTGCAGGCAAAAAATTGGCCGATAGGATGAATGAGCTTCATGAGGCGAGGGAAGGAAGGAGACGATATTCGGATGATTGGTATAAGTCAAACGCGGAAACAGACAATATTATTACACAACTTATCGCATTGACTGAGGCACAAACTTTTTTTCTAACCTGACATGATATATAAATAAAATACTATTACTAAAAAGGAGATAAACGGATTAACTTTTGCAGGCAACTAAATCTCATGAAACATCGATAAAGGATGCTCTTTCTATGGAAAATATAATTACTTATAAACGTGCAATGCGTGATATTCTCGAAAAACTTAACTTCTTTAAGAATTCGAATCTAAGCGATATTTTAAACAGATAGAAGAACTACTTAAATGTTCATGTAGGAGATAAATTGGAAGTAAATGAAGTACATACAGCAGAACCTAATTTGATTGAAATTAAAGATGTTATTAAAAAACTAAAAAAATTAAGAAAGCGCATACCAGCTGAGTTAATTAAATATGTTGAGAATTCATTAATATGTCAAATTCATAAATTAATTTGTTTAATATGGAATAAAAAAGAAATCCCTCAACAGTGGAAAGAATTCATAATTGTTCCTGTGATAAAATGAACTGCAGTAATTTCCGTGGAATTTCTTTACTCTCAACAACATATAAAATATTATATAATATTCTTTTAACAAGACTAACCCCCATATACTAATGAAATAATATATGTGATTATTGATGTGGATTTAAATGTAACAGGTCAACAGCAGATCAATTTTTTCTCATCGAACAGACTTGAGAAAAGTGGGAATATAATCAAAATATCCCATCAGCTATTCACTTATTTTTTTTAAAAAAATGCATATGATTCGGTCAAAAGAGATTTAAAATACTTATAAATCTTTTAATATGTCTGACAAAATGTACAATTCATGATATATTATAAAACAAAGATGCATCATATCTACTGCTCTTTAATTTTGCCTTAGAATATGCTGTTAGGAAGGTAAAAAAATTAACGAAGTAATGTGACTTAACTGTTAGCATATGCAGATGATGTAAATACAATTAAGAATAATGCTAAAATATTTTTTAAAGCAGCAAAGAGAAAATTACAGGCTTTTGAACTAGTTTTTAAATTTAAGTACTTAGGAGTAATACTAACAAATGAAAAGTAGGATTAATTTGGAAAATGCATATAATTTTTCTCTTCATAAATTTTTGTATTTTTGTTTAATATCTAAGAAACGAAAAGTTGAAGTATGCAAAACAGTAATTTTGCCTGTGGATGCGAAAACTTGATTTTTTGAAGATAAATTGAGGTGTATTTGAAAATAAGATTCATAGGAAAATATTTTAGCCTAAAAGGGATGAAGAAACAAGTGAATGGTGAAGGTTATATAATTTAGAAGTACATAATTTATGTTAGTTTCCAAAATTTTATTAGATTGATGATTAAATCATGAAGACTTAGGTGGGCACGAATAAGAAAGGAATAAAGAAGAGTTTACAGGAATCTTGTTGGGGAAAACTTTGTAACGAGTGCACTCACGATCCCCGAAATGACGTGTCAATCATACCCCGGCACGGGGCCAAACGTCGTTATGTGTACGGGAGACCGGTCGTGACTCTCGGTCCAGGTTTTCAAGTTCGGTACTGAGACGGTCGTTTATTGTCATAGTATTGCGAGGCGGAGATTAATACCTTGAAATGTTACACTGTTTTGTTTACCTTTGATATGTAGATTCGAACAATCATAAAACACTAATAGCATAATATCTGGTACCTGAAAAACGTCAAATAACAACACCGACGAACGGTAAAAAAGTGAATATATATTGTTACAACAAAAAATATTGCAATCAACAACTGTTTACAAAGCCTCCACAAACGCTCACAACATTCACTCTTCTCTCTTTCACACACATGAGGTATTTTTACATATGAAGTATAAATACATATTACGGATCTCATTAACATATCATTCCTTTTAATTTTTAAACCTTTATGTGAATTTAGGGCATTTGTCTGCCAGCTCCTGTGCTCTTTTAAATTAACTTAAGTGCCAGCCCTCGGAAAGCGGTTAACGGAGACAATTGGGTCGGCGTGGTTAAATCTTTCGTTCGAATGAACGTATGCATCGAGTCGCAAGCTCGACATTATACAAGTTTCCCGGACGGGGGCATTACACACAAGCCTCTCTCGTCCCATGAGAACAACTACTCAATTACATAATGATGCAAAAACTTAATTGGCTCCAGCTGCCGGAATACACTAATCAATCGTCGGCGCGAGCAAAAATTACCTTAAAAACCACTATGCAACAAATAATACTATTTCACGCACACGACCTTGCAATAAAAACAACTACGCTTTCCACAATTAAAAGGGACTCACCAGTCAACTATCGACAAATTAAATGGCGCGACGGGGCGGTCGGTTACACAAGAAATGGAGCACACTTTGACAATTTACACTAAATATTAAAGAAATGAAATGGAGCTTCTAACGCTGAATGCAGACAATTAAATTAGCACATCTGAACCTGAAATAACTCTTTTTTATAACAATACCAAAAATTATCAGACGCGGGGTTAGGTTTAGGTTTTTCCTGAGTAACTTTGCTAATAAGTGAGGCTTCGGCGTTAACTGTACGGTGTTGATACTAACGACGCACGTTTACAGGTACATGAGACCCTCTGAAGTATACTGTACCAGACTCTGCTACATGGCGTGGTCATTCATCTCTCCTGGACGCGGGACTTGCACACGGTTCCTTTGTGGCGAAATTGTCTTCCGAGGTCGATCGCGACGAAGAATAATTGCGACGATATGGTGTACTTGCACCTCCTCAGAACTTCGGGCGTTCCTCTTGCCACTAGCGTCGGATGTACGTGGTCACGCGCCGGTTCGGAATCTCTCTGGTGACTGGCTTCGATTCGGCGTCGTTCTGGAAGCGTCGTTCTGGAGTCGTCCTTCAATCTCTCCCTCTGGCTTCGATCGGCGTCGTTCTGGAGTCGTCCTTCAATCTCTCTCTCTGGAGGCGGGCTTCGATCGGCGTCGTTCTGAAGACGTTCTTCGGGCTTTGGGCAGTGTTTGGCTTTGGTGTCGTCCTTGGCGTTGGCTGACTGGCTTCGGCGTCGTTGCAGGCGTCAGGGGGAGCGACGCCCCCCTTCTCTATCTTCTTTAGCCCTCCATCCTTATGTAGTCCACGCTTGGCGAAAACAAATCACCGCGTAATCTTCACCAAAAATAAGGCGCACACTGGTAACGCTCTATCTGCGATTCGCTCGCGGTTCGTAAGGAAACAAAGTTCACGGACACAAAACAATGATCACGCGAGAGTGTAGCGCGGAGATGCTCTCTCTGTGAAATCCGGGTAAAAACTGTCCCTGGGATCGTGGTACTCTTGTTTATATGTCCCTTTCGAATTTGTCCGTTGGGAATGACGCTAAGGTGGCTTCGCTTCTCTTTCTCAGGGGTGGAAATGACCTCTGTCCATTGTCTTGAAACTCGGTCACCGAGGCGTCTTCGATCCTTGCAGGCTTCGGACTCCTGCTGATGTACCTGGTCATCCGTGAACATGGGGTCGACCGCCCGCTGACTTGAAGCCCGGTCTCGACGAAAATATTCCTTTCGTATCTCCGTGTCGGTGCAAATATGTCATGTCCTAAGCCGAAAAGACAGTTCCGCTGTCACTCAAGATAAACCCGTCCCCAACTCCCGATGTCTGGCTTGGATACAAATTTATCCACAAAATAAGATACCTTACACTTTTATATCTGAACATAACCTGAATCAATAAACAAAAATAATTTATATCGAACTGCGTTTCACATGTCACTAGATACCGTGACAACTTGATAGTAAGAGACCAAAACGAAGATGGAGGCGGACCTAAAAAGAAATCGGTAAGGATAGAATGGAATATATAAATTTTGTTCAGGATAAGGATAAATGGAAAATTGCATTTATGAATTTTCGGATTCAAGAAGGATAGAGAGTTAGTTAGTTAATTGATATTCAATGTAATATAATTTAACATATTTCAGAAACCAAAAGGCAGCAACATGGTATTTATATTGACAAGGGAATTCCTACAAAACTTATTTTTTTCCTCGTAAGTTTACCAATAGCACTTACTTACTAATTGTGAAGATGAGGATGACAATATGTTCCATCGTTCCTATATAAACGTTTCAACGTTTCGGTAAACGTTTTGGTAACGTTTCAACGTTTCGATAAACGTTTTGGTAATGTTTTAAAAGTTGACTTGTTGACCCGAGTCTGTTCACCGAGTTCAGACATTTGCACATAGATGGCTCTGTTGAATATTTCTAAAACAACAAATTCTGTTTGTCGTTTTCTAATATCCACTCGGTGATAAGTAAAAGTATAAATACAACATATACCTAACAAAATAGGGCGATATCAGGCATATTTTTAACCAGAAATTAACTAGAAATGGACCAAAAATAAATATGTATAAGTATAGGTATAGGTGTAGCTCTTAAGAGCATCTTGGATTAATTTTAAGTGTAGTTAAAACAATATTAAGAAAAGCCATATTTTTAACAAATTTATAAACAGCAATTTTAGCAAATTCAGGTTTGGCCACATCAATTTGAGGGGGTCATCTTTTCTCGGAAGCTTTTTTTTACAAAAATCGTAGGTTTTACACAGTAGCAATGAAATTTTATAGACATTTTGCCTTAGTTTTAAGTATTTCTATTCAGTCGAAAACCTCTTCATTTATCGCTCCAGTCCTATGGTATTTTACACTACTCCCCTAGATCCAATGTCATCAGGACGGCCAAATTTTACCTGAGTTTTGGAAGGCAGGAATGTTATTTTTCTTTAGATTTGTTGATTTTGTGTTTTAAATCCACTTTATGCACAGTAAGGCTAATTGGGACTGGACCTACAGTTAACGTGGGATCCGAACCACTATGTGCCTACACCGGGTATCGAATCCGGAACCCCTTGATTACAAGGCGACGACGCTACCACTGCAAATCGGAGAGGTCTTATTTCTCTTCAGTGTAACAGTACACATGACAACACTATTTCAAGCTTCAGCGAGTGACCATGTGCTCTGGAAGCATCTTGTTTGACTGATTGGATTGCAAAGCCTTTACTTCTCAAACCTGGGCTATAGGTAAATACACTCCTCACAAAAAGTCTGGATTGATTGATTGAGTTGGTGTTTTAAGTCCACTTTAAAACACCAACTCAATCAATTCAAACTTTTTGTGAGGAGTGTATATTCAGTTGTTTTCACTAGAATGGACTAAGTATAATTCACCAGACAAATAATATTATATAATTATAATTTACTTGTTGAATGATTCGAAAACAGAAGCCCAAAGCTTCAAGCCAACATCCAAAAGAGAAGAATCAAAGATGACTGTTTTATCATTAAGATTGACAGGACTTGAGTCATTAGCATGGAGGATGAAATTTTCTTTAAGTAAATAAAAAGTTATTAGAGAAAATTCAGTTCTGCTGCGTATATATCATCAAAATATTACACACCTAGCATCAAGAAAAATCATAACTTTTCGATTTTCAATTCTTTTTTTAAGTCAAAAGCGTCCCCTAATTGTAAGATGACCCAATTTCTAGTGTAATAATACATACATTATGGAAAATGTAATGGAATCATTTAAATATATTTTTATCTACTGCCTACCCTCCACGCATGCGCGTGCACTCCAGTACAGCAAGGCCAGCACTGCTGGCCCACAGTATTACGGTTACAATATTATTTCTTTAACTTTTAGTTTTTCATTATTTCCCTTTTACCTCAACAGAATCAACCTGCAAGCCTCCAAGGTTCGTCCTTTCCGATATGGGACCATCAAGACCTTCTCTTGGCGTGTTGACAAAACATCTGCGCAACATCACACTGGCCAGCCTGTAGCCAGCAACGCCAGCAACAGCCTGAAAAATTAACAGACGACCTTGAAGGATCCAATGGGAGGATACGTTATGTGGAGGGAAATTTTGTTTTCCAATCGGTAAGGGCTGAAATAAAGCCAGAGTGCCATCGGTGAAGTCTGCTGATGTCCTCAGTGTGGCGAACTGCACGAATAAGTGTCCACGTAAAATGTATACTGTGGCATATCAACCATTCCAGTTTACAGTGGAAAGTGGCAGGGGAGAATTGGGGAATTAAAACTTACAGGAAGAGAGGGAGAAGCATCCTAGAATAGCCTCTGCCACTTTTCTTCCTTTTTCTGTTTAGTCCAGTCTATCCTCCTTCTCATAGCCATTCTTTTCCAGCTGTTTCCATAGGCTATTTATTTTGCCTTCTTTTTTCACATTATTTCGTGCATATTTTGTTGATTCTGTCCTCCATATTCTTTATAAAATTTACTTTTGTCACCTCAGAATAGCGAAGAATGCAAACAAGAACAAGAAAAACAGAGAAGAGGAAGAGGAAGGGATTATCTACGAAGTGAAATGTAAAGAATGTCCGAGTGTGTACATAGGAGAAACGAAAAAGAGGCTGAAAGACAGGTTGAAACAACATAGGGATGATGTACGACTTAAGAGAGAGAGAGAAATGCGATATTTAAACACACGAGAGAAACAGGACATGACATAGAGTGGGATGAGGCTAAGCAGATAGGAAGGGAGAAGAGAATACTAGTGAGAAAATGGAAGGAGGCCAAGGAAATAGAGAAGAAAGGTGAAGAAGACACAATGAACTGGAATGGGGGACTGAAGATAAACAAAGAATGGAAGAAGGTGTTAGAATGAGTGGAATGGACAAGAGAGAAAGATGAGAGAAGAAGGAAGAAGAATGAAGGAAAAAGAGCGTGAGATAAAGAGTCCAACCACATTCTAGATGGAAGAAAATATGTTTAGGTTTTTAGGTAAAAGTACAGTTGACAAGGGAGAGCCACCTGCTAGAATGTTCCAGAACAACTTTCTAATAGTCTGGAGGGGAGTAACGTTTGTGTATATATATCGTCCTGTTTTTGTACCTTGTCACATTTGTACTTGGTGCAGAGTCTGAAGAAGACCTTGCTAGTAGGTTGAAGCGTTACGTTTAGTTTATGTTTTATAATAAAATAAATTTCTGCCTTGGTCAGCATTGAGTTTTTCATATCATGGAAACAAGGCTTAATGGTGTTATAATTGCACAAGAGAGACACAACAATATGATTGCTGACATACGTACGACACATTATATGTGAAGGTAAACGTTTCAGGGCGTTCGGTGTATTAAGACATCTAATACGTCAAGACACATCCGCTTAGCAGAGTTCGTAACACTCGCTGGCCGCGGTAACGTTTTCTATAAGCGCTTTGCGAGGTTACTGTTTTCGGGCGTGTAAATTTATATTTGTTTTGTTTGGTTTTGCACACCTCTCTCTCTCTCTCTGTCTCTCTCTCTCTCTCTGTGTGTGTGTGTGTATGTGTATGTGTGTGTGTTGTGAAATCTTAAGTATAAACTGTACGCCCAACTTCCAGCTATTTCCGAATTGTACCAGCAGAGAAGGGTTTCAAATGCAACCAACTTTCAAACTGCTCGAATTTCTAGTTATGTGGAAACCGGAAGCTTCAGAAACTTTAGTGTTGGCATTGTTTACTATTTCTACGGAAAGAACTACGTGGTCCCAAAGTGCATTTGTGAATATTTGCAAAGTGTGAAAATCGTGAATATTATTTCAATCATTCGCGTTCGTCTGTTCCATTAAATACGTTTGACAACAGACCAAAGGAACTTCGAATAACTGAACAACAGCGCCAGGACATTCATCTTTCCCTTTCAAATACTCGGAGATTGAAGACAATCTTGATGTACTAGAGACGTTAAGGAAACAATATCAGGTAGAGTGCTCCTTATTTCAATATAACCATGCAAAATCAATGAATTCTTGGTTCTCTTAATGTTTCGGGATCTGCTTCCCCAACGCACGCCAATAAGAATTCTGCATCCAAAATTGGTAAAATAGTGCGGAAATGAGGCGCGTGTCGAATTCCACACGACAGAAAGAGACGAGGCTAATTTCAGGTCAATGACTTGCTGAAAAGAAACCAAACACTTCTTCCTAAGCAGGGACAACTCGTAATCACAAACGTATTCAGTTGAGGCCAGCCACCATTTACAACACATTACAATCATGCATTTCCTTTTCCATGCAATCAATCCATCTTAAACCGAGTTGTAAAGAAGAAGAAGAAGATACAATTTCATTCACAGCAGTCTGTGACGATTCCTCTTCCTCATTTTGTCATTGCCCTCTCTAACACGTAATGGCTTTCCAGCGAACAAAACACAATCTGCAGATTGATTCCCGGCGACCTGCGGGGGTCGGATGCGGCCCTTTGTTCGTTTGTCGGAAGTTCTCTTAGCTGTGCAACTAGTCGTTCTGAATCGCAACAATGGGACTGACCGAACAGGGTCCTATGGAAGCTCTTAAATGAATATCATAAACTCGCCGACTCCGTTGAAAAATGATGATAGGTATTTAAAGTGACTGGGTTCGCTTAAGTCGCTATGCGCAGGGCATAGCCCCAAACAATAGCATGACTTACAAGCAGGGAAGGATTTATATGTATACTAAACATATATTCATATTATGCTAAAATCCATGTTATTTTGTATATTTTCCAGAATTGTGACATTTAAACTAGAAAAATGCTATTTTTATTTTCCATATTTTACCTATTTTTACATACAATTCTCCATATTTTCAAACATTTTTCGACATAACGTCATAAATTATGAGTACCACACATATTTTACTTATTTTTCCACATAATTTTCCATATTTTCAAACATATTTCGACATATCATCATAAATTATGAGTACCATACATATTTTAGTTATTTGTACACCTAATTTTCCATATTTTCAAACATTTTTCGATATATCGTCATAAATTATGAGTTCCACACATATTTTAGTTATTTTTCCATATAATTTTCCATATTTTCAAACATATTTCGACATATCGTCATAAATTATGAGTACCATACATATTTTTCCATATAATTTTCCACATTTTCAAACATTTTTCGACATATCGTCATAAATTATGAGTTCCATACATATTTTAGTTATTTGTACATCTAATTTTCCATATTTTCAAACATTTTTCGACATACCCTCGTATGAGAACGAAAGGAACGTAACTAGAAATATCCTTTTTTTTAGTTTTGTTGAAATGAATCTATTTGTAGTTAGATCGACATATCTCCACTTATAGTCATTAGCAGTAAGGAGGAGTCACTTATCTCCAATTTACTGTCTCCTTTTAAGAGGCTCCTTCCTGAGAATACATTATTTCCTCCCTCCTGTAAATTTGTTTCTTCCTGAGAATACACTATTTCCTCCCTCCTGTAAATTTGCTTCTTCCTAAGGATACATTATTTCCTCCCTCCTGTAAATTTGCCTCTTCTTAAGAATAAATTATTTCCTCCCTCCTGTAAATTTCATAAATTTGAGTTAAAATATTGACAATAGATTGCACCACTTATTCTAACATTCTTGTTAACAAGGGAGAATGCAAGCTTAAGTATTCATGGTAAAATAAATACATTGCATATTTTAAATAATCTCCCTTTACTTCATGCGATATTGATGGCACTTTCAGTCAATATAAATCTGCCTTTAGGGCAACAGCACGCGTTTCAGCACTTAAAAGAAAGTTTAAAAATACATTATTTTCGTAACAAAAAGTACACATTTTTTATTTATATTTTGTATTATAAATCAATGTTATCTATGCACAATTCATTTTATTTAGCTAGGTGAGACGTCTCCTTGATGAAAATTGCCATTTTTCACAATTGAAAGTCCATATTTAATTCAATATTTTGATTAAAATAACGAAATATACAGGGTGGGCAAGAAACAATTGGACCATTTACATTTGGCGCATGCCGACATCTTTATAGATGGCGTGGTGAAACGTACATCCCTATGTAGAGTGGTTTAAAGCCTTCAGTCGTCATGAAGCGTTGGTAGGAAGAGCATCGAGCGTTTGCTGTGACATGATATTTATTGATATTGATACAAGCCCTTGGGCTGTGCGTATCCTACAATATTTTTACATAAAGACCCCGCCTTAAACATACACCCCATTGATCATACATTTAGAAAAATATATATATATATGTACATGTATAAAAGCCAATATAGCATTCTTCTAATATTTGAGATTGTTCATTGTCACTACACGCCCGGCCTATGCCTGATCCACTGTTCATTATCCTTCACTTTCACTGACTCCTTGCAGCATTTTCCTGCGCTCCCTCCAAACTGCATGTAAATATGAGCCCAGGGCTTTGATGTTTGCATCCGTTATATTATTTCTCTCCTCCCTACATACAGCCTGGATTGTCTGCTCCATGCTGTCCCTTGCACTGACCCCCCATTTGCGTTGTCCGAGGGGCGCCGACCAAACACACTCATGCAGGATGTGAGCTCTCGTCTCCTCTTCGGTGCATAACGTGCAGGTGGCACAACCGTCCGGCCCCTTAAGTTTGTATTGCCTCCACCCCCTAGCAGGCGAATCCACTTCTTAGCTGGTACGTACACGTATCAATGTACCGTTTCCTCCCCCATTCCACCCACACCCCTGGCGGTTGTGCTGCGGCGAGTATTACCTTCTCCACAAATTCTGCCATGATGTCTTGCCTGCTACTGTCCACCAACCTCTCCCTTATAATTTGCAACATCCCAGTTTCGCACCTCCCGCCCCTCACATCTTCCCACAGTTCCCTCAGACCCATTCTGTAGAGGTCGTCTCTAATCCCTCTTGCCCAGTGGCATGCGAACCCTTTCTCAATCTGAACTCGCAGACACCGTTCTTTAAATGAGTCTCCAGTCCCTTGTTTCAGCTTCACCCAGTACTTGAAGTATCTCATCTTTGCTTCGACATCCTCCCCGTGTTTGCCCATATCCCTTAGAACGCTAAACGTGCTGGTGCCCAATAGTTGTTTTAAAAACCGCGCGGTATTATTATCGTATGAGGGAAACACCTACGAATCATATATTTTGGACTTCTTTACATTGCTAACGTGTTATTTTCGAATGTGGAACATTTCCTAAAGTGAAATAATGCATATCAATGTCTATTTCTTAGATTTACGAGTACTTACTGTTACTTGTTGTTTCGAATCTGTAACACATTATGGCCGTGATAGCGTACTGGTTTAGAGGGAGTTCTGAGAGTGTTTTGTCGATTTATGCAGTGTTGCAACCTCGTTCACCGGAAACTATCTACTTTCGTGCCCGGATTTGAAATTATGCTAATACGTCGCAAACCATTCATGTTAGCCTCACAAACCATTGACGTTAGCCCCACAAACCATTGACGTTAGCCCCACAAACCATTGACGTTAGCCCCAAAAACCATTCACGTTAACCCCCAAAACCATTTTCCGTAAGGTTAGGTTAGGTTAAGTTAGGTTAGGCAAGCATAGTTAAAAAAAAAATACTCGACACGTCGTGTTCTAGTGAAAACACGGCGAGGCTGATGCTACGGGGTTGCATCATCTTAACACACGGAACATTGCACTCTCGTGCAGAAAGCAAATGGCGGGAGCAGAAACAGCGTGTCGGACAGAGATTTTCGCAGAAAACAACACGCATTCACAATAAAATGGATCAAATCTACATTCAGGAACCTCCACAACGTTAAAGAAAATGATTTCCGTAAGTACTTTCTCCTGTAAATTTGAAGGAATCCGTTTCCCTCATACGATAATGTTACCAACCGCGCTTGTATCTGATTTGCTACTCGCCCCCTTACCCTCCCCCATAATTCCGCGCCGTAAAATAGGGTTGCTTTCACCGTCGTTCATAAATTTGCTCCAGCAATCTGACACTGACCCCAGGGACTTTCCGTTGCAGTCGCTCTACCTTGCCCAACGCATCAAGCTAAACGTTTTATAGAAACAATGATTTCGCTACCTGTAACGCTGCGTATTTTTCGACGATATTGTGACATCGGAAGGAATGGCGACGAGGAGGCAGTGATGTGCGTCTACGCGTAAACAAGGATAGTCTACATTCTACACGTAGACTATTTTATACACGTAGATGACGTAATCTATGTTAACAACATGGCGAAAGGTTATAACTTAGCAAAGGGTGCCGTGGAATTAAAACAAAATAATACTGCGTATCAGTTGCTGATGTGTGAGAAGAACCTTTCATACGCTTCCTTCCAAATTCGAACCATTTCTCACCTAGGAAAAACCTAATATAGGAAATATTCTAGTGTTTTATGGGGAAAAGACCACTCTTGCCTCACGACTGCCATCTATTGTTGTTTTTTGCATACTATTTATCTTCTTCCATAGTTGATAATAGAAGAGAAGAGAAATTTTGTTGTAAATAGGATTATTTTCATTTCGTTAGGAACTAATATAGTTGAAAATGTCACTTTCCTTTCATGAAACCCTTGAAAATTAATTTTAATGCACTTTAGATTGTCTACGTATAGTCTATGTAAACTACAACCCAATATAATCTACGCGTAGATTACGTGTAGACAACGAATGTAGACGTAAACTTATAGTCCAAGGCACATCACTGCCAGGAGGGCACTTGCTAAGAATGGATACAATAATCCTGAATTGTGTAACTCGATTTAATATTGTTTGTCATGTCGGAAAGCTTTCATTCCCAGTAGCATTTTACGCTTGTATTCTTTCACTTCTTATGTTTCTTTACTACTAGTGAGAAGGAATGTAGTGCATAATGATTTTCAAAGTTGTTTTTTTCTATATACCTAAAATTAATTTATTATTTAAAACGATTCTTTCGTATTAAAGTGGCATCTGAAAATGTCATATGGAGAAAAATATAACTTCATGCGTAATTTTCTTTGTACTACTTCAACCAGTGCCATCTACACTTCAAAAAGAGCATAATTCACTTAGAAGTTGTGAAATTCATAAAATATCATTGAATTTGACGATCTCAGTTTTAAAAAATGAAGTGTTATTGCCAGTGTGACGTATCCAGCAGCCGTAACAAATTGTGGGAAGGTTAAAGTTTGTGATTCAAATTTATGCAATTCTACGGACGACGGAAAACAACAAGGAAGTATGCACATGCAAGATACAGCGATGGAATTACCGATTTTTTTTAAAGAGAAAAGAAATTGTTCGCGGCAAAATTAAGTACCTGCTATAAAGGATATGAGTTACAAAGCGGATTTTCCAGTTTTCATCTTATGTAAGGAACTGGACGTAGAGACACACATTATCTGACACTATTCCGGGCGACTATATAAAAATTTATCAAAATCCTGTAGTTTTTCTGAACTTTCCATTACTTTACATGGATGCATATTAGTGAATATTTTATTAATAATTATGCCGGTTTTCTGCAATTTTTTTTGTATATAAGACTTGTTATGCAATAAATTCTGATCTTGAACGTTTTTTCCTTGTATTTTTCTCACGTATCCTTCCTCTAGTGTGTATTTTCCGTGTTCGGAAGTTACCTTTTAAAAGTAATTTTTTAGTTACTTGTACTTGAAAACTAACTCCACGGTACGTTTACAGTTGCTGTCTGCTGGAAAGTTTCTTGCAAACAAATTACACACAATCAGTGATCATTAATTGTAATAAATACATGAATACTTACATGTATTTCATTTATGTTTATGTCACGTAATATGTCTTCATTATTATTATTATTTGAAATAGGGTTACATTTAAGCTTACAGTCTATTTCACACTGATTTTATCTATATATAGAAAACAAGCATTTTGACCCACTTGAATTAATGTTAAGTATACAGTTATGCAAATTGTATATAAATCTACATATGTAAATTACAAATGTATGTAATTTAAGGAAAACAGCAGTAGTAGTAATGTAATAATAATAATAATAATAACAACAAAATAATTATAATTAGCAGTAATAATAGCAATAATAATATTAAGAGCCTTGAGCCCCCCTCCTCTCTTGTATAGGGGTTAGCATTGAAGGGTCACCCACTCATGAATCGAACCCGAGTCACCTACGTGGCAGTCGGACGACCTATTAATTGGACCACCATGGCTGCAAGCCAATTTGGCAACAAAAATACTCTATAATTATCCTAACGGTCCGGTCCCCGGGTTCGAATCCTGGCCCGGGCATGGATGTTTGTGAGTGTCCATTCATCAATTTCATCATATCATCACTCATCCCCATCTTCGCAAATTAGCCAAAAGAGGCAGAAGAAGCGAAGTAAAATAAAGCAAATCAATAAATCAACTACGTACTTCCTGAAGGATTATAAGTACAGCAGCTAGAACTGCTTTCAGAGGACTTATGCAACTTCCTAATATATTCATGCTTGCATACAAACAGAGAAGAACATCGCATTAACATTGCATCAACAAACTTATATTATCCAGGAAGAAACTGTTATAAACAGCATTGTACGAACGATATCGCTGTCTGGTTTTAGAAGACATTAAAATTCACGTTTGTATGCTTGAGACGTATATTCGTATATCACACCCTCTGCTTATGGTTAAAGGACTGGTATTACTTGACCAGTACATAACACGTTTGTTAGTTACAATTGGCAATTACTGTAGTTGACATTGTTTTCGTAAAAAGCAGTTTTAAGCAACTTTAGTATACACTATAATGAATTTCAGCTTCAATATACTACAACACCCACCGCTTTTATGATAATCGTGCAAGTTCTTGAAAAAAACATTAACATTTTAGAATTTATTTAATTGAATCACGTCTTGAGCTGCCATCATTTATGTGAAAAACATGAATATACTGAAAAACACATGAACATTTTCGTATAGACAAAATACCGATTAGAATGTGCTGCTACTGTTTTGTGAAAAAGATGAAAATCGTTGAAAAAACATGAAAATTGTACTGCACACTGCATTAAATTCCAACTTGGTATGCTGCAACTTCCATCATGTTTGTGAAAGCATGAAAATACTACTTTATAAACATCTACTTATATGTCGCTTATTCTGCCTTTCTTCAGTGCTACATAATAACTTTTGGTCACCTTATATCAGATGGTTAGTTTTTGGTAATATTTTTACCACATTTCATACGTTCGTGTTTGGAAATTAAGAAACTAAGTGTTACAATGCAATGATAGAAAAAGAATATTCTGCCTTACTAATATCTTACTTAACATAACATCTATTACGAAACAATACACACATTGAGGATAATATGTCTTCTAGACACTTCTATTAGTTAGCGAGGTATAAAACTTCATTGAACTTATTCATATGCTAAAATTAAACTACCTACTTTTTTCGTGTTTGGCCATACAAGCATACAAGCTCGTGCAATTTAGTATTACACAGAAGAGGCCTCTGGTAGTAGTTTCTGGAAACGATGCTGTTAGCCTCATGTTTAGCTCTGCTGGAATATATAGTTCAAATATTTAATAATTGGTTGGCCAGATTAATGAAACAATGTTGCTAATTGAAGGACTCAGGGGTAAAACATGGTAAATAACATTTTGGTTATTAATGAGTTACAAAATTCTTATCAGCAACACTGAACCAGACCGTAAAAAGTGTGGTATAACGTGCTGATTTAACTGAATACTCATTCTGTTGTTAAGGGTCAATTTAAGTTGTAATAACACGATATTTGATGTGCTTCGGGCAACATCAAGTTTGGGGTTAACCGAATTAGAAATACCTGGTGTCCCAGAAGTCTTTCCCTGATTACAAACTTTATTCATATCCGCTATATGCAAGGTAGAGATGTGAAAGTGGTGCCAAAATGTTGGAAAACTAACAAAGTTTTTTGTTGCAGGTTTGAGTAACGTGGCTGTAGTGTAGCAGTGTCAGTGCCCAGAAAACCGGAAATGTTCACAAATCAGGAAAAAGCTCAGCATGTCCTCTGTTATCACGAGAGCCGGTCACCAATAACAGAGCAGAGGAACTTTCAAATGTACAGAAATATTATTTCGTCTAGAATATCTGCCATCAATTAGTTGGTATTTAAAAAATGGAATTTATCTTCATTTACAAATCCTGTCAAGTCCAAGAAACATTGTATGGAAAGATGCCACCCGATGTCAGGAGCATTAATTCCGGATTCCTTGGCACTGACACTGCTACACTACAGCCACATTACTGAAACCTGCAACAAATAAACTTGGTTAGTTTTTCAACATTTTGGCACCACTTTCACATCTCTACATTGCATATAGCGGATATGAATAAAGTTTGCAATCAGGGAAAGACTTCTGGGACACCCGGTATAAGTACGGAAACGAATTTGCAGGCAAAATACAACCTATTAATATTTAATTTTCCTCTTTAGTTTGAATTGAGAACACAGATATGAGGGGCACGTGATCATTCAAGTGTTGCGGATAGATGGGGACACTAATGCAGATAGTTCTAGGAAGTTACAGTAACCTCAGTTTAGCCTTTTGTATCCCATTTGACATCAATGAAATTAATAAGTAATGCATTCCTTATTTGAACATTACCAAAACAATGTTTTGGTCTTGTTTGCTCTAAAATCCAGTCATAAATAAACATTACCCATGGCCTTTCTCTTCCCCTACTGTTTTGTAAGGGACTGTACACTTTCTCTAACAAGCAAGTTTGGAAATTCAGCAATGAAAGGAAGAACTTTGATTGGGGGTGGTGGGTGGTGATAATACAAAATCGGTTGTTCCAGACTGTGAACTACACTATTCTGTCTCTCAGTCACGCCGATCCCCATACATCTCCAAGCTAAAGCACTCAGCTGTAAAGAGAAAACCTTAAGCACGTTATGGGGTTGATCGTAAAACGGACTTGTAACTTTTCTACAAATCCCGTCCGCTAATCTACTATTCCACTGCATAGTAAAACTACATTTCCATCGAATATTATTTGATTCGGTTTATTTAACTTTCATTTTTTTAATATTCTATTTTCATTTTTGTTATTTAGTGTCACTCATAGGCGTAGCTAGAACTTTATATTTGGGTGTGTACAAAGAAAAAAATTAGGTCTTGTACCTTTTCAATACCATATTTTGCAACACAATCACTTGGCTCTTTAACTGCACTGATGTTTGTAAAGGAATATAAATTCACTAAATGACAGTGTTGAAAATTTCTGAATATCTGTAGTAGAAAAAAAATCAAATTGCATAGAAATTACACACACACACAAAATGTTCATAAATGTTACAAACAAATACATCAAAATACACGTCATCTATAACAAGAGACGTCTGTCAAAAGGTACAATGTTCTTAAACTCATCATCATTTACATCAATAGACTGTTCCACAAATAGCAAGAGCAGGGCTTCCAATTTATCCTGCTTCTGAGTTGCTCTTAATTTAGTTTTAACTTGGGTAAGCCTGGGGAAAGCTCTCTCACACGTGCAGCTTTTGTGACAGGTATAGAAGAAAGGCGCTGTAGTACAGAGTAGAATGCAGTAAATATCTTCTTTCTCCAATGACATCAAAAAATCTAAAAGCTACAGATACTCGTTTCATCAGCGATAATGCACACGTTTGTACCAAGTAATGACATTTTCAACTTCTTACAAACTGCCGCTTATTTTCTCTCTTATTGAAATGCCTTGTAGCTATGCCTATGGTGTCACTTCTATGCCAGTTTTGGATAATCGCGACAAGTGATGATAAGCTGAAATTGATTAAATATTTTGATTGATTGAGTTGGCGTTTTAAGTAGTCCACTTTATGCACAGTAACTCTAATCGGGAATGGACCTACAGTTTAAAGTGGGATCCGAACCACCGGATCCTAACCCTTGACGCTACCACTGGAAACTGATGAATGGAAACTCACTAAGATTACCGATGTCCAGGCCAGAATCCATGCTGTCGTAGTGCGATGTGCTAACCATTCTGCCACGCAGCGGTATTTTCATTGACTCTTGAAACATGGCAGAATATGTAGTAGATAAAAGAACCATTGTCACACTAACAAGAAACAAACTTTGGTTACCAGATTACCAAAAATATTCCATTACATTCCCTTTTCTGCCACTTTTGGGCAATGGCGACGATGAGGATGAATGATGATATTATGAAATTGATTCACAAAGAACACACATGCATAGGGCGAGATTCGAACCCAGGACGCGTTGTGCCAACCACTCAGCCACGGAGGTTGGGAAGTTGTATAGGATTAGGAGGCATGGGAAAGAGAACAGCTAACATCTTGAAATTCTACCCAATACTTAATTAGTCTTTGAAAATGCACAAAAACAGAAAGAATGCGATTGTGGAAAGTCTTTCGAAGCGTAGGCGGCAACTATAAAGGCACCTGACTGACTTTATCGGAGGATAAACGACCCGAGTGACCTTGAAAGACCTGTACGCAGCCTCCCCAGACGTTCATCCATCATGTAACAACGAGAGAACATCTCCCAGGATGCTCCTTATGTATCATTCATGAGGCGTGGAGCAGTGGGTGTGGTCTCTCGACAGGTGATGTTCCTGGCCAGGAGGGTAATTTCCCTGTCGTGTTTCAAAAATTTCCCTTTCCTACCTTAAAATTTCATTTTTTGACCATAAAATTTCCCTTTCCGGCCGTAAAATTTCCCTCTCTCTCAGAAACACACCAAAAAGCAATTATTGCATTTTTTATCCAGATATTGCGATATAGGAGGTATATGAACGATTTGGTAGCACCAAATTAGTCCTTTTTTAATACTTTTATGGGGGCTTTTAATCGATTGATTGAATTCGGTCTATTTTCTTCGCTTTTCTACCATTTTAGGCTAATCGCGAAGATGAAGTTGAGTGGTGATATGATAAAACTGATGAAGCGACACTACAAACAACACCCATGCCCCGGTCGGAATTCGAACCCGGGAATTCTGGTGTCCTACCGCGCTGTGCTAACCTCTCCACCATGGAGATCGGCATTTATAGGAACTTGTAACAAAAATTTCATTGGTATGTTAACTGGAGGAGGATAACTATCTACTAGACATTACAAAAATTATGTAATGTTCAGTCTTTAATATTAATTCAAGTTATAACTTGAAAGTTCGTACACTTTTCATTTAATTTAATCAGCTGAGCTCAGAGTGAAACAAAATACAATATTTCAGGCGCTTATACTGTACTAAAAGAGGAGAAACAGAAGCGACAGTGAATAAAAAGAAGCAATTGTGTAGTGCATAAATGCATGACGTTCAATTATCTGTTTCTTGCACATTTTTGGATGCTTCTCCCATTTTCCCTTCAGTGGCGGGTGAAGGCCCGAGGTGCAGCCGTTGGAGGCGCCATAACTTTAATTTTGATTACACAAGTGTGGCTATTTGTTTCAAGAAATAATTATAAACCAAAGGTTTCAATAACACGAGATGAAAAGATACGAGTTTCGAAAAAGAATCATAGATGGCAGCACAAGATAAAAGAATATAAATAACTTATTGGGAGATAGTGTCGATTTCTGTGAAAGTAGATATATGACAAATGATGTGAAAAATAATAGAGCAATGTATAAAAAATAGATAATAGATTGGAAAGAAAAATATAAGTGCTTTTCATCATTCAACAAGTTCAAGCCTATAGCCAATTGTCTGACACGTATAAATATGAATTCAACGAACAGTATGCTCATTAAGTCCACTCCAATCAACTCAGGATCGAAATCTGAATTTACAGGTGGGATACGTGCATTGTGAAAGCATGTGGCAATGTTATTTTGATATTATTATGTGGGTATTAAATAAATGGATACCTACATTAAACGTATCCTCTAACAGTAATACTTAGAGTATTTAAAAAATAAGGCTACTATTTTTCTTATTTAAAGCCATAAATACGTAACATAGTCAAAGTTCTTATTGGGAGTGGAAAGTGAGGGAGGGGGAGGGCAAAATCCACCATTCCCGGGTGAAAATTTTATCTTGAGCCGCCCCTGTTTGTTCTTTCTTGTAATTTTCAGCCCCAAAATTTCCCTTCGTGTGGCAACACTGCAACTGATCCGCAATGTGCTGGAGTCTTCGGAAGCCTGGAGAGGAAGCAGAGTGCTGGAAACACCAAAGCTCCCTTCATGGAGCGACGGACAAGAACTTCCTGACCTATTGACCCACATCCCAACTCCTCATGCCACACACTGTGCAGTTGGAACCACCGCTGTTCAGAGTTGCCAGTAAATTATTGAAAATATCACTAAAGTTATGCGGCAATACATCGAAGGGGGTGTGATTAGTAATAAACGAGCAGAAAAATCTCTAAAGACAATCCAATAACGATACCAAGACCACGTTTTGATCAGGTAGACTGTTCGGAAATGGATCTGCTGTTTAAATTGAGATCCGAACCACTATTCAATGTGCGTCTACCTGGAAACGAACCCGGAACCCCTTGATTGATTGACTTGGTATATTTAACTTTGCTTCTCTGCCAGTTTTTGCAAATCGCGAAGATGAGGATGATGGGATTGATGAAGGGAAGCTCGGATTCCAACCTGGGACCCCTAACGTTGTGTCGCGCTGTGCTAACCACTCAGCCAGCGAGTCTGGAGGAACACCTTTAAATCGAATGGAACAACGCTATCGCTATGCTATCCGCAAGCACCATGCACAGCGTGGCCCCAAAAAATAACTGAACGCGTTCTCAAAGTACTTCGATTTCTTTTGGTCACCCTGTAACGTTAAAAACATTTGAACATCAATAAATTTTCTGCAATTCAAAACCAGAACGCTACACATATCGATACATTAACCACTACAGTGCGTTATTCTCTATCATTAATAGGTCTACGCTGTTTCTGTAATATGTGGAGCAAGGCCGGGCATAACGGTATAGAAGGGGAGAAAGCGAGTGGGTGGAGCAAAGCAGTGCCCGCTGCTAATTGCTCAGAGGACTTGTTTTCTCCTTCGCTTGCTCCAGAGATTACTGGACAGAGTGTAAAGTGAAGGGTGCGGAGTCCCTTTTCTAGTGCGAGAGCCGGCGTTGCCCCTCGCTTGGGGCGGCTCTGCATATTTGCGGAAATAGTGCAAGTGTACGTCGTAGCTGCATACATAGTGGATAAAAATCCCCCCCCCTTTCCTTTTCGAGGGCAAGTAACGTCTATACTGCTCGCATTTCCAACTGCAGGCTGGGAAAGAACGAATCAGCAATCCGTTGAATTCTCTTCGACTAACATCGGGCATTTTCGTGTCAAGGCACCGAACCTTGCTTGCGGGACGAAACAAATGAGCGTCGGAAACACAGCATGTTGCCACACGTGCTGTAAAACGGGAGAGAGAGTTGACGACTCCGTTACTGGATAAAAGTTGTACATTAGTACACAAAGCACGGAAAAATAGTGCACAAAACACTGTACAAGTGATGTTACTCCTACAGCTTTTACTTCGCAACTGAAGCACACACTCCCGAAGATGGATAGATGGAGCTATCCGCGAGTTGATCCTCCGATCAGTATAAACAGCCTATCGGCAAGTAAAAAGTTATCACGAAAAGTTTTTCACCTTGATGTCATGTACGTGCAATGCAAATCTGTTAGTGTTAAAAGCACATACATAAAGTACCGCACAACAGCACCAAATGTTCGCAATTGCATCAGTAACTTATGAGAGTAGATATTATCAGATTAATGGTAAGAATACATTGAACGTTTCTACTGTAAATCGACAAACATGATCTAGAACAGATATACAGTATATAGGTAGTGACAAAAGCAATCTGGTATTAATTCAATTTAACGTAAATTGTCATGACGGAATACAAAGAAATTTCTTCATTGTTAAAATACAGCAACACTTGCACATAAATTCTAATAACAATTTTTGAAGAATTTAATTTAATATTTTATCCTAACTTATACAAATTTTAAATTGTTAACAGTAAAAATTGAAATTTTCAAAATTCTCATAATTCTTTTAGGCGCCATCTATTATGAGATATTGAAGCTACTGGTGGTTACGCCTCTTATAGCCACAATGAATAAAAGCCTATAAGATATGTTCATTCAAGTAAATATTCTTGAGAAAAGATACAAAGGATAAACAATTTACACTAAATATAAAAGGGAAAAAAATAAACTTGAAATGCGGACTTTTCACTGAACATGGATGTTATATGAATAAATTCCTGTAAATGCTCCATAATACATGTAACAACGTAAATACGCAGTGGTGGCAACTTACATAGACCTGCGGGGCTCGAGCCCACCAAATATTTTTGCATCGTATTTTCATTAGGAATAATATTTAAAGAAACGGCTTAATAGTTACACAAGTAAAGAATTCTCACAACATAATTACTGTTTTAAATAATTTATTACATCTCCAATTTGATACTTGCCAGTGTTTTACAAGGGAGAGTCAATTGAAAACCTTCATTTGTTTTTGTTTATAATCTAGTAGATTTCTGTGTGTAGTGTTGCACAAGTTTGCTTCATTTTAGCACAGACCTTTTGCTGATCTACATACATTTTCAAGTTTGAGTTAGTGCCTGTATACCTTCCCAGGGTATTTAAATTGGCAATAACTCAGAAACCCGGGCATTTTATGTGATTTTCAACAATCTGAAACAATTTATTTTTTGGTGTTACTATACATTTTGTTGTACATCAAAATAAGGCAATTTCTTTGCCTACACGATAAAAAAGAAACAATTAGAATCTGTGTATTATTGCGTATGCTAGAGATGTTCAACATAGTCCTTGTATTTCATATAATGAAAAAGTCCGTACACAGTGGCGGCGATTGGGTTCCAAAACAAGGGGGGCAAGGTGCAGAAACTAGGAGGAGCAAGAGCAATTTACTTTTCTAACGGGGACAAAGTGGCTTAAAGTGGGGGGTAACTGCCCCCCTCGCCCCCTAATCGCCGCCACTAACCCTTAGTATGAAACACAAGTAAATCACTCATTCCAAGTAAATGAATAAGTGTTCCATTTCTTTCGGTATTTAAAGTAAACACATTGGTCAAGTGCATGGGCGCCCATAGGAGTTTTCTCGGGGGGAGGGGGGGGCTCTTAAAGATTCTCAGGGGGGCTCATCGTAACGCCAAACATTCAAGTGATATTGCCCGTACTATGCACATGCATAGGACACTAGCCATATTCAGGATGGTCGTTCATAGCACGAGCATGGGATTCAATGTGTTAAGAAGAATACGTCTCTGGTATCCACGTTCAGTCACGTATGAGCCACTGCGAGGGCCTTTCCACCCATCTGCCTGCGAACTGAGGCCATTGTCGAACTTTCTCCTCCATTAGTAAACTTGCTGGTGTGGTTAGCATGCATAGAGATATTGAATTTTCATTTGCCGAGAAATTTCTGTAAGTTTTAGGCTGACAGAGGGCTGATGTGTGGAGGAGGCGTCATGTTTAAAATAACAAAAATTCAAAAATTATGTTTTGAAACACTCATGAAAATTTGAGCTGTATACAGACTGACCTACAATTTTATTGGACCTTTAATGTTTTAATTTGACTCTCTTAGCAGTAGCGGCGATTAGGGTGGCGTGGGGGGTAGTTGCCCCCTTTTTGCTACTTTTGCCCCCGCACTATGCTAAACCTTTTCTATCAAGGGAAAAGTAAACTGTTTATGCTCCCCACCAGTTTTAGAACCCAATTTCCGCCACTGTCTCCTAGTATATTATTTACACCGTCGGTAGTCGTATCGTTATTGTGAAAGTATGGGGGGGGGGGGTGATAAGGGATATGACATGTGGAATGTGTTGTATAAATAGCGCAGCCAATGTTTTTCAAAAGTTGGCACCACTGTCAGTAGAACTGAGGATGGTTGTACAGAGAGCACATTTTGACTTTCTACTGCATCATGTGGCGAATCAAGAAGGAATTGAACTCAGGAATTGCCGCTTGGACAACTCCATGTCATTTGGATCACTTTAATGGGATTCTCGTGTAGTGGAGAAAGGTGTGGGCCCTGCAACAGCCTTCAATGGTTAGGCGTCTATTTTCTCTTAAGGCAACTGCAACGCTTGGATTAGAAAGTAGCT
Source organism: Lepisma saccharinum (assembly GCF_977018435.1). Taxonomy (NCBI): domain Eukaryota; kingdom Metazoa; phylum Arthropoda; class Insecta; order Zygentoma; family Lepismatidae; genus Lepisma; species Lepisma saccharinum. The sequence continues at coordinate 8,805,456 of NC_139246.1, forward strand.
GCAGTCCTCCTACTCTTTCTTCATGCATTCCGCTGCAACACTTTCTAAAGAAATGCATGGTCATTATTTCAGGTCTATGTCCCTTAAGAGTAAGGAATGGGAATATTCTTCTACCAGTGGCGCGGAGATAAACGGTAAAGGTGGAATTAGTGTTACCAGACGTACTCTTTTCCCCGGACACGTCCTACGTTTTACCAGACGTCTTCTTTTCCCCAGACAGGTCCTATGTTTTACCAGACGTCCTCTTTTCCCCGGACACGTCCTACGTTTTACCAGACATCCTCTTTTCCCCGGACACGTCCTCCGTTTTACCAGACGTCCTTTTTTCTCCGGACACGTCCTACGTTTTACCAGACGTCCTCTTTTCACCGTACACGTCCTACGTTTAGCAGACGTCCTCTTTTCCCCGGACACGTACTACGTTTTACCAGACGTCTTCTTTTCCCCGGACACGTCCTACGTTTTACCAGACGTCTTCTTTTCCCCGGTAACGTCCTACATTTTACCAGACGTCCTCTTTTCCCCGTACACGTCCTACGTTTTACCAGACGTCCTCTTTTCCCCGGACACGTCCTACGTTTTACCAGACGTCCTCTTTTCCCCGTACACGTCCTACGTTTTACCAGACGTCCTCTTTTCCCCGGACACGTCCTACGTTTTACCAAACGTCCTCTTTCCCCGTACACGTCCTACGTTTTACCAGACGTCCTCTTTTCCCCGGACACGTCCTACGTTTTACCAGACGTCCTATTTTCCCCGTACACGTCCTACGTTTTAGCAGACGTCCTCTTTTCCCCGGACACGTCCTACGTTTTACCAGACGTTCTCTTTTCCCCGGACACGTCCTACGTTTTACCAGACCTCCTCTTTTCCCCGGACACGTCCTACGTTTTACTATACGTCCTCTTTTCGCCGGACACGTCCTACGTTTTACCAGACGTCCTTTTTTTCCCGGACACGTCCTACGTTTTACCAGACGTCTTCTTTTCTCAGGACACGTCCTACGTTTTACCAGACGTCCTCTTTTCCCCGTACACGTCCTACGTTTTACCAGACGTCCTCTTTTCCCCGGACACGTCCTAAGTTTTACCAGACGTCCTTTTTTCCCCGGACACGTCCTACCTTTTACCAGACGTCCTCTTTTCCCCGGACACGTCCTACGTTTTACCAGACGTCCTCTTTTCCCCGGACACGTCCTCCGTTTTACCAGACGTCTTCTTTTCTCCGGACACGTCCTAAGTTTTACCAGACGTCTTCTTTTCTCCTGACACGTCCTACGTTTTTCCAGACGTCCTCTTTTCCCCGGACACGTCCTACGTTTTACCAGACGTCTTCTTTTCTCCGGACACGTCCTAAGTTTTACCAGACGTCTTCTTTTCTCCTGACAAGTCCTACGTTTTTCCAGACGTCCTCTTTTCCCCGGACACGTCCTACGTTTTACCAGACCTCCTCTTTTCCCCGGGCATGTCCTACGTTTTACCAGACGTCCTCTTTTCCCCGGATAATCCTACGTTTTAGCATTATGTCCGGTGATCGGGAGAAATTTGAAAAAAAATCTTAAATGGCCTACATTTTGAAGGTCACAATTTGAATTATTAAAATACTTTGTTTCGAGATATCACAGGGAAACAAGTCTATGGACTCTGCTCCCTAACTCAACAGTGAAATTTATTTTGATTCAGATATTATAAATATAAGAGTGTGTTCTATTAGAACAAATACATAAGCTATAAGCTTCTTAGCATAACCATATAATTGGAATTCCTTTTAATGGTTACATTCACCTCCTACCTCTTTCGTCATCAGGAGGTAAACAAGCGATTTCATAAATTATACGTAAATGCCTCGAAAAATCTTATAGCAGATAGTACTTTACACGGAAGAAATTCATATAAAACTTCGGTTATCTTTTGCGATTACATTTATACAGCAGGAAGGGCACGTCGAGTTACACCATCTTTGGTGAATTCACGTTGTTTAAAATTGAAATAACTAAAATATTATTCCATACGTGTACAGGAAACGCTATAAAGCATGTATTTAAGTAGCGCCATTCTTTTGTACCTAAAACCATTTAATACGAAACGTTATTCCTCTCGATTGAATAGTTATCGACTTTTAAAAATGTGAAGTGATACATTATTTACATCCCACGCGGCCGCCATTACAGGTGCACTCGTGACCTAGAGGTCGCTTCTGATTGGTTATGCGGAGTCCGAAGAGAGATATCTTATGCTGCGTTTGGGGGAAGGTGCGTCATAGGCTTTGGGGGTATTTGGCGCATCAGGACAGACCTACGTTTAAATTCTGGACAAAACTCGTAAACACGATTAATCTATTCAACAAAGCAACGTCAAATAAACAAAATACATTACATGCCAGACTAATATAAAAGTTTCAAAGTAAATTTGGAAACTTATTTTATGTAGCAATTAGGTAATTATTATTAGACGAAATTAATAAAATTCCAGTGAATAAGTAAGGTTTATGACTGTGACCAAAATAATCACTTCAACATTCTACATTTCCATTGATGTATTCTATGCCTTAAGTCTCTCTTTATTAACTACAGTTGTGATTTATTACTGCATTTTTCACAGCTCAGAGCACTTCTTTAAATGCTACTCCATATTTAGCAGTGCCATCTACTGACTCAAAAAGCAGTTATAATTATATTAATTTATTTTATCTTTCTGTAACTCCCTGACTTAATATATTTCTTTAAACTGCCGCCCGTGTTAAGTTCTCGACAAACAGTAACACAGTGGTGTGATCAGCACCACTACTCGACCGTCTTTCCTACCTATTAATAAACCTTTTCGAGCAGGCCTCATCTCCAGGAAGATATCAACCTACCGACATGTTGGGTGAGAATGAGTCAAGGCAAGGACTTGATAAACATTTCCATGCTTCCCCAAAAATAGGCAATAGTTAGATTGGAGTGTTTAATTATCATTAACGGTCTTTAACTAATAAAAATTTACTGTCCTTTGATTGCTGAAAGTTGAACCCCTCCTACTATTTCTGTGTATTATTTCTGCCGTGACCGGTTATAAATAATAAAAATGCTTCTGGCAACACTTGAAGGAAGAATTTTTCTTAAGACACCAGACTGCATGTCTTCATATACGCGCCATCCTCGTTTCAAGAGCAAACATGGCTGCAGGCGAGTTCAGACAGGAAGACCTCGATATGAAAGCGGCATCAGAGAATTCCTAAAAGTAATCACGTGATGGAAGATGATGCGTTCTTCTATCTACACGTGGATGATCTTCTCTGTTCAATTTCCAGTTTTTATGTAGCTTTAAGAGGCAATGCTGCAATTAGACGAGCCTCAGTTACGTCAGAAAGCATGGTCCGAACATGCTTATCGTCACGTAAAGACAGATCAACTAAAAAAAGTATAAAAAAACAAACAAAGAACTGAACCTTTGACTAAACTGGAATGCATCTTCCTCCATAACTAAGAAATGTAGACAAAATACTGTTTTTTAGTTATAATAATAGTCAATTTATTTCAACAAACTTATACAATCAATGATGAACATGATTATATGTATCGACACTTGACTATATACTATACCTAATGACAGACTAATATTACTACGTATTATACAGCGAATAAATAACCAATTAGGAGTATTAAGAATTTTAATAAAATTAAAGAATCTTGCAACTTTAACGACATATTCACACAGTGCTTCAGTGAAGCCATCTGTATTTCTGCTTCTGAAGTGTGTCAGCTCCATATGGGACTTTGTAGAAAGGCGACACTCCTCCCTCATGGTGTGCACTCGTCAGTGTATAGCAGGGACGTCGTTATGGGGGGTGGAGAGGGCACTAGCCCCTCCGAAACTTACACTTGCTCCAGTGGCGTAGAAGGAAATTAACTTTAATATTATAAAATATTACATAAAATAAACAAAATCAACAACAATTTATTGTAAATCAGGAAGAGTCTATTTGTAGAACTTACGGGGTCTTTTATTGTTCTAAGATTGATCTTGCCATAGTCAAGTAGATTATGTCTCGATGATACGATGATTATATTTAAAGGATAAAAAACGAACACAACGCAATGCACATGTCCTGACCTTAACTTCAACCCAGAATCTTTACACCGAAGCGGCAGGAATCGGCTATTTATGATGAACAACACTAAGGTACCCAGACGTCCCATATAAACCGGGAAAATTCCCTTCTTTTTAGTATCTGTCCTGATTTCTTTAAAACCAGAAGCCGGACGCCAAAATGGCCGTTCTTGTGACAATGGCATATCGGCATAGAATTACTGCAACAATACAACTTCTCAACTATTATTATGAACTATAGAATTGTAGAATTTTTTCAGAATTTCATGTCAACAATATGACATATTCCAGATATCCTAAAATATTGAAGTTTCCTCTCTGTTTACCTGCAACTAGTGCCCCACTGAAAGAGTTTTTTTTGTACGTGAATGGTTTGTGGACAAGTGGCAAGAACGCTCTTTCAGTACACACTTTCGTAGATGAATGGTTTGTGGACAAGTTACAAGAACGCTCTTTCAGTACAAACTTTCGTACGTGAATGGTTTGTGGACAAGTGACAAGAACGCTGTTTCAGTACAAACTTTCGTAGATGAATGGTTTGTGGAGAAGTGACAAGAACGCTCTTTCAGTACAAACTTTCGTAGATGAATGGTTTGTGGACAAGTGACAAGAACGCTCTTTCAGTACAAACTTTCGTACGTGAATAGTTTTTGGACAAGTGACAAGAACGCTCTTTCAGTACAAACTTTCGTACGTGAATGGTTTGTGGAGAAGTGACAAGAACGCTCTTTCAGTACAAACTTTCGTAGATGAATGGTTTGTGGAGAAGTGACAAGAACGCTCTTTCAGTACAAACTTTCGTAGATGAATGGTTTGTAGACAAGTGACAAGAACGCTCTTTCAGTACAAACTTTCGTACGTGAATGGTTTGTGGACAAGTGACAAGAACGCTCTTTCAGTACAAACTTTCGTAGATGAATGGATTGTGGAGAAGTGACAAGAACGCTCTTTCAGTACAAACTTTCGTAGATGAATGGTTTGTCGACAAGTGACAAGAACGCTCTTTCAGTACAAACTTTCGTAGATGAATGGTTTGTGGACAAGTGACAAGAACGCTCCTTCAGTACAAACTTTCGTACGTGAATGGTTTGTGGACAAGTGACAAGAACGCTCTTTCAGTACAAACTTTCGTAGATGAATGGATTGTGGAGAAGTGACAAGAACGCTCTTTCAGTACAAACTTTCGTAGATGAATGGTTTGTGGAGAAGTGACAAGAACGCTCTTTCAGTACAAACTTTCGTAGATGGTTAGGATGGAAAAGATTGGATTGATCTAACCCAGGATAGAGACAGATGGAAGACTTGTGTTTCTGCTCTAAAAATCCTAAAGTAGGTTAGAAAAACACTAAAATAAGTCCTAAAAATCTTAAGTCAGTTAAAAAAAAACTTAAAATAGTTTAAAATTCCTGAAAAAGGCTGATTAGGTACAGTCACAAGCAGTGATAATGGGACACTTATATCCTGGAATACGCACTATCTTGCATAACGTTATGGGTGTTGCCTAACCCTACGGCGATGGTAGAACTTACCATTGGAAATTTGCTCTTTGACGAATTGTTAGGCAACTATCGTTTTTCATGTTATCCACAGTCAAACTACGCAATTTTGTCTCAGATGATCATGTGAGTGGTGCAAACTTCAATGCTGACATGTTAGTTTGCAAGGGGTGAATGATCCAAAGCACCGAAGCGACGTGAAAGTGAGCAAGACAACACAGATCATACCACTTTGGATTGTACAGATAACAGTGACACCAGACATTTTGCTTTGTTTAGAGCTTTGAAAAATCACCATGGACTTGGAGGAAGGGAAATCGACAGAGAGTACGTTTCAAACACGTTCATTGAATTTTTTGGTGACCAAACAAAGCAAATGCCTCTGTGCGACATAAAAATCCTGTAAAACCTTTAAAAATATATAAAAACCTAAGAAAAAGACTTGATTTTGGCGCATAAGCCTAAAATAGGTTCTAACAAGCAACATAGTTTTTTTTATTCACTATAAAACTTCATCAGTCGTTGCGTTTTTTAACGAAACGCTGACATAACTTATTATTTCTTACATACCTGTAAAGGAAAAAATAGGTTGAAAACCTAAAATCCAAGGCCTAGTCATGACAAAACAGTTTTCAAAATGTATAAATTTTCCCGTCTCGTTTTATCCATCAGGAAAACATGAAAATGTCCCGGTTTGTTGTCTTAAAAATATGATCACCTTAAGCAACAGTCTTCAGGGGTAAACTTTACTTTTTATGTTTACCGGAAGGTGTAATCAGTAAAGAAGCACAAACTTCCTGTGAATTTGTCTTGTGAAAAGATCACATCTGGGCGTGTCCTGCAACTTGTTTTCTCATACACCATTTTTTGGTCCCCTGTTATTAAGAAAAAAAGGCAGGAGAGAGGAGGAAAGTACATGCTGTTCCTGATTGCCGATCGTCTGCTGTTTTCTTGCAGCACAAGCTGTCAACAAACACCTGAGCGTACTTTCACCCCCAGCAGACGACTGCAGGAGAAAGTTCTGTAGTATGGGAAACCTCCAAGCTTTCCTACGCCACATTCACTTACGAAAGTTGACGGGACAAGCCATTCACACCCCGCTTGGCAGGAATAATTGATTGGAATAACAAGATTGAAGATTAAGGGGGCACCCACATCACTTTCCTTCGCAAACACCGAGTGTCTAGGTCATAGGCTTCGAAAGTCTTCCGTTCAAATAACAGACCACTCCACGTTTACGTGCAACCAACAAATTATGCATTCTCTTGAGATTTTTTGTTTTGACTGCCAGTGGCGTAGAAGCATTTTTGATTTGGGGCTACAGAACTCAACCCCTCTGATTGTATGCGTGTGTGTGTGTGTAAACATGAGCCATTCCATGTTAATACATGCCACACTATAGGAGTAACTTGACGGGGGCAAGGGGACACTATATTCAAATTTAAAAGTTAGTGGTACTCGTGTTAACTTACTGGGATCTGAGAAAGAAATTAATGAGTCAAATTTATAATTTCGCAAATGCAACAGTTAATCGGCAAAATAGTTCTGGACGCTGTTTTTATATACCTCCCCCCCCCCCCCCGCCCCAAAAAGTTAAGTCCTAGGCTCAATTTTGCTTGACGAAGATTGGAATGAGTGATGAAAGGTTGAAATTGATGAAGGGACACTCCAAAAGAACACCCATGCCCAGGCCGGGATTCGAACCCATGACCCCTGGCGTCGTAGTGCCATGTGATAACCACTCCACCACGGAGGCCGGCCCCAAGTTCGATTCTACCCCACCACCAAAGTTAGATCCCAAGTTACGCCCATTGCCACACAGCTCTCAATTTCTAATTATAGAAATTATAAGTTATATTTGGAAATACGTAAATAGGACTGTTGGATTTTCTGTTGCATCGCTACAATTAGCAAAACGTGGTCGATAGGCGATGTAAAATAACCAATTCATATCAAAATCGCAAGGATAGTGAATATCGACTTATTGAGCAAACTTCTAGAGTTCCCGCGAGGTGGCAACACCTGCTCATGTTACTTCATTGCTTCTTTGTGCCACCTGTAGCCATTAAACGTTAAATGAGCTTGAATTTCTTAACGATTTTCCATTCTATTTTGTTTGCTTTTCACATTTCGTAACGCGAAGTAGGATAGATACAGTAAACCACCGACAAACACGTTAATTGTTTTTCGTCGGCTGAAAACATTGAACTTAAATTTGACTTAAGTGCCCCCCCCCCCCCCCCGAAAAGGTAGGTTCGACACTTAACCTGAAAAACACTTCCAAAAACACGGACCACAAATGTAAAGTACATCAATAGCTGATAACAAACCATAACTAGCTTTGCAAGCTGTTAGTATTCTGGGAGAATGTATTGAATTTTGAAATCCCTGAGGATTCACATAATTACCTGTACTTATGTATATTTAAATGAAAAACTACCTCAAAACTCAAGGTTTACACACATGTAATGTGAGAACGGTCTATAAGATTATTTCTAAATGTCTTATTTGCAGAATAATAAATGGAAGCACTGATTACAAGTTCAAATATCACAACATTTTAAAAATTCTAATGAACTCAGATATATATATATATCTTTCATTACGTAATTCGAACAAATAATAGCTATTTTACTTCCTTACAAAATTTAGAAAGAATTCGTTACTTGGTGCTAAGTAATTTTAGATTCTAGTGGTGCCATCTTTTGATGGATTAAAGAATGATAGACTGATTTATTTTACTTCGCTTTTCTGCCACTTTTTGCAAATCGCGAAGATGAGGATGATCAGGCCGGGATTCGAACCCCCTGGCGTCGAAGTGCACTGCGCTAGCCACATCGCCACGGAGGTGGGTGGATGGTATGCCGGTATTCTTCTTGAAATGTAGGTGGTGGAGAATCATAAGTGGTAGAGATACTCAATGGACAGGTCAGCCTCTTGGGTTCGAATCCCGTCTTGGGCATGAGTGTCCTTTGCGAGTGTCCATTCATCAATTTCATCATATCATCACTCATCCTCATTCTAGCAATCAAACTAACACTTCTTTAGTGTATACAAAAGATCTGATCATTATATATATATATTTTTACTAACAAAATTTTTGTATATCATACATTTCTAGGATTACAATTTTTCGTCGCTGAGCATGGTGCTGTGCACACTCAGTTTCTACCTAAGGCTAAAACTAAATTCTAAAAGCTCTAAATCTGGCCCTCCTAACCTAACCACGTGGATTAATAGACTTAAGTGGAATTGTACGTTAGGAATTGTTAGGTAAAGAGAGCCAGGTTTAGAGCGCTTAGCCGTAACTTGGCGGGGGCAAGAGGGGGCACTTGCCCTCCCTCCAATTTTTTTTTTAGGTTTATTACAAGTTAGGGCACCTGAGAAACAAAATAATAAATAATATTATTTGTGATTTGGTAAACGTCACAGTTATTTAACAAGTAATGCTGAACGCTCTTTTTATTGGATGGAAAACTTTTCGAATCTCTTCCCCCAAACTTAAGTCCCAGGTTTGATTCTACCACCTCAAAATTATGCCCAGTTTGATTCTGCCCCTCTCAAAATTATGCCCAGTTTGATTCTGCCCCTCTCAAAATTAGGCCCTGTTTGATTCTGCCCCTCTCAAAACTAGACCCAGTTTGATTCTGCCTCTCTCAAAATGAGGCCCAGTTTGATTCTGCCCCTCTCAAAGTTAGGCTGTTTGATTCTGCCCCTCTCAAAATGAGGCCCAGTTTGATTCTGCCCCTCTCAAAATGAGGCCCAGTTTGATTCTGCCTCTCTCAAAATTAGGCCCAGTTTGATTCTGCCTCTCTCAAAATTATGCCCAGTTTGATTCTGCCCCTCTCAAAATTAGGCCCTGTTTGATTCTGCCCCTCTCAAAACTAGACCCAGTTTGATTCTGCCCCTCTCAAAATGAGGCCCAGTTTGATTCTGCCCCTCTCAAAGTTAGGCTGTTTGATTCTGCCCCTCTCAAAATGAGGCCCAGTTTGATTCTGCCCCTCTCAAAATGAGGTCCAGTTTGATTCTGCCCCTCTCAAAATGAGGCCCAGTTTGATTCTGCTTCTCTCAAAATTAGGCCCAGTTTGAATCTGCCCCTCTCAAAATGAGGCCCAGTTTGATTCTGCCTCTCTCAAAATTAGGCCCAGTTTGAATCTGCCCCTCTCAAAATTAAACCCAGTTTGATTCTGCCTCTCTCAAAATGAAGCCCAGTTTGATTCTGCCCCTCAAAATTAAACCCAGTTTGATTCTGCCCCCTCACAATTAGGTCCCAAGTTATGCTCATGTGCTTAGCATTTAATTTTGGCTTTTGGTGTGCCCGCACCAGATCCTAGTGTCTTCTCTGTGCATTAGCTAGCAACACTCCTGAAGGAAGAACCAAGATTTCTTCTCCCTTGAGACCCACAATTCTAACTTTTAAACACACCAGATGACTGTAATCGAAAGGCACCGTTCGGGGCACTGCGACCAATTTCTTTCACCGCGAAACGAGAGAGATCAACCTTCAGTACGTTGTCTGCGGGTAAGAGAAAACTCGGATTAAGATTCGGCCTGCAGTGTGGCTGCCGGCAGAGGCACGCTTTTCCATCACGCGAGATTTTGAGGTTTTCTACCGTGTGAAGAGACAACACCTATATATTTTTTTGCGTCTTCAAATTGACTTTCTCTCTGTCATTGTTCAGATCCGTGACTAATACAGCGGCTCCCCACTAAGGGCCAGAAAAACCATCACACACGTCGTCAGATTCTGAAAGTGTGTCCTGAGTAGCCATGGTGGGTTCTGTTTCTTCTTTTTGATTCATCTACAACCTTCTGGAAGTCTAGTTTTTTCCATTCTTCTCTGGATTTCTATATTACCTGATGTTCATCCTTCTCAAGCCCGAAGGTCGTCTGAATAAGGAAAAACCTATTCAAGTTTGATGTACTTCTAGTATAGCTGACCCGATACCGATGATATCTATTAAAAAGCATGTTCAACAATCAGATGTTAGTATGAGCTGTAGATTTTATACAGTAATTTTCTATCATTAATCCGTGGTTTCCTGGACAGATGTCATTCAGACACCCAATATGGTGTCTAACTTTGTTATTATAACAGAGAGAATACAATATGAGAACAAAATCTAAAAAAATGCTTTCTTACGCAATACAAAGGACAGGTTTAGTTCTTTCCAGTCCTTTCTTAATTAGTGTATTCTTTCGTCCTGCCATCTATTGTTCTCTCAGTCAAACTTGTGGATTTCCCCAGTCCTAGCCACTGAAGAGAAATGGATAAGAAAACAGGCCACCGATGATTTACACTCCCATAATGGAGAAGGGTAGAACAGAAAATGGGGTAAAAGGATGGAGGGGTCCTTCGTCCCCGAATAGTTATGAAAATTGTATTTTCACAGTTATTTCTTTTATTTAAAAATACAATAATATTTTTTGAATCTCGAGAGAGACGAAGGGCAAAAAACTGGAGATGGAAGCCGTTTTGGTAATATGAGATGAGTGATTATTAGATGGAATTGATGAACGGACATGCTTATGTCTCTTAGCATGACAAACTTAAAATTCAACAGAAAACTGGTGTACACTCATCGCAACAAAATGGGACACCTACATCCTGAACTACTCACTTACCTGCATGGCTCATATGTAGGGAGCGGAAGTTGATGACCTGAAAAAATATAGGTATATGACCTATAGGATGTACTAAAAAAATTGGAAAAATGACGTAAATATTTCAAAAAATGATCATTAAATTTGTTAGTTTCAGGTTAGAAATTGAAATGAAAAGGAAATTAAACAAAATTCAATCTTGCTAAGAAAAAAAAGCACCAAATGCTAGCACATGTAACGAGGATTTACAATGGAAACAACCGAATAATTTTAAAACAATTTAATGAAAAAGCTCGTAAATTGCAATCCTGCGAGATATATACAGTATAGGCTATGTTCACCTTGGTGAAAAGACTCAAGAATATTACCAAAACGAAAGAAGTGACAAAAAATGACAAAACAATACACCGAATATTGCGTAAAATGACTGAAAAATGCCAGAAATCAGGGAAAATGACCTAAAACCTGAAAATTAGCAAAAAATTCAAAAAAATGCACTTTAAAATTACCTTTTTTGGGTTCTAGACGAAGTGTAATATTGTGTATATTTAATGGGCATCGTGTCAGAGATGTCAGAAGTAATATGACATTTCATCAACTTCCGCTCCCTACTCATATGTATTAACGCCAATGACCAACTAACCCTAAATGGAAGATTTCCCATTGAAGTTCGACCATTATGATAGATTTAGGAAACACATATAAGCACTTGTAGGGCAGCAATTACTTGATGAATTACGTTTGAATTCTTATTGCGGAAGACTGTATATTTCACTTTGTACTTCAGTTGAAAGACAACTCTCTCCAAATTATTTTTGCATATTCATTCTTCTTTTTCATCTGGGCAAATAATGACGATATTTCCATTCCATTTTATTAAAAAAGCTGAAAGAAATTTCTTGTTAATTATGTTGGTCAGTCCGCGCCATCTATCTGTACCTCAGTAACTATCCAAGCAACAAAGAAGCTTCAGTTTTAAGTCCACTTTATGTACAGATAGGCTAATCAGGAATGGGCCTGACGGGTGACCCTATTGTTATTATAATTTTAACAATGTTCCATGTTCTCTAACTTTTAACAAATATTAATTCTATACCCTTGTTTAAAAAGTTAAACTTTTATCTCACGTGTAAAGGATAATATATTGGATTACTACTATAAGTACGATCACCCGTCATTTTGACGGGTAAAGTTTTTAGGTAGATGCATCTGTTAACAGTAGCGTATTCTAAGTGTGAGAGAACCTTAGTTCATATTTGCTCATTATTGTTCGTCTAACGGACGTATTTTCAAGATGAATGTTAGTTCAGATAGGCCAACGAATTATCTAGAGTAATCTATTCGCTTACTCTATTTGGCTAAGTTCAGTGTCCAATATGTCGCCCGAACCTGGTTTACTGGATCGTGATGTATCTTGACACGTTCTCTAGTCAAAAGAACATGATTTAAGTAAAAGAGCAAATAATAAGTTCACATGAAAAACTCGAAAGCATTCGCGTGATACCTCTCAGTGTATGGGGTAATATCTCTCTGTTAGTTCGTCAATTAAAAATCAAAGTTAAGTTTGCACTAAGAAAAAGGAAGTCTATTTTACTTCTTTGCAAACTAAATACTTATGTGCCTAACATAAAATCCATTTCACTCAAAGAAATTAAACTTCTTATAATTCAACTTGATCACTCTATTCAAAAACCGAGCCCGAACTTTCAAGTCAAGACAAAAGACAATCGTAATTGCCATGGTAACAGCCCTTACAAGATAAGTATATACAGGTTAGTCACTATCCTGATATTATCAGTGATAGGTAAATTACAGAAATTAAGATTAAAGAACAATAAACATTTGTACAAGAGAAAAGATAATTAATAACAATAAATATTAGTGCAATGGGAAAGGACATGTCAAGCTCCTTCATTATCTCCTTGATTTGTCAGATGTTGAATCTGAGGGAGAGGACAATATTGATAAATATAGTGAGTTCAGAGTAGATAATGACAATGCCAGAATAGATGTTCATTACATACGACTTGCGGACTTGTCTACAATTATTCTTCAGATGAAGATGTGCAAGATGATGGCAATACATGTGAATGTCGGCAGATAGATGTTTCCTCTTGTATTGATTTTCATCGAATGATTTAGTTTATTTTACTTCGCTTTTGTTCCACTTTTGGCTAATTTGCGAAGATGGGGAAGAGTGTTGATATGATTAAATTGATGAATGGACACTCACAAACATCCATGCCCAGGCCGGGATTCGAACCTAGGAACCCCGGCGTTGCAGCGCGATGTGATAACCACTACTCCACAGAAGCCGACGTTTTCTTATTTCCAAGTAAGGGTTCGTGTAATTCTAATTATTGTGACAGAATAACGTAATTATATTTTTCAAAAGTTCCCATCAACGAAAAAGTGAATCGTAATCTAAATGATAATGACAAATGTTTCTACAAATGCAGAAACTAAAAAAATAAATAAAAATACACCATAAAGAAATAAAATACACCCATAAAAAATAAAAGGAATAAATTAAATAAATACATGAAATACACATACATACCTTGTTAACTTATTTATATATTTATGGATATATTTCATTATAATTTTGATAATGTTAATTTAACTCCACGTCTTCCTTGATTTAACTGAACATGAATAACACGGTCCTGACCAGACATTTTGTTCCTTTTGTGCTCCTCTATTAGCCACTGCATGAGGCAGAATTTGTAATGAATATTTATAATGATGTGAAAATAAAGGAAATAGAGAGACACAGGAGTTTTTTTCACTTTCAGAATAAAAGCAGTGAGAAATATTGTATGGAAAAACTATACCCGTCAAAATGACGGATTCGTCCTAATAGGTACAGTCCAGCAGAATTAACTTGAGAGAAATGGCCGCTCTGTGAGTGATGCAACTGCGCTCGAATTGGCTAGAGAGGGGGAACTTCCCCCTGTAACGGGCCAATGGAAACTCTACAAACTCTACTCTAGAGTTTCCATTGGCCCGTTACAGCGGGAAGCCCCCCTCTCTAGCCAATTCGAGCGCAGTTGCATCACTCACCGAGCAGCCATTTCTCTCAAGTTAATTCTGCTGGACTGTAGTTAGGAAATCACAGTCCTCCTAGTGTTAATGGAAGCGCGGTTGTCCAGTGAGGAGGGCGTGTCTCTGCCACGCGGGAGAGCCGGGTTCGATTCCCGATGTGGTTGACTCAATGATTGAGCGCATCAATTGGTCGACTTTCGATCTCGTCATCGAGGTTACCTGGTTCGAGTGCCGGCGTGGACATGGATGCTCCCTATTCTTCATCAACTTCATTAATCACCACTCATCTTCATCGTCGCGATTAGTCAAAAGTGGCAAAAAGCAAACCTGTTAACAAAAATACAACACGATTCCCGATAAGGATGATCTCAGGCGGGAACTTTTCATCCTGGTTCCTTGGGGGTAGGAAACCCTTGAGGGGGGCGGGAGAGCGTGGTGTTGCTCACACCACCTCCAATTGTTGTCCAGTATTGTTATTCATGTTGTATAGTTGAGTTGAGTTATTGTTTTAACTCCACTTTATGCACAAAAAGGCTCATCGGGACTGGACATACAGTGCAAAGTGGGATCCGAACCGCTATATGCCTCTACCGGATATCGAACCCGGTACCTCTTAATTACAAGGCGACGACGCTACCAGATCGAGGAGGCCCTTTATATGTATACCACAATAATAATAACGACACGGATGCCCGCCAAAGTATTAAAAGGAGGCAAAAACCACAGATTAACATTTGCAAACATTAATAAGCACATCACGTCAAAAATTGCTTTCATGTTCGTCACTTTCAAATTACATGTTTCACTCCTTCCGCCATGCCATACTTTCCTCAATTAATACACATTAAATTATGCTGACAACTTTCACTTCTTTCACAGCAATTACACGACAAAGATTATATTCGCTGTTAGACTCAATTATCTTCATTGCAGGCGACTTGAACGCCATTTTTTAGCAAAGAACCCAAACGTCTTTTTTTGTGTTTTACTTGCTTAGTTTAGTAGTCGCAAAAAAGTAGCCATATGTTTTATTAACCTGCCATAATGCTTGGATTTAATATTTAGCATATTCTACTTATTGCTGTTGAGTGGTAATACGAAATATAAATTGTTCATTAACTGTAATAATTCGTATACTGTGATTGTATAGAATATTTGTACTAGTGATCAGAATTGAATTTATCTATTCAGAGTCCTCTGGTGCCCGTTCGAGGCAACACATTTCGGTGTCACTTTGTATAGAGCCTATGGAGATCATTTGGGAAGCGAATGAAAACGAAAAAATAATTCAAATTTTCACCACCAGGTGGAAATGTAGCGTTGAAAATTAAATTTCCTTTACTCAGAGCCCGTTCGAAAGAGGGGATTGCGGTGAAACTTGCTATATATGCAATGGAGACCGTAGGGAAGTGAATGCTGATTAAACAATAAATTTAGTTCAATTTTTAACCAGCAGGTGGAAATTTGGCGCTGAAATAATCAGAAGTCGAACACACGTAATTTTATTTTTAGTTCATATACGCGTCGTCAACGTGAATGACCTCTTGGGAACCTAGAGAAGTGCTATCACTGGTCGTCCGAGGCGTTTCCCTGGATGCTGTTCACTGTGTACGACACATTTCCATCTGGTGATGACACTTTGAACTAATGTTTTTGTGAGCATTCGCTTTCCCATAGTCTCCATAGCTTCTGTATTAAGTTTTACTGCAATCCGCTACTTTGAGAGGTTCCAGAAGGCTCCGAGTTAATTCTAGGCGCCACATTTCCACCTGGTAGTGAAAATTTGAACTTTATTTTCATTAGCATTCGCTTCTACATGGTTTCTATAGCCTCTATAGCACGTTTCAGCACAATCCAATGCTTCGAACGGGCTGCAGGGTGCTCTGAGAAGGAAATATTTAATTCTAGGCGCCATATTTCCATCTGGTTGTCAAAATAGGAACATTTTTCGTCAGCATTTTCTTCACCATGATCTCCTTAGTCTTTATACCAACACAGTGCAATCCAATGTTTGGAAAGGGCTGCAGAGGGCTCTGAGTAGAGGAAATTTAATTCTAGGCGCCACATTTCCACCTAGTGGTGACAATTTGAACTATTATTTTTTTATTAGCATTCGCTTTTCCATGGTTTCTGTAGCATCTATAACACGTTTCACCGCAACTCGATGCTTCGAAAAAGCTCGAAAGGGCTCGGAGTAGGGGATGTTTAATTCTAGACGCCACATTTCCACCTGGTGGTGAAAATGTGAACTATTTTTTTTCGTCCGCATTCGCATCGACGTGATCCCCATAGCCTCTATAGCGAGTTTCATCGCAATCTGAAGATTCAAACGGGCACCAGAGGACTCTGAGAAGAGTAACTTTCATTGTGGCCACCTGATACTTCAGACAAAGGAACATCTGGAAAAAAAAATGGTTATAGATCTCGTGTTTATTGTATGCTTCAGGCCTCGAACCCATACTCATCCTCCTAACGGGATATCCTGTCAGCTCCAGACGACATTGACTGAAAGGAAAGGCTTATTCTCCTCCAGTTTTTATTTAAAGAGGTCAATGGTGAGCGTGCGTTGTAGAAAGACGTCCAAAATAATTGCAGTCACGATATAATGGCACAATGGACTTTTACACAGGAAAGTACAATGATGTTACCAATGTTTAAACGATCCTCACAGGAAATGGGGAACAGAACTTTCTAACAAACATAGTCAGTAGCGAAAGCAAGTGTACCAAAGGACTGGATTGAAAAGCAAAGTACAACAGCTGGTGGCATTACACGAGATGCAAATGCCATAGAAGCTTATGATTTGGCACACAGACGATGCACCGTGTAGAAACGTAAGAGAAGACAGCAGGCTCGTCTAGGACTCGAACTTGGACTGTGGCATACCCTGCATTTCTTGTTGATTGATTGATTGAATTGTTGTTTTAAGTCCACTTTATGCACAGAAAGGTTGATCGGGACTGGACCTACAGTTTAAAGTGGGATCCCAACCACTATGTGCCTCCAATGGGTATCGAACCTAGGACTCCTTGATTACAAGGCGGGGACGCTACCACTGCGCCATCGGGGAGATCCTTGCCATTATTTTTATAAAGTCAATTAATATGTTCATTTTTAAGTCTTTTTCAGTTTCTTTTCATGTCTATTTTCCCCAATTTTCTTTATACTTTCTCAATATCAACAAGAAACCAACATCCATGTCGTAATCGGGATTCGAACTAGGGCCCTAACGTGCTCTTGATGACCACGTCGCCATAGAGGTCCAACTGTGTCAACCAACCAGACTGGTTTCGCCCGATTTTTGCCATGTTTTTTCCTTCGATCAGATACTTGTGCCTTCACAAATGCCACTTCAGTACGTACAAATTTTAACTACCTGTGCCACAAAACTTTCCATAAGAATGTCTTCAAATTTTAAATTTTCACCAAGTATTTGTAAACCATAAAAACATCTAAAACCTTTTAATTGATATCAATTTTGTTCCCCTTTTTTGTGAGTATATTACAACAATTATACGAAAAATAAACTTAAAAATTATATGAACTTTTAAAACATACTCAAGCACCATCTGTTGACAAAAATTGAAGTAATTTCTTACGATTGGCATTACGAAGGATGTAAGTAAATAAGTTAGTATACATAGTCTCAATTCCTTGGAAACAACCGTCTTGTTGCGACATGTGATCTATGGTATAGAATTTGAGGAAATGTAGAACTATTATATTTCTGTTGTATGATACGCTATCTTGTAGTAAGTCGACGCCCCAAATACCAGAAGTCAAATATTTTATTTGGTTCATAGGGCGAAAATATTCACCAAAACCGATATTGTGCGTAGCGTATGTTTTCTTCAGTTCTACTGCCAAATCAAGACAAAAACAATTTCACGAATACCGTCCTGGATATCCATCGAAGGGTCATGCAGTATAGTCCCGGCCTTGTTACCTTTGTGAGCGTTCTTTCATTGTCTAATAAATATTCATCAACAACAATCATCGTCGCGAGTTTGAAAAGAAGCGTAAGAAAACTACAAATTGAAATAAACAATTTATTGTGGTTGGACTGCAAACGAACAGATATCGAAAAAATATCATTTGGAGTCCTATAAGATGTATGTTTCAATGATATACCAATAGATGTCCTCCTAGTCACTAATATATATATTTTAGCAATACTGATTTCTAAGTCGAGTAATGAATTATTTGTATGTTTTATGCTTGTTAGTTGGACGGATGACGATAAAGATTCCTACCTTTGGCACTTATTTTTAAGCACATAGTGCAGCAACTGAAGATCTAACTTAAGTTTCACTCTAGGAAGAACATTTCTGAATATTTTAATGGTTAAGAACAATTTTAAGCTTCACCTTTATAACAATATCTGTTCCTAATTTGTTTTAGTAATTGACGGGAATTTACTGCTTGCTTCAACAATACTACACTGCATAAAATATATTAATTTGTTAGTAAATGCCATATATGCATAGTTTGTTACTGGCCATGTGGCTTGATATGTCCCACCTAGTAAAGTTACAGTACGTGAAAAATATATAGTGCGTGATCTTCGAGTTGTGTCTAATCTAACACCACAAATATATGAGGCACACATTAAAATAAACCAATCAACAAGAATTAACCGACTTACAAATAAAACAAGTTGGAGCGCCGTTTACTGAGCAACTACTCTATGCTTCATGGGTACGAAATTAAATATGAAACCTAATTTTGCATTCTTTACACATACTTTTGAACAAAATGGCCAAACAGATAATCTTGTATCCTCAGAATTTCGCATAATAGGTCTTTCAGTAAATTTAATTGTTAAAGTCTAAGTTAGTAATTTTATGGGATACTAAAGGGGATGGTACAACAATTGTCGCAACAAGACGTTTGTTTCCAAGGAACTGGTTTGTATTGGTTGATTTTAATTGTTGTGTAGAACAGGCGAAAAAGAAGCAGCAATTGGGAATATGTATATTAACTTATTTACTTGCATCACAGATGAAGATATATAAGTAGATCTTCCCGGTGCTCTGACCTACTGCTGAGAATCCCCATTCGCAAGAAGTTTCGGAATAATACGTTGAGAGGTGCTGAGAGCACCACTCGCACTTTTGCTTCCACTTCTTCTACCAAGGAGAATAAGAGATGGCGCTGCTGAATTTCACCGCTGTCTAAAATTGACGTCACCAGACCCCCCCCCCCCCCGGAGGGATGTTTTTTTTTTTTTCGAGGAAACGGCCCCCTGCGATTCTGCGAAGCCTCAGTGCATGTATTTCTTTCTTGTTTGTAAAAGTGAGGAATATTATATATCTTTATCTGTGCTTGCATTCTTCGTAATGCCAGTGGTAAGAAATTACTTCAATTTTTGTCAACAGATGGTGCTTGAGTGTGTTTGAAAAGTTAGTATATTTTTCTAAGTTCAATTTTCATAAAATTGTTATACTGTACTCATGAAAGTGAACAAAATTGATGTCAATTGAATGTTTTTAACTGTTTTTACGGTTTAGAAATAATTAGTGAAAATTTAAAATTTGAAGAAGTTCTTATTGAAAGTTTTGTAGCACAGGTACTTATAATCAGTATGTACTGACAACAACAGTATACATACAGGAAGGAATGATGAATATGTGATATATTGAATGGGTACAAGCACAGTGGTACAAGTGTGCACTTCGTACCTGATTGAAAGGGAAAAAGTAATTTAATGAAATTAATGTGTTGTATATTGTATACAATTAGTAATTATAGTTCCAAATTTCCTTTTCTTTTTAGGAACATTTTTCATCAGTCTGTGTTTAGGCTATAAAACGCGATGTTTATTTAGACTAAGCAACTCATGTAGTAAACAATACGCTATTCACAAAACACACAAATACAAATATACGTACATATATATGTACATCGAAGGTACTTCGACGTACTTTGATGACGTCAGTGAAACTCGCCTATAAGCCTAACCGTAGGTCTTGTAAGAATGATAATTCTCCATACACTGAACTAGATAATAACTTATTTGTTTTTATAAGTTTCTGTCGTAGGGAAAACATGCCTGTCCATGCTGCCTTTGATACTGCCTCATCACAACATCTTTCTCCGGACGAATGCAGAACAGCAAGGGGTCCAGATTGCAGCATCCATCAAGGAGGCAGTTACGCGGTCACTGCTCTGTCTGCAGAAGGACGTGCCGACCCGAAATGGACATTCTTTCGTCATCCAGAGGGCTCTAAGCTTATTGCCAGAAGCAGAAATGTGAATCATGAAAAGTTGGCGAATGATGCAATATTGTTCTCATGTAAAGCAGAAAAGTTACCGTGAGGGAAACGACAGAAGAGGTATGAAGGAATTAGGGAAACGACAGAAAGATAAAGAAAGAAATAGGGAAACAAGAGAAAGAGATACAGAGAAATAGGGAAACGACAGAAGAGATATGAAAGAAATAGGGAAACAATACAATGAGAAATAAAGAGATAAGGAAACGACAGAAAGAAAGAAATAGGAAAACAACAGAAGAGGTAAGAAAGAAATAGGGAAATAATATAAGGAGAAAGATAGAAATAGGGAAACGACAGGAGAATAATAAATAGGGAAACGACAGAAGGAAAAAATAAATAGGGAAACGACAGAAGATGTGTGAAAGAAATAGGAAAACGACAGAAAAGGTAAGAAAGAAATAGGGAAACAATATAAAGAGAAAGATAGAAATAGGGAAACGACAGAAAGAGAAAAAGGAAACTATGGAAGAGGTATGAAAGAAATAGGGAAACATTATAAAGAGAAAGATAGAAATAGGGAAACGACTGAAAAGAAAGAAAGAAATAGGGAAACAAATTAAATAGAAACGACAGAAAGAGAGAAAATAGGGAAACGACAGAAGAGGTATGAAAGAAATAGGGAAACAATATAAAGAGAAAGATAGAAATAGGGAAACTACAGAAAGAGAAAAAGAAATAGGGAAACGACAGAAGAGGTTTGAAAGAAATAGAGAAACGGCATAAAGAGAAAGAAAGCAATAGAGAGACGACAGAAATAGAAATAAAAATAGGGAAACAGTATAGAGAGAAATAAATAAATAGGGAAAGAACAGAAGAGGTAAGCAAGGAATAGGGAAACAATATAGAGAGAAATAAATAAATAGGGAAACAATATAAAGAGAAATATAGAAATAGGAAAACGACGGAAAGGGAAGACATAGGAAAAAGACAGAACGAGAAGGAAAGAAATACAGAAACGACAGAAGAGTTAAGAAAGAAATAAGGTAACGACAGAAAGAGAAAGAAAGTATAGGAAAGCGAGGGAAAGTGAAAGGAACCAGTGACTTATGTCCCTCTCTCGATTTGCTTTTCCCATATGTGACACTAGCGCAATTCTGCCCACCCGTCTATATGGCAACGTCTAGCGGGCTGCGTTGCCTACTTCGAGCGTCAGACAGACTTCTCTCCGGGGCACCATTCTATACAGAGCTGGCGATCTTGTGAATTGAAAGTTCGTTGCAGGTCCCAGAAATGAAAGTCCCACATCTACACGTTGGACTGCTCTTAAACACAGTGTTGTGCTTAGACGTGGCAGCAGCGCGAACTTCTGCCACGCGCCTAATTTCATGGGCGTGAGTTTAGTTCGTCAACTGCACCTCTTCCGTTCTGAATGAGACACATCCCCGCAAATCCCCCTTCGGGCACGCCAACTTTATTCTACCACATCGACGTCTTTATACATTCCCACGTCTCGCAAAAACAAAAACTTTCCCATGATTTCAAGTTGTGATACAGAAAAACCAGTTGCTTGATAACCTTGAAAAACTCATCTTTATAAGCCACAACATTTCCCAACAACATTAACGCCCCCTTCACAAACAAGCATTAAACAGAGCCACTTGAAATTTCACCTTATTCTCATGGTGTTTTTGAGCCAGTTCCGTTGTTTGTCAACACTCGTTCCTAGTTCTCATGTTTATCGGTAGATGTCTCTCTCTTCGTGAGAGCCAATGTGGCGAATAGTGACGCAGAAACTGGGACAATTATCTTGTGCGTGGATTTGTGCTAGTTTGAAGGAAATTCGACCGTAAAATCAAGCTTCCTTCCTTCTCACTGGCGAATAAATATTAATCTGTCCAAGATAAGAACTCATTAAGCACAATTCATGTTAATATATTCGTTTTATGAAGGTGGGAATAGGAGGCACTTTTTTCAATTGTGTCATGATACTTAACTCTGGCAATATAATAAATAAGAGGGCATCTTCGGCTTTTCATGTGCACTAAAATTGTATTACATAAGAAAGGACAGTAAATCATTACTAGAGAAAGGATTTAAAGTGTAAAATTGTGGTCGGGAAAGGGAAAGAAATGTTCTGAAAATGTTTTCAAAAAGGTTCAATAGATGGTGCTGATAAAATACTCTCTTTATTCTGCGCCTTCTGTATATAATGCGCGCGGACCGCATAGAGAGCTGTGGTTCTGCCGAATAGGTTTTGTTGAAGTTTGTGTTTTCTCTCGCGGATTTCGCTGCATTATCTTTGAAACTATTGGGGCTGCAATGATTATATTATACCATTTTATAGCTCTCGTTCTGCTCTACAAAATGAGACTATAGGATCTTATGTAGCTGCTCAAGAAGAGTGAAAATCATTTATTTTTCTGTCCAATTCTTTAACAAAACATGAAAGAAAAGGGTGGAAATAGGTGCTGAAGCATCAAAGAAGGGGTAAAAAGGGGATAAATGTGCTAATCTCACGATTTAAGTCCACTTTATGCACAGTAAGGCTAATCGGGACAAGACCTACAGTTTAAAGTTCGATCCGAACCACTATAAGCCTCCACCGGGTATCGAACCCGGGACCCCTTGATTACAAGGCGACGACGCTACCACTACGCCATCGAGGAGGTCCCTAAGTGAGAGTCTTATGGGGCAACTGCCCCTCAGTGCGCACGCCTATGTTCATTGAACAGCAGTTTATATTTGGCCCCCTTCTTTCATAGAAATTCCTGTGGTCATCGTTGGAAACTGTTATTTACAGCGTGACGTGCGAAATTTAGGTCCAAAGCTGAAAATTGTTTGATTGCCTTTGCTGAAAAAGAAGAAAGGAGTAGAATTGTAGAGGTGAATGGAAACGTGCCCCCGTGCAGCGGTATGATAAAATACCTAGGCGTCATTATGAGATAGGTTTTATGATTTCAGAAGGAAAGCAACTGTAGAAGAGAGGGGGGGGGGGGTGGCACAGAAACCGTGAGAGAAGTCAACAGCCGAACAATTGAAGAGAAAGGCTTTGTCGTAAAGAGCCCCACACTCGCAGCTCAGGGGGGGGGGGAATGGGGGGGGGGGTCTAGAGAGATTTCGGCGTGGAATCGCAAAAATGGCACGGTCGGTTCGAAGCCTTCCATCACAGATTGGGAAACAGTCGTGAGGTTCGGCGGAAATATAATAATTTCGCGAGAGAAGAGGCCAAATGACCTACTGACATCCTTGTACTTGGCGTCGATATCTCATTGAATTCAGCTTTGAAATCTGAAGATTCTGAATTCCCGTGTTTGAATATATTTGGGCTCATGTTGTGGTTTTGGGTTACAAGCAGGCACGTATCTAGAAATATATTTCGGGGGGATCAGAATTAAGTGTCCCAGGAATAGTAATAATAATAATGTTTAAATTAAAATAATTAAATAAAATTGTAATTAAAATATGTAAATTTATTAATATTGCATTTTTATTATTGCATGAATACTTAAAAAGATGGTATAGAAATATACAAATAACAACATAATTGCCATATAATTATTATCTAGTTTGCGTGTACTTAAGATCGCCAAATTTGTATAAAAACAAGGAAATTAATATCAAATAGATAAATAATTTAATATTTATTGAATAATAAAAGAGGATGTTCCTGATTAATATTTTATATATATTATCATAAGTAGTACTGTGCATAAATCTTCTTTGGCACTGTCTTCCAAAGCAGTATGATCCCAATATAATAATCCTTGCCTTCCAAGTTCATAGGAAATATACACGTATAACCATAGATTACGGTACAACAAATACTAAAAACTACATTTCCATTATTTTATTTTAGTACTTGGTAAGTCTTTCGGGGGGGGCGGGTTCGGACCCCCTGGACCCCCCTTAAAATACGTCCTTGGTTACAAGTACTTGCTTTTGACGTTCATGCACATGCTGCCTAATTGGTTTGGTTTATTTTACGTCACTTTTCTTCCCCTTTTGGCTAATCGCGAGGATGAGGATGAGTGATGATATGATAAAATTGATGAAGGGAGACTCACAATGAACAACTATGCCCAGGCCGGAATTTGAACGCGGGATCCTTGGTCGTAGCAAGGTGTGTTAACCACTAAGCAAGGAATGCCGGCATGAATATGCTGCAATTGAACACAAAACATACAAGGACGCCCGAAATCTTATGAACAAGCGTCAACAGTCCGAAAATATTCCTGTTTCATATGTACAAGCAAATCTTGAAATTTATAATAAACTTATCATAAACATGATAATAATAATTATTATTATTTATACTATTCAAGTTTTATCAAAACTACAAATAATTTTGGCTTCGTCCATGATTGCCACCGATTTTTTTTTCTAATCAAGGAAACAACATTTTTACTAAAATATGGACGCAGTGTACGATCAATCAAGCCTATGCACGATATCTGAAGTATGAAGCCTACTAGACAAAAATGGATAAAGCTCTTCTGTGATGGAAACGTAGAAGGCACGAGAATACACAACATTATGTGTAAATGGTGATACAAGCATCTTCACCTGCAAAACTCCACACTGGCAGAATGGTGATTTCGCAGCATATTATCGGTTTTTGTATGTTATACGACAGATTAAAAAAAAATACACTGGCAACTGTGGAAAAGTGCGTCGCAGCTGCATATATATATATTGAAGCGCTTGTAGAGTAGAATCGAAACCTCACAGACCAAAATATTACTATGAAAAGTTGAACTTTATGCTCTCTTGTTGTGTTGTACTATTATACTCGGTATTTATAAGTTACAAGGGAGAGTCAAATGAGAAACATTAATTTGTTTCTTGTTTCTTATCTAGTAGATTTCTGTATGTAAGGTTGAACACGTTTCCTGCATTTAGCACAGACCTTTTGCTGATCTTCATATATTTCCAACTTTGAGTTGGTCTCTGGTATCCACCTGCAGTCACGTATGAGCCACTGCGAGGGCCTTTCCACCCATCTGCCTCTGAACTGCGCCCATTGTAGAACTTTCTCCTCCATTAGTAAAGTTGCTGGTGGGGTAAGCATGCACAAAGATACTGAATTTTCATTTGCCCAGAAATTTCTGTACGTTTTAGGCTGACAGAGGACAAGTAACCACTCCTCTTCACTGGTGCAAGTGTGTATAAGAGGTGCCATCTTTTAAATGACAAAAATGTCGTTTTGCTCACTTGATCAGTGTTGCAGCCTTGAAGTCGTTCTGTAAAGCAGTTGATACATCATGTACATTTCAGCTGTATAAAGTCTGCCCGACAATTTCTATTGGACTTTTAAGGTTTTCATTTGATCCTTGTAATACATATTTCTAATTTATTTAACTGATATAGTCGATACTTATCACCGTGTATCAATTTCGGTAATTAGGATAATTTGGTTAATGCGAAACACATGCACATCTTATTTATTAAAAAAATAATACAAATATTTAATAATTTTAAATAGTAACTGTCATTATTATTTAAGCAATTATTGATATGTATGTTCATTGTTTCGTACATCGTGTTCTATGAAGCAAATATATTTTATATTTTTTTCAGATGGGAATTATAATATAAACATTTTGAACTAATATAATGGTACATGATGTTTCTTTTCAGATTTAGTTTGGATTTGTGTTGAACTGACACGGAAATTCCTTTTTATGATAGTCTCCTTGTTCATAGTTATTTTTGGCTTGGATTTCCTGAAACAACAAGAATGAAATCTGTATCATGGTACATGATTTTTAAATATTCACACGTACACACACACACACACACACACACACACACACACACACACACACACACACACACACACACACACACACACACACACACACACACACACACACATAATATGTACACATACATAGGCTACATATATACATGCATGAAGTGCGTCTAACTTCGTAACAGAAAAGATTTCTCAAATTCTGCAAATTATTATTTGATAATTACCAACGTCACTCATTGTCTTTGCTCCGCAGTTTCGCATGGACTTACAAAAACAACTTTATGGTTTCCATCAATTTGTTGACTTCGTAAATACGTAAGTAATTTTTCAAAAAACTGAGAATAACTCGCATTGATTTGATTAATTCCAAATAGTAAATAATATCATGCACACACACCAGAATCTATTATGGCTGATGCATTATTATTTAAACTAGTATGAGTATCTACAGTAAAGTTTATTGAAATTATTATCATGGCATATTTCCTTATGGCTTCGCTTAATGTCTCGTCTAGCAATAAGCATTCACAACCATTGATGTACTTAATTGCAACTAATATTAACACTGAAATCCATCAATCAGTATTGACTTTAATTAAATATAATTTATAATCGTTGCTTTCTTTTCATACAATATTAAGTTAATTCATATCCTTGTGAATATTATCATAAATGTTTAATATCGTCATGGCTTTGTACTTCATTTTACTGCTTATCTTCTTTATTATTAGACAGAATTCTGTTATAATAATGGCTAACCGTTTGTAATCATTTCTGATTTTTAATGTATTTTGTCCTTTTACTGTAATTGTCTTTTTACTAATTTCATATTATTGTTAACACTGATTAGAACTTTGAGATATTATTATTCTTTCTCACAGTTAATTTCACTATAATAACCAACTTCATAACATATATCACTAACTTAGGCTCCATAAAATAATGCAATAACAATATTTCATAATCACTTAAAACATATAAACTCATAATTGATGTTAATACCAACATAAAACTAACAATACATATAATGTATTTTTAAACCAGATTTGTTAACTGTAAAATTAATACTAAGTGTTATACAACTTAAGAATTTTTCTTATTGACTACACATATTAATGAATAAGGCGGAAACAGACACGAGAAAACCATAATTCTGAGATTCAATTTTATGCTTCAGCCTGTAGCACAGTCGGATCCAGATTTTTTCATTTGATGGGCACAGGTACAGTCCCGAACACTTCTGGGTTATAACAATTCCATTAACTTTCAATGGAATCGTTACAACCCAGAAGTGCCCATGACTGTACAAGACGCAGTGGTAGCGTCGTCGCCTTGTAATCAAGGGGTCCCGGGTTCGATACTCGGTGGAGGCACATAGTGGTTCGGATCCCACTTTAAACTGTAGTTCCAGTCCCAATTAGCCTTACTGGACTTAAAAATACCAACTCAATGAATGAATCAATCAAAAGTACAAGGGTTTGTTTTAGGTCTAATTGTTGTCAGACAAACCAATCTAGACTGGGCCTTCAACGTGGAGCTAGTGGACGATGTACACTTACTGGCAATAAAAATTGGACACGTAGATCCTGAAACACTTGCTTTCGTGCAAGGCGTTATGTGTGTTGCCTATTGTACGGCGATAAGTGGATTTAAATAGCAAATTTTCAATGGCAACTTCGATCAGCGCCGTGGAGTTAGGCAATACACATAACGCTTTGCAGGGAAGCCCATGGTTCAGGATCTAGGTGACCCATTTTTTATTACCGGTGAGTGTACCTCCATCAGGAAACGAATCCTGGACCCTTTCATTATTAGGAGATAGCACTACAACCGGGAAGGAATAACCTGACAGTGACGTCACTCCCTGCTAAGTCAACGTTGCCAACTACTATGAAAGTAACCATGGCACGAGTAAGAGTACGAGCAGTAAAGATCGCGGTGCAAACTACCAATCTTCAATTTAATGTTAGCACTGTTAGATGTTTGTTTTATGTTTGTTTATTTTAATTATTTCATATAATTCGGCTTTCAGCGAACCTTCTGCATGCGGAATATTGTGAGATGACAGCCACGACTTCATTTCATCCTTCCTGCTGTTTGATTTTGGGATTTTTGCACTAACTTGTTATGGTACGGAGCATTGTCACACACAATATCAGAGTTTCGGGGTAGATTGGGAAGAAGCTGTTCTTCGAACCACAACATAAAATCATTAGTGTTAATCACCCCATGATAGTCCCCAGAAGTTGTTTTTGAAAGGAACACTAACTTCGCCCCATCCACAAATCCACTTTCACCACCGGCAATGCACAATAATAACCCTGGGACCCTTTCCTGTTGACACTCCCCCCTCCCCCACACACACCCGCGAATCTTTGGAATCCAGCCAAACTTTGGGGACAGTTTGGTGTGTGTTCACGAAACTTTGATCCATGTAAATGAAAGACCGCAACGCAACGATGCTGTTTCGTTCAAGGAGTAGCTTCCTGCTGCTTACGCTATGCTTTTTAAATCTGAATCCTAATTTTCTTATGATCATACGCAACGACCAACGCGAAACCTTAAAATTAATATTTTCTTGCAGTTCGTTCATCCGTTTATGTACGGTGACAACAATGCCTTTCGTGTATAAATCGTGGATTTTTCGGCGCACGACTGCTTCATCAAAAGAATCCAGATTTGTGACACGTTGCAGGGCGTTCGGTCGGTTTTTGCCCGCCGTTGAAAAAGGTTTTCCGCTCGAACTCGCAACACTTTTGTCTTTCTCCTTCAAAATTCTCCACACACAGAAAAAACTGGTTTGTTTGGAATTACCAAAAACGTTTGGTTGAGTTGTTTGGTTATGCTTTTTGTTTCCGATAACCAAATGTTACTTGTAATTACTAAAGCATTTTGTTTAAGAATACAAAAAAATTTGGTTAGACGAAATATGGTACTCGTAAACAAAATTATACACATTTAAGTGAAGAGAAACAAAACGTTTGGTTAAATTTACAATTAAACGTTTGGTTAAATTTACAATGAAACGTTTGGTTAAATTTACAATAACTAGATGTGTCATGGCGTCCGCACGTTCGAAAACCAAAATGCTGTATCTTTGAATGATCGCACGGTGAACTCCAGTGAATTTTGTGTCCGTCTTCAAGCAAGACAGTAGTTTGTCTATGGCCTGTTCTCAACGCATGTGCAAAGCACGAATGCGAGTGATTAAATCTGCAAATACAGTCTTTGTCTAGTCTAAGCCGTTCCTTTCTGAAAACTTTGTCGTCGACTCGTCGGACTGAAAACACGGACAGCACGCAACAGAAGAAATGTTTGTTATCCCAAGATGAGATGGATGATGTTACTTGGAATAACTTGCCGACATTTTCCGAGGTAAGTGAATAATTATATTTATTTTCTTTTCATGCAGTCTCATCGTTGAAACGTGGTGTTAGTGAAGTTGTTGGCCCGAAGGATACTTCTCAGTATTAACTACGTTCATTATAGTAGAGTGATATGAATATATATATTCGTGTATATATGCACAGTTTAGAATGGATTACTTGTAATTTTCATCCACCTAATGAAAGTAGCACTTTTTTGTATTCACATAACCTTGTGAAGGGAGGTTCATTGCCATTATGTACTGTACACCTATACCTGGAAATTTCTTCATCTGGCGATCCTCACCAAATTAACATCTTCGAATATTTATGAAGATGGAAACTTTTTTAAGGTTTAGTATTCTCAAGCAATTACACCAATATGCATCTGGCATAAAATTTCGAGGTGCGTCTAAGGTAGCTTATATCAAATATTGTGTGTGTGTGCAGAATGAGTGTTTGTAGTATTGCAAGTTAGTTGCCACATGTTTTAAAGTGTCCCTAGGTCCAAACTTCTATCTCTGTAATTAAAGTTTTCTGCAACTTCCATCCAAATGCAAATTACAGAAAATTATAACCCTTTATTTGAAGATGTGTAACTTTCACGAGATCTTATTTCACGATGAGGGGATACTGCATGTAGCATGTGCCTTAAATTTTTTTTGTACTCTTCATTGTTATCAGAAATGATGATTGCACAGCAAGTTTCAATGAACACATCCTTAGTTGAAACTGTAAGTGGTGAAAAATATACTTAAATTTATGTGTTGTGTGATAATTTACCATTCAAAATAGCTATTAGTGAATGAAATTGTTGGTCATGTTACGGTAATGCAGCCTGTAAGTACAAAAGAGCATTTCGGCAAAATATTATGTAAAGTAAAAAACTATTACTAAATGATGGATAATATTTCATTCAGTCATTGATTTACAAGTTAAATAACTTGCAGGAAAACGTAAAAATGAAGATTAATATGAGAGAGCCATTGAAACCTGCCTAACATACTCACCAGAGAAATTTCCCTCTGATTATTTTTTTAGAGAGGTACTAATGGATTGGATTTTTTCTTCAGAGGTACTAATAGAGACATTTCGTACGATGTAGAGATGGAAAGTAATGTGACTTTCTGAATCTAGAACAAAAACTAACGGTACTACTTTACTATACCGGAGACACCTATCTGATTTATTTCGCAATTTTTTACATTGATAACGTACTATTCTGCATTGTAGAACATTTCTTTAGGTGAAATAATGGATTTCTAACGAAAATAATGTCTATTTCTTACATACGATAGCCCCACGAACCATCACTGGGAAGAAGTGTGCCTAGTAGGTTAGGTTATGCCTGTTAGGTTAGGTTCCATTAGCACTCCTTTCGTTCAATTTAGCATATACGGACATCGGAATTACAAATTCCACGGCATCTTCCACACCCGGCAACAACTTCACGACGCATCCTCGACACATCATGTTGTAGCAGCAGCAATAGTGCGTATTGTGCTCTCGTGCAGAAAGCAAATGGCAGCAGCAGCAATAGCGCGTCGGAAATAGATTTTCGTAGAAATCCACATGCATTCGCATTAAAATGGATCAAAACTACATTCCCGAACATCAACAACGCTACAGAAAATGATTTGCCTAAGTACTTTCTCCTATAAATTTGAAGAAATCCATCTCCGGTATAGTAAAGTGTTACCAAACTAACTTCACCACCTGATGAAGCATGTCATTCTGTGTTAATAATTATATTGACCTTCATTTTTTTTATTATTATATTCAAATTTTATTGTCCCTTTTGAGTAATTTAATGAAAGTTTTTGAGAATGAGTGAATTTTTTGTTTAAGAACCTGAGTACATTTTTTTGACGACAACACTGCGTTCTGTTCTTCTCGCCACCTGGTGAAAGTAAGCGTTCCTTTTTAGATGAGATTGCCTTGTATGAGATATTTATTTCTTTGTTAATATTGGTGAGAAGAGCAAACAGTGCTAAAAACCAGAAATCACATGGTCACATGTTGGAAGTACGCATTTACTGAAGTAATTTTAATGCTAACAGCCCTAAACCAGATTTAGGAACGTACCCCTTCAACGTAAGTCATGCGACACTTGCAGTAGCAGTACAAATTATCTTATTTGATTCTTAACAAAACTGCATCTCATGCAAAGAGTATTGTGCAGAACCCAGTATTCTTTAACATGAATCATAATATGGTTCCAGAACAGCATGATTTAAAAATTCCGAAAACAAAGGCATCTAGATTCAAAACCTTTTGCAAATATGATTGTGGAATTCCTGGTGACAAAATATAACCACAATTCAACTGTGATTGCATATTCAAGTTCAACTTACATGTTAATTTACTAAATCACTTTGTGTAAAATTATGGAGAGTGTCATGGGATGAGTAACCATGTTTTCACCATTTTTCTGTATGTGGGAATTATTTTTGTGCTAGTGGTAATAACGTTAATACCAGTCTCACAAGGCACTTATGATAAGGCACAGGATAAAGTTAAATTTTTACGTTGCTAGGTTAAATAAGATTACTTTTTTGTGTATGAAATGCTACTGAATTGTAAGTAAAGGCTGATTTTGAGTGAGTAAGGTACAAATATATGTTGTCTGTTTATTCAAGTATAATCTCAATCTGAAGCTTAACCATTACAGTGCTGTTAAAAGTATTCTTAATTTTTTTTAAATGAAAAAAATGTACTTAGTCAGTGTATATGTATGTCTAATTGAACTAGCATTAGATAACTAGTTTCTCGGAACTTGAGCAGAATTAATGTCTATTAGAAGACATTATATATCTTCATATATTTTCACAAAATTGTTTTCGACATTCAATGTTCATATTTATTGATTTGATTCTAGTTAACTTGTGTGTTTGACACAACTTAAATGTTTTGCAGGAAATTTATTACATAGATCTAAAGGCTCAAGGACCAAATAAAAAAAAATGAAATGAAAACTTGTGGATCGATACCAAAATACCAGGAAAACACTACGTAGAAGTGGCGTTTTTGGTGCTGTGAGACAGCGTAACCAGCATGAATCTTACACCAGTTCTGTAGATGGTTTGACAGGTAAGCTGGATAATTGAATATAAATGGTACTGTAGAAGTTTTTAATGTAGGTTTATTCTTCTGTACTATTATAGTAACTTGTATAGTTCATTGTTAACCTCAATATTGTGAAGCACATAATATTTCTTTTCTTGAATGTATTTTTCTATTACCTTCCAGATTATGATAAAAACAACACTGACAGCAAAGCATGGTTTGATTACAATGTTGAGCCATGGAATTATGTGACTGAACACTGCAAGAAGACATTTGAATTGCCTTCGAGGCAAGAGTAAAACTGTACAGGAAATGTTATCATTGTGGCCAGCATTGAAACAATCCCAACCACACTGGTAAGCATATCTCAGACATGATTGTTCTTTCATTAGTTGAATTCTGGTTGCTGATTCAAAGTGAACTTTTAGCCCTGAAAACAAAGCGAAAGACAAACCCTGGTTGTCATATTTATCCCAATTTATCCAACACTTCTGCAACCCATGCATTTTATTTTTTGTTCCTTCCCTAATTTAGCATCACCAATGGCACATTATAAATAAAGCACTCAATTGAAGCATACCACTGAAAAAAAGCTGTATGGTACATTTCAGTGATTGCGAGAACAACGGGTTAAACCTGTAGTATGTTACTGTACTACAATAGAAAAAAACATAAAACCTTATGCAAGCCTGGTAACTCAGCACATTCCCAAAAGTATCATACATCGTTATTCGGTGGAATGCTTCAATTGTTGCGTAAGTGTCTTGTAATATTTTTTTTGTCTAATATCATGTGTGTGTGGTTGTAATTTTAACTGAATCCTAGGTAAGGATGCACAGAGGGCTTTTCTAGATGGTGTAGGTAGGACACAGAGGGGTGGGAGGTGAGTCCCCCAAGAAGGTTCTGTTCCCCTCATACATGGTTGAAACATTGATTGACCTCCTGGATGCCCATGGGCACGGGTATTTCATTGTGTTCCAACATTTACTTAATCAAATCACCATTCATTTTCAATGTTGTGAATGAACTACATATGAAATGAAATAACTGAAGACTAAAATTGGTAAACGTGAAAAGTGGCTGGTAGCCCTCTAAGTAGTTCAAAGGGCATATAAAGAGGTCACTAGTGTGCATGTTCTTACGGGCTGATGTGTGGAACGATGCGATTTCCCAACACTTTCGTTTTTGGCACTTAATACATTTACCACTTTTAGTCCTCAACTGTATACAATATAAAATTTGTTTCAAGTGCACATGGGCAAATCAGTATTGTACCCACTGTTTAAAAGTTTGTATGAAGACCACCATTTTGCTTAGTGACTACTTTTTTTTTGTATGTAGTGGAAGTGGCCATGACAAACAATTTATTTATAAGTCATGGATATAATAAACAGGGTATATCCTTTTTTAAAAAATCATGTGGCAACTGAAGAAAATAATACCAGAAGTTGATTATTCGCCAAGCTGTAAAAAATCTTGTCTTCCCCATGCTTAGGACCAGCCATGATGGTGTATAGGGAGTGTGAGGGTAACACACCCCACAATTTCTTGATCTCGTCGAAAGTGGGGTGTTGTGATCAGCACCATGCCCCTGACCACCTTCACTCCCCATTGTTTTTCCCAGGTATACATGTTATTCGCTGGATCCACTTTGATAGTTGGGGAAAAATTCCCACGTTTTCCCATCCGGGAGTCGAGCCTGGACCCATCGCATGGTAGTCAGAGGAGTTACGAACTGAGCAACTATGTCTAAGCTGCAGAGATCATATTCCTTACGTTTTTAAAAGGGGGGTTGACAGATTTGTCTCAGTCACATTTCTGAAGTGCACTTATACGTCATTCATTTCATGGGGTCCGTGGCAGAGTGGTTAGCACATAGCGCTACAATGCTAGGGGTTCTGGGTTCGAATCCTGGCCTGAGTATGAATGTTTGTGAGTGTCCATTCATCAATTTCATCATATCATCACTCATTCCTGTCTCTGCAGATTAGCCAAAAAGTGGCACAAAGAAGCCGAAATAAAATAAATAAAATCAATGCAAAATTTCTTGGGGCATTTTCAGAAAGCATACGCACTTGATGGTATGTGAAGGACTAAGGTAAGAATGTGAAAAACTCAAAAAGACATGTGGTGACATAAAAACTTTCTTTCAGAGGATACCTACCTTTTTTAGATTTTTAAAATGTATTTTAGGCTTAAATATTAACTTGAATCAATACTTACAATTTCCCTTCATTCATGGTCATTTTATCATCTGGAAGATATAGAAATAGTGTGAAATATGTGGACATATTGTGAACTTTTGAACTTTCCTTCATTGTACATATTAATAGTTGATTGTCACTTGAAAACACCAAGAATCAAATAATTTGCACTCAATTTGCACTGCAGATTTTTTCTTCCCAAGTTTTAATATTGTTTTCTATTTTTAAAAAAAAGATTTGCCACATACAGCATTGAATGAGAAAAATAACCTCTGTCAATAGGCTAAATTGTAATGTTAACAATATTTTTTTCAGATACTAAAGCAGCTATAATACTGACTTGCTGTCAGTTGTGCTGCTCAACTACCCAGATAAGGCATAAAAAAACTACCCACTGTGAATGCGTCTCAGGATAGCTTTGTCACATAAAGGTAACCAGTAAAGCTTAATAACTTATAAATTAATTATTTTGGGTGATGTTTGAATTGCAGATATATTAAGCAAATGTGACATCAAGTACAAATACAAATACAATACAATCCTACAAAAATAGGAGTTTCACATGCCTCTTGGTTTTGGTTTGAGTTGGTGTTTTAAGTCCACTTTATGCACAGTAAGGCTAATCAAGACTGGACCTACAGTTTTAAAGTGGGATCCGAACCACTGTCCCGTGTGCCTCCACCGGGTATCGAACCTGGAACCCCTTGATTAAAAGGCCACGACGCTACCACTGCATCATCGGGGAGGTCTCCTGTATGTCTCTTTTACGCTATTTGTTGGTGTATCTTTATCAGTATTCTTCCATGATTCTATAAAGAAGTTAATTGATTTCATCCACTTAATGTTTCATGAAACTTAGCATATACCTTCTGAAAATGTTTGGACTACAGTACTTCCCCTTAGCATCACACCATGCCATGCATACACATGTAAAGTAAGGGGGGTAAATCTCCACACATTGTCTATATTTGCTACAGTTGAAGTGATGTGATCAGCATCACATCTCAGTGGCATTTACCCCTCAGGTTTGCCCCCATGCACCCATTGATAAAATTCTAGGTGGATTGCATATAATTTCAGAAATGTAATACCAACAAGATCATCTTAAAAGTAAGGTATTACCAACTCTAGTCATTGTAATTTTGCCTCATGGGAACTCCATGTGCAGAACTGAATAATAAATGTGTTACTTAAAGATTTGCAATGCATTTACTTTCAATATAAAACCAGTAAGGAAAATTGTGCAAAGTATTGGATACTACATTATGTTATGGTACTCAAGTAATGGAATGTAATTCTGGTTTGGAGAACATTAAAGGGGTGGGCGTGGGAATATTTTTCCACATATTGAGGCTTGCCAAAAAGTTTTAGGATGGTCAACGTACCAAGCTGTTTAATGCAAATGTCTCATATTATTCCTTACAAGTTTATACGTCGTATGCTTACGGAAACAGAGTGAAGGTAGTATTTTAGGTAGCTTATTAGATATGCAGAGTGTATTTGTTGTTAAATTGCATAACTAATATTTTCAATAATTCATTTCATAACTTGAAAGCCTGATAATTTTACGTATAAGCAATAATTATGTTTTCTTTTACTTGTGTTGGTCCTTCCAGCTGTATTAATTTGACAAAAAATTTAATTTGTAGGGAATTGGAGATGTTGAGCAATTCATTGAAAACAAGAACAGAAAATTGGCATCATATGGTCTCACAAGACCTCTTGTGATATTGGTGGGACCTTCTTTGAGAAACATTACCCATGAGAGTGCTTGTGGCTTCTTCTTCAAAAATCTGTGTACAATATTTCTACAAAATGTGACATGCACATTATGTCTGTGAATACTTTATTCATGTGGAGGGGAATAAACAATGCGGTTGATAATATAAGACGTAAGCGAGTTACTAAAGATATATCAGTGAAACTTACTTGTAAAAATTCTATTAATTTCGGTGGCCTCTGCCACCATCCACTTGGGAACTCGATGCTTCACTGTTAGGCTGACTTCCGGTTTCTGTTGTTGTTTCCTCGACTACCGCTAGGGTTGCTGGTGTAGCCATTTCGTCTGCTGCGCGCAATGGGTTTGAGCTGTTGTAATAACGGGAGCCAAACAAGATGAGCCTGATCGCTGTTCAGCTCCTGGGTTGGTTGAACTTTAGGTGCCTTGCTAGTCCAGTAGTGGGTTGGGATTTTTTTGCTTCTGCTAAGTGCTGTTGTATACGCTCGTTGACAGATCTGATGGATCTGCCAATGTAGTTGCACTGACACTGGGCGTCATATATACCCGGGTTGTCTAGTGGGGAAAGGAATGATCTATTGTGTTTGCTCAGGGCACTGGCTATTTCGTTTATTGGTTTGTGTGCGAGTTTGATGTCACATTGTTCCAAGGTCTTGGCTAGGCTGTTGGATGTAGTCTGGTGGTAAGGGAAGGCAATCCATTTAGCTTTATCACTGCTGGCTGGGTGGAGTAAGTTAGGTTGTCGTACTTGCATTTCTGCTTTGCTGCACCATGTGGAGAGTTGATGTACTGTGTATCCATTTTGAACTCGTATGTCCGTCACTATGTTAACTTCTTCCTTCAAATCTTCTTCAATTGAACAGTGCGAGAAAGCTCTTCTGTAGAAGTTAAGCCATAAATTGGCTTTATGTTGGGGAGGGTGGTTGGAAAGGGAGTGAATATACTGGATTCCTGCCCCAGTTTTTCTATGTATGGCTTAAATTCTACAGAGGAGCTTTCTCGCACTGTTCAAGTGAAGAAGATTTGAAGGAAGAAGTTACCATAATGGCGCACATAGGACTTCCAAATGGATACACAGTACATCAACCCTCCACATGGTGCAGCAAAGCAGAAATACAAGTACGACAACCTAACTTACTCCACCCAGCCAGTAGTGATAAAGCTTAATGGATTGCCTTCCCTTAACACCAGACTACATCCAACAGCCTAGCCAAGACCTTGAATCAAACTCGCACACAAACCAATAAACAAAATAGCCATTGCCCTAAGCAAACACAAGAGATCATTCCTTTCCCCACTAGACAATCCAGGTGTATATGATGCCCAGTGTCAGTGCAACTACATTGGCAGATCCATCAGATCTGTCAACGAGCGTATACAACAGCACTTAGCGGAAGCAAAAAAATCCCAACCCACTACCGGACTAGCAAGGCACCTAAAGTTCAATAAACACAGGATCCAAAAAGTTTCAGTTAGGCATACATCACACACCCTACTCGACACCAAAATCAAAGAGACGCATGCCATTATGCACTTTCCGCACGAGCTGAATATGAACAGCGGTCAGGCTCATCATGTTTGGCTCCCATTATTACAACAGCTTACACCCATTGCGCACAGCAGACAAAATGGCTACACCAGCACCCCTAGTGGTAGTCGAGGAAACAACAACAGAAACCGGAAGTCAACCTAACAGTGAAGCATCGAGTTCCCAAGTGGATGGTGGCAGAGGCCACCGAAATTAAGAGAAGATTTACAAGCAAGTTTCGCGGATATATCTTTAGTAACTCGCTTACGTCTTATAATACTTTGATTGACCTAATTGGATTGTGATTTCTTGTGATGAATGCTCTTTCTTTTTAATGAAAACTATTGCAGTGCTAGTTATATTGTGAAATATATTAATTCTTAACCTAGATGTAAGTGTAGACTTGTGATACGTAACAAATTCAGATCTGTGCATTTTACCATAGAGCACGAAATGGTGGTGTTATATTTGTAACAACCATTATCCAAGTTTTTCATCACTTATATTGCACTTAAAATTTAAGCACATGGTATATTCAAATGGTGTCTTAAAATGTCGTGATGATGGATGTTTGAGACTTTATTGGCATAAAATAATTCATAAACCACCACAGGAGAACACATCATGCAGCTTGTGATATTGAAAATACTGCAAGTTCTGATGTGCCTGTTGAATTTGAAAGCAGCGAAGAAAGTAATGATCAGGATATAGATACACATCTTCAATTAACTGATGATGACTTATTTGGGGAAAACATTGAGCTGGAATGTGTAACATTCATTTCACAGCTGTATGCAAGGGCAGATTTAACTAGGTCACAGATCCAACACATTATATCAGTGGTAACCAACTTCTATGGGCCTCTATTGTCATCCCTACAAACAGAAGTTAAGGCAGCATTTCAGTGACCAAACCCAATAAAGTAAGAATCTGTGGTAAGAAAACTTGGTTCTCTGGAGAATGTTTTTGATGGCATGTCGTGGGAATATTTAAGAATAAAGTATTTAGAAAGCAACAAATATTTGGTTAAGCCTGTTGAATATACATTATCTTAGGGACAAGATTAGGAAACAGAACCTTTTCTGGCAAGCGTATCCTTACTTCAGTGCAATCCAAAGGACATTTCATTCCCCTACATAATATTCTGAGTGCTTTTCTCTGTCTCTTTTGTATTTGAAAGAGTTGTTGATTATGTTGCACAGTTGTTGCAATCAGATATATTGTCAAATTTCATCGAAGCCAAATTATGGCAAAAAAGTTAGAGCTGTTTGAAACCAAAAAAAATATTGCCTTTGTTAACCTATCTTGATGAATTTGAGACTAGCAATCCACTAGAATCAAATGCAGGGATTAATAAATTAGAGGCAGTATATGCAAGCATTCCATGTTTGCATCCCGAGTTCAGTTCTCTACTGGAAAATATTTTTTTTTTAGTTTCGCTCTTCCATTCATCGGACAGAGTACAATTTGGAAATAATGCTACATTCAGGGTCTTGATTCAGGAGTTGATATATCTTGAAAATGAAGGCATGTCAATAAACACAGAACAAGGGGAAGAAATATTTTTTTTAGTATTGGACTTGTATGTGGAGACAACTTTGGGGGACTCCATGGTATTGTTATGTTGAAAGTTTCTCTTCTTTGCATTCATGTAGATTCTGTAAAATTTTCAAAGACCGGCTGCAACGCAGCATTCACATAGGTAATGAGGTTTTTAAGAAGTAGATGTAATTATAGTGAAGATATTGCTATCAAAAATTAATCTTCAACTGGTATTAAAGAAGAGTGTGTATTTAATGAAATTTCATCTTTCCATGTGACAGAAAAATATTCAGTTGATATAATGCATGATTTGTCTGAGGGTGTGTGTGTGTGTGTATGTGTGTGTGTGTGTGTGTGTGTGTGTGTGTATGATCTCCTAAATGTCATGACATTACGTTATAACTATGAGGCTCTTTACGCTTGTTGAATTCTCATATTCAAGCTCTAGATGTTGGTTTTAATGAACAAAGCAACAGACCACCAATAATTCCTTTTACGCTAAGTTTCAAGCATCAGTTGCAGCAGGTAGAACTATATGTATCCAAAGAGGTTTCAATACTCCCTTGATTTATTTTGGACCAGGTGCTGAAATAGAAACAGCATCTCTTGCCTATTTTGCAGAAATTTCTGATTCGTTGCTTACAAAGCTGTGAATAGGCTTAATCATGTATCTGCAAAGGGAACATTATACAAACAAGGAATTATATTAGTTACTGTCATAACAGATGATTTCCCACAATTTGGTGAAATAAGTGATATTTTAGCTGACCAGTACTCTTCTGTTTATTTTGTGTTCAGCGAATTAAAAAAAAACAACAGTTTAAATAAGCATATTCATGCATATAAAGTATGTATAACACAAAGATATACTTGTGTTGCACACAGTGCTCTCATTGAACACAATCCAACATGTTTTGTAAATGTAAAGGATGACATGTATGTTCAAGGAATGCCATGTAGCAAAATTCTTCACCTTTAAGTAAGTCTTGAAGCTTTCCTGGCAACGAATGATCGAAAATATTCTCTCTGGCTATTGACCAGGTGAGTTGTGGAAAAGATTCCAAGCTTTTGAGAGCTAACGTCACTCTCATCTTCGGGGTAAAAGCTTGGAATCTTTTCCACAACTCACCTGATCGAAAGCCCAAGAGAATCTTTTCATTCCTCGCCTTTGTTCATATTTCCACTTTCATTATGTATGTATTATGTATGAATCCCTTACTAGATGACTTGTTTCCATTTAGCGATAACTTTGTTTCCTGTACCAACATTTTTATTTTTCATTGTTTTAATTTTTCAATAAATAACTGATCTTTACAAAGATTGATATTGAGTCATATAAAGTTTTGAGAAGTTTCATAATTCCTGCCACAGTATGGTACATGATCATTCTTAAACATGTTGTGAGGTATTTCTAATGATATGTTCATTTTGTAACCATTTGGGTAATTTTATTTTCTTCTCTGATGGCATATTTGTATTTACACATTGTACTCAGTGCAAGTAAGAGAACTAAGTACAAAGATTAAAATGTGATTGTTCTAATTGTATTTGATGTACAGTTTATGCTCTGAAGTATTTTTTTTTAATTATATTATTTGAAAATGCTGCAACTTGTGCATTTTATTTTATCCTGATGTTATTTCTTCTCATATGATATTTTTGTGTTTCTTTAAGCATTGCATGCTCATGCAATGAAGAATTGAGATATAAATTGGTCCTAATTGTATATGAATTTTATGATATGAAGTATTTTTCCTATTTTCATATTCTCTGAATAAGGTGTAACATGCATCTTATTGTTAATTTTTTCTCATGACTTTATTATTTCTGTAAGGAAATTACATTGAAACATTTGAAAATATTTGTTTTACATGGATGTACATTTTATGTTATGAGAAAATTTAAAAAAAAGTTTATAACTGAAAAATTCTGTAATTAAAAGATCCATCGAATGGTCTCATTTGATTTCCCTTGCGCAGCTTGATCTGTGATCATGTGTGAAGTGGCCAACTTAAAAACTTTTACTAGTTTTTATGTTCAAGGTCTGCCCTGAAATGGGGAAATCTGCATTCTTTTGCAGAGGCTTATTCTCCTACGTTATCTGGTATACCATCGGTAAACAAACTTGTTATACTGTATAGAAATTGTCGGAAAATTTGAAATTATCGATCATCTGTTTTTTTTTACTTGCATGCCTGCCTTGTTTTTTTTAAAATTCATTTGTATCTAATTAATATATAATACATACATACAATAAATAAGAATTGTGTAAAATTGGGCCAAATTTTCAGCATACGCCACAGTTTTCTTGTTTATGGTTTCTTCATGAATTTGTTTTTTTAGCACTAAGGATGCTAACATTCCAGCTAGTAAACTATGTAGTCATGTTTAACATATTTACCAAATTTGGTAATTGAGAATTTGTTTCCTCTAGACAAATAATTTGGAAATGATAAAAATATTGCATGGTAAAATTAGCCACATTTAGTAATTCTGAATAAATCATTGTGTTATTCTAAACAAATCATTTGGTAAACATAAATATAACTGCTTGGTAACATCAGGCAAATTTAGTAGATTTTACTAAATTATTTTGTTCCTGTAGCAAAATATTTGGTAATGATAAACAACAATTAACCAGGTTTGGTAAATTTGATTAAATTATTTTGTTACCCAAAACAAATCATTTGGTACCCTTAAGTAAATACATTTGGTAAAAGAAGCAAATTTGGTAATTTTGACTAAATTATTTGGTTTTTCTAAACAAATGGGCTAGATTTGGTTAGATTTACCAAAATAATATTTGGTATTGGTAACCAAAAATTGTTTATGACAAACAAATAGAACTTGACCAAATCTTTTGGTACTGGTGAACAATTGTTTGGTTGATGCCTATTTAAACAAACTATTTGTTCACCACTAACATTTTTTTGGTTAATCCAAACAAACATTTTTCTCTGTGCATACATATTTCACTGACACCTGTCGCCACGGACGTTCTGTGAACAGCTGTTGTTTTGTTTTCATCGCACTCAAAGTACTTATACACATTGAAAACTATTTCTCTTGCATCGTTGTGCAAGGGCTCACCTTTCTTTACGCTACTGCTCATTGTACAACAATAACAAAACCAGCAAGAAAAACCTTCCTAACAAAGAAACAAATTAGCCTGCAATCCCTCGCTCGTAGCTGCTGTTTGTTAGACTAATGTAGCAGCGTGGGGGTTTGTACGCCTGCACCACCCCTCTCGGAATGATTTCGATTGGTTTGCACGTCACCTTGTCGTCCGCTCTAGCGAATGAGCCTTCGCTTCTGGAAGGAGAAGTGAAGGTGGGAGATGACGTCACTGCCAAGTTATTCCTTCTGCGCTGTAGCAGATTTTTGTAAAATACAAGTACAGGATGAGTCAAAAGTCCCTGCCACCCCTTATAAAATGAAAGGGAGTGTAGATTGCAGCAATTGGTCATGGTAGTAATATGTTAGGCCTAGGGGGAAACTTTTTGGTGCATGTCATGACAACGTCCGCCATCTTGGTGACCGCCATCTTCGATTCAACTTCATTTCTTTAAATGGGAAAGGGGGACATGTGGGGTATGTTTTTTGGCTAGAATTTCGCCAGGAATTCAGTGGTGAAGTCAGATTCATGAAAACTTTAATGATAAGGAAGTTATGGGCATATGAAAGTGATAATTATGTTTTATTTGCAGGTGCTAAACCATGCCATTGACCAAGGTCGAACGAATCGAGATCATCGAGCTGTGGAGGAGCAGAAGTGCCCGTGCTGTAGCTCGTGATTTCAACGAACGGAACCCTCAACGGAACCCAGTGTCGCACGTTCCAGTGTCCGAATTGCTGACCAGGTTCGAAGAGAGCGGTACAGTCCAGGACAAGCCACCTTGTGTGTGTTAGTAAACATGGGATATATTTTACCCAGAATGCTCTCACTTTGTTTTCGTCAGTCAATGTTATTTCAATCAAGCCCTGGATTCGATTTCCAGTGTCAACAGTCCTGATTAGTGTATTTTGGAAAACTTTGATTAATTATTTTAATATCTGCAAAAGGATTGTTCCAACAACTTTTGTTCGTTGTAATATATCGCTATCAAACCTATATTTTATTATGCGTCTCTTTGGGAGGGGCATGTGCACCCGTGTCCCTTTCGCTAAATCCGACAATGACCACATGGTAGAGTGACCATACATTTCAGAGTCGTGTCCATATTATTAACA
Organism: Lepisma saccharinum; assembly: GCF_977018435.1. NCBI lineage: Eukaryota > Metazoa > Arthropoda > Insecta > Zygentoma > Lepismatidae > Lepisma > Lepisma saccharinum. The sequence goes on from NC_139246.1 coordinate 8,849,335, forward strand.
AAAACACAATTTGTCCGTTTTATTAAATTTGAGAGACATTTCAGGCTAAAAATAATGTTGATGGAATTTAAAAACAATGCAGTGGCAGCGATTTGGTTCTAAAACTTCAGGAGGGGCAAGGCTCAAAAACTGGGGGCTAGAACAGTTTACTTTCCCTTAATACATAAGTTTTGAAACGTTTCCGGAGCAAAAATTGGCAACAATTGGAGGAAGTCAACTGCCCCTTCCCCAAATGCCGCCACTGGACAAGAAACACTATGTAAGTCACACTGAGAATAATAAGTAGCTACCTTTTGACAACGGAAGATCATATTTCAATTATATATTACTTACGTGACCCATGCTTCAATAAAAAATAATAATAAGTTAACAATAATAATAATTATATAATTAGACCCAAACAAATTTTGAGGAAGGGGGTAAACTAACCCCCCCGGGCTGTCCCGATTTTGGGTCAAAACATTATGGTCACCCTACCACAAGGTCATCAAGAGCGACTGTATCAGGGTGGAGGCGGGCTTCTGCAGGGGGTTGCCGCCAATAAATAAAGTCCTTGTGCTCTCTACACGAGGATGGTGTACTTACCACCAGCTGATCCAGCTTTTGCAGCACCATTTGCACTTCCACCAGAAAGTCCACTTGAAGCACCAAGATCAGCACTTAAACTTTCAACAGCTCTTCCATCTACTCCCTGGTCAATTCTAAATCCCTGCCGACCAGTTGGTCTCTCAGCTTTAGAGCCAACCATTACTGGCCCTACACAAGACATTTGTCCAAGGATCTAGAAAATATAATTCGAGACTCGTATGACATTATCTGTACTGGACTATGAAGAGCTATTTTTACAGAATATTATACGTAGTATGATTTGGTGGTGTGCCTAGGAAATTCGAGGTGCCTAGGAAAACCTGCGTGGCATGAGATTATGAAATTTTAGGCTCTTTCCGAAAGGTCCAAAAAACAGTGTTCTTATTTATTATCTCAAGTATGATTACACTTAAGCTTACGGTCAGAGGCGGCGCCAGGGGTGGTGCGAAGGGGTGCTTGCACACCCTATAAGTTTCTGATTCTCGGGACAGAAGGTAATGTATCCTTGCCTTTCGGCATCAATGTTAAGTGTAACTTACACTGTGCTACAATTAGGCTGTAAAACAAGCAACTGGGTCAGTTATTGTGTCTGAATTGAGAAAATGGAAAAATGGTTATCTTTCAATATCGAAGCACGTGTTCGAATCATTGTAAAATGTCAAGAAGCATTGGTTGTTTGACTCAAATTATTACATTTTAGCGATAATATTATATTTAATTTACAGTTATAGCAAACACTGGCGTACACAAAGCGGAGTAGATGAGGCTACAGCCCCCCTCTACATTTTGAGAAAATCAAACGTCGTCGCCTTCTAATCAAGGCACCGGTTTGATACCCATGGTACACACCGCACTCGGACGACGGAGGACCAGGGTTCGAATCCCGGCCTGAGCATGGTGTGTGTCCCTTCATCAATTTCATCATATCATCAGTCATCCTCATCTTAGCGATTAAAGTAGCAGAAAATGGTAGTAAAATAAACCAAGTCAATGAATCTATCAATTAGACTAAGTTCTGATTAGCCCATTTGTGCACTTGAAGTGAACTTGAAGGGGGGATCATAATTTTGAAATGAAGACAGTAATGAATCGCGAAAAAAGAAAACGGTCAATGCAAACTCGTCTTCAAATGACCCCGAATGAGCATTTTTGTCTTTTAACAACTTTTAAAACGAATTAAAAATATTTTATAGTGCATCTTCCCCCTACCTAGAACGCAGGTATGTGATATCCACTTTTAACGTTCCAGCTAGCCTCCTTCCGGGAAAAATCTGCGTATGATAGTGATTGCATGAATTTCTGTTATTAGAAATGTTTTAAAAAATATTACAAAAAATATCCCACATATGGTACTTTCCATACTTGTGCCATTATTAGCAGAAATATATTTCTTATTTGACTTTACTATTTGGTTATTTTTAAGACCAGTTAGCAATTATTATAAGTTTTCAATTTTGTTCATTATTATAATTTACTAGAACGTAGAACACACTTTTCAATATATCAATATGCTGATGATTTACAACAAGAATATAACGTACACGTACCTCTAGACAGATGACGATGGAAATAATCAAATGCGTTACTCTTCTTGACATATCTAATCCTTTTGGTAATGTATCTGCAACGTGAAAGTAAACACGAAATATTCTTTAAGAAAAAGCAAAATCCTACAGATATTAGAAACTGGTAGTGTTAATTTGTCGATCTAACTAACTAACTAACTAACTCTCTAGCCTTCTTAAACCCGAAGGTTCATGGTTGCAGCAACACAGGCCTTCCATCTTTCCCTATCTTGAGCAAGATCTATATACTCTTTTCCATCCCTACAGTTTTCCTTTAGGTCCATCTCAACGTTGTCCCTCCATCTTCGTCTTGGCCTCCGTACAGGTCTCTTACCATCAGGTTTCCCAACAAGAATCCTGTAAACTCCTCTTTCCTCTCCCATTCGTGCCACATCGCCTGCCCACCTGAGTCTTCTTGATTTAATTATTCTAATAATATCTGGACATGAATACAAATTATGTAGTTCTAAATTATGTAACCTTCTCCACTCACCTGTCTCCTCATCCCTTTTAGGTCCAAAGATTTTCCTAAGGATCTTATTTTCAAATACTCTCAATTTATGTTCATCTTTCAATGTAAGGGACCAAGTTTCACATCCATAAAATACGACAGGCAAAATTACTGTTTTGTATATTTTAACTTTTAGTTTCTTAGATATTAAACGAGAAGACAAAAGTTTATGAAGAGAGAAGTAACATGCATTTCCTGAATTAAGCCTACTTTTTATTTCCTCTTTAATATAATTTTCATTTGTTAATAGTACTCCTAAGTATTTGAATTTGGAAACTGGTTCAAACGAGTTGTTATCAATAATTAGATTTTGATTATTACCTAACACTTGGTTTCGGCCTGTAAGTTTGTCGATCTAAACTTGAAATTTTTTGCAACTGTTTGTGTGTGCGTGATTGTGTGTGGTAAAAATGGCAACGCCGCTCACACTGACAGCCTGCAGTTTCATCGGACATCGCTGTGTGCGGTGTTGCCATTACCCATATACATCTTTATTCCTTTGAATAGAAATCGGTTTCGCAATGTCAATTTCAATAATAATGGATTTTTAAAACAGACCAATATTGTACTTTGTTGACAAGAAATGTCCCTCTGTTGACAAGAAATGACGTCTCACGTGTTTATCTTTATGCACAACCTTTACTTACACCGCTCCCTTCTCCGTATATACATTTTTCCATTACAGATCCAATATCAACTGCTCCTGGTTGTCTAATGCCCCATAACACAGATAATTGCACTTATCAAGACTTGACTCTACGAGTGCACTATTTACCATAGCGCTAACCCGCCCCCGCTGTTTATCACGCAGAGGTCCCTAAACTACGGCGCTCACTCTGTGTGCATTTCTATACATCCATAAAAACGGTCTCACTCGATCGGACCTTGTATCGAAGTCTCTGCGAGCCTGGGATTCTGAGATATGAGAGCGTAACAAGTTGAGACCGGTATTTATACCCCGACAAACGACCCACCCCTCAACCGCCGGGGCAAGATCCTATTGTTATCTTTCAAACGGAGAAGCCGTTGAGGGAACACAACCGTTGGTTGCAAAAAGGAACCTAGGCCAGAGCACGTACACAGAAATACACTTTTACATACATATTTCCGTTTTTGCAGCTGTGTGCGTAAAAGCCACACAGCAATTCGTAGGACTACCAGTACCAAGAAACTGTTTTTTGACATAATTTAAAAATCTAAAAATTAAGAATTGTGTTTAAAACGTTTCTGTCACCACCGTACTAATATCTCATCATGATCGGAAAACCCGTTTTTTATTAATAGAGTTTTAAAGAGAGAGATCGTTTGAAAAAAACCTGCACTTTTTGTTTCCACGACGGTTAAAATTAGAAGGCATACTCGAAAAATATTGTAGTTAGCATAGATTAACACAGAATCAAATAAGCTAAGTTTTGATGTAACTCGTTTTAATGTAGGTATACTGGTTAATTTTTAATCGGAGTCCAAACTCCAGTATCTATAATTTGTAATCCGACAATAAGATTTTCGTTGTTAAGCTTTGCCAATGTTGGGAACTTGTATTTGTTCCATCAATTCCTACTGTACCAATTTTTGAAGATTCGAAAGAAACAATAGAGAGTAGAATTTTTCTCATGCAACATTGATTTACTCACCTATGGATATAACCTTCTGAAAAAACAATTTTGCAGTTACTGAATCTTCTGAACAGGGTGTTATCTTTATGTAGCAAAGGGGAGTGAAAATGAAATATTATTGCTCACAGCAGAAACTGTCGTGGTTACTGATATACAAAGCGAAATGTCATCACGCGGTGCATGACTATGATAGGGCACTTGAAACGTGCGTTCTTTAAGATTATGAGGTTGGTTAAAATAATTCCAAGAATCATGACATTACGTGTAAAGATGTTTGATATGGCAACCCTGACAACAGTGTGGCAAACATGACAACAGTGTGGCAACCCTAACAACAGTGTGGCAACCCTGAAAACAGTGTAGCAACCATGACAACAGTGTGGCTACCCTGTCAAAAGTGTGGCAACCCTGACAACAGTGTATAACAAACGTTTTTAGTTTTCCACCAAAAGCTGGTCTCTACCACTCTCTGTGAGGAAGCTTTTAGTTGATTCTTACTTTTAAGGTGTTGTGTTTGTTTGTGCACGTCCCTTGACAAAGTGGCACAAAAAGCAAAATAAAATAAAGCAAATCAATTAATCAATCAATCTATGTAAGAATTTTAAATAATGGGACATTTCCCCGTATTCATTGAAGGGTGCAAAATGGCCAAAAGTGCCGACCCACTCACCTACTTTTAATCGATGAATCGTAACTTTACCTGGCAAACTTGTTGCAAATTCTGTTTCATTGGCAACACCAATGAAACAGACGATGGCGCAGTAGTAGCGTCGTCGCCTTGTAATCAAGGGGTCCCCACTATAAACTGTAGGTCCAGTCCCGATTAGCCTTTTTGTGCATAAAGTGGACTTGAAACAATTCAATCAACCATTCAACCAACCAACCAATCAACCAATCATTCAACAAACCAACAAACCAATCAAACAATCAACCAACCAGTCAACGAACCAGCCAACCAACCGATCAATAAGCAACCAACCAACCACTCAACCAACGAACCAACCAAGCATCCAACCAACCAATCAACGAAACTCGAAGTTTTTTTAAAACGGTAACGATTTGAAAAGAAAATAGCTCCGAAGTGAGACAAGACACGATTTCGTTTTGAATTCAGGGACGAGCCTAGAGCGAGACCATTCTAGATAGAATGAAAACTTGTGGCAAGTTTGCGGTAGCTTGCTTGTAACTTGATTAATTGAATTTGGTTATTTTACTTCGCTTTTCTTGCCCCCCTTGCAGAGATGACTACAACCACAGATAACGGTATATCTATACCCTTTTCAGTGCTACAACACTGACACCCTGTGAAAAATCTTGGTATTACAGCACTGGTTGTAAATACATACAGGATACAGAATATTTTATATGAAAAGTATGCTCTGTTGCTGTGTTGTACTGTTATACTCGGTATTCATAAATTACAAGAGAGTCAAATGAAAAAGATTAATTTGTGTTTGTTTCTTATCTAGTAAATATCCGTATGTACGGTTGCAAAAGTTTGCTGCCTTTAGCACAGACCTATTACTGATCTACATATATTTTAAACTTTGAGTTAGTGCCTGTATACCCCAAGAGGAATAAGTCTTTGGTACCCACGTGCAGTCACGTATGAGCCACTGCGAGGGCCTTTCCACCCATCTGCATCTGAACTGCGGCCATTGTCGAACTTTCTCCTCCATTAGTAAACTTGCTGGTGGGGTAAGCATGCACAAAGATACTGAATTTTCATTTGCCCAGAAATTTCTGAAAGTTTTAGGCTGACAGAGGAGAAGTAACCACTCCTCTTCACTGGTGCAAGTGTGTATAAGAGGTGCCATCTTTAAAATGACAAAAATGTCGTTTTGAAGCTCACTTGATCAGTGTTGCAGCCTTGAAGTCGTTCTGTAAAGCAGTTGATACCTCATGTACATTTCAGCTGTATACAGTCTGCCCGACAATTTCTATTGGACTTTTAAGGTTTTCATTTGATCCTTGTAATATATATTTCTCATTTATTTAACTGATATAGTCGATACTTATCACCGTGTATCAACTTCGGTGATTAGGATAATTTGGTTAATGCAAAAATCAAGCACATCCTGTTTTTTTTTAAAAAAATAATACAAATATTTAAATATTTAATAATTTTTAATAGTAACTGTCATTATTATTTAAGCAATTATTGATATATTTTATATTTTTTTCAGATGGGAGTTATAATATAAACTTTTTGAACTAATATAATGGTACATGATGTTTCTTTTCGGATTTAGTTTAGATTGGTGTTGAACTGACACGAAAATTCCTTTTTATGATAGTTTCATTGTTCGTAGTTATTTTCCGCCTTGATTTCCTGAAACAACAAGAATGAAATCTGTATTATGAAACATGGTTTTTAAATATTCACAGATACACACACACACACACATACATATACGTCCATACATGCATGAAGTGCGCCTCCCCGATGGCGCAGTAGAAGCGTCATCGCCTTGTAATCAAGGGGTCCCGGGTTCGATACCCGGTGGAAGCACATAGTGGTTCGGATCCCACTTTAAACTGTATGTCCAGTCCCATTTTGACTTACTGTGCATAAAGTGGAATTAAGACACCAAATCAATCATGCATGAAGTGCTTTCTTTTCATACAATATTAAGTTAATTCATATCCTTGTGAATATTCTCATAAATGTTTAATATCGTCATGTAGCTTTGTACTTTATTTTATTGCTTATCTTCTTTATTATTAGACAGAATTCTGTTATGATAGTGGCTAACAGTTTATAATCATTTCTGATTTTTAATGTATTTTGTCCTTGCAATATAATTGTCTTTTCACTAATTTCATATTATTGTTAATACTGCTTTGAAGTTTTAGATATTATTTAACCAAACACTCCTCACTAATAACATAACTTAACCGACTAAACCCTTCTTTCTCATAGTTGAATTGACTATAATAACCAACTTAGTAACATATATCATTAAGTTAGGTTCAATAAAATAACACAATAACAATATTTTATAATCATGAACATGTATAAATTCACTTAAAACATATACAACTTTGAAACTCATAATTGATGTTAATACCAACATAGAAATAACAATACATAAAATATATTTGTAAACCAGATTTGTACTGAAATTCAGAACAAGTATAGTCACTCACAACTGTAAAATTAATTATTTTCCTGTAGTTTACGGTTATGACAAGCATAAGAAAACAGTTTTTCGTTGTGACATTTCAGGAGAAAACACGCTCCCTTCATCAGACATTTATTTTCATTTTGACTAAAGATACAGTTACAACAATGGCTAGAATTTTTTTAGACAAAAAGAATCCGTTATATAATGGATGTTGTCAATGTTACATTGTTGTAATATAGCAACGTAACTGTGAAAAGAAGCCATATGTTCTATTTTGAGATTAAAAAAATGATCACATTTTTTTTTATTTAAAATTATGAATCATAAATATCATTAGGTAATTCAAAGTCTTCATTGTTTTCAAAAAGTCTCTTGATGTTTTCTGTTACATTAAATTTTAAAGATGGTGGCTTACTCCATTTGAGAAAAAGAATAATATATAACCGTAAACTACAGGAAAAGAATTCTACAATGCAAGCAATGCGAACATACAAGAAAAGCTGTAAAGTTAAAATTGAGTGTTATTACAACTTAAGATTTCTTTAATTGACTACACATATTAATGAATAAGGTAGAAACAAACACGGGAAAACCGTAATTCTGAGAAAAAACTTTTTTATGCTTCAACCAGTAGCACAGACGGATCCAGATTTTTTCATTGGAGGGGCACAGATCACCACAGGTACAAGGCGCAGTAGTAGCGTCGCCGCCTTGTAATCAAGGGGTCCCGGGTTCGATACCTGGTGGAGGCACATAGTGGTTCGGATCCCACTTTAAACAGTAGGTCCAGTCCCAATTAGCCTTACTGGACTTAAAAATACCAAATCAATGAATGAATCAATCAGAAGTACAAGGGTTTGTTTTAGGTCTAATTGTTGTCAGACAAATCAATCTAGACTGGCCCTTCAAAGTGGTGCTAGTGTACGATGTACACTCACCGGCAATAAAAATTGGACACGTAGATCCTGAAACACTTGCTTTTGTGCAAGGCGTTATGCGTGTTGCCTAACTCTACGGCGATATGTGGATTTTAATAGCAAATTTTCAATGGCAACTTTAACCACCGCCGTAGATTTAGGCAACACACACAACGCCTTGCAGCGAAGCGAGTGTTTCTGAATCTAGGTGGTCCATTTCTTTATTGTCGGTGATTGTACCTCCATCAGGAAACGAATCCTGGACCCCTTGATATTAGGAGATGGCATTAGCAGATTTTTGTAAAATACAAGTAGTTCCAAGTTACGTGTGTTAAGCCGGCTTTAGACGAAAACATTTCCTTTAACATATTTGCTAGCATGTATGCTACGTAAATGCTTCCAAAAATCTTATAACCGATAGTACTTTTACACGAAAGCATTTTATGGAACATTTCGGTTAGCTGTTTCAATTACAATGTACAATACATAGCACGAAAGGGACGTCGACTTACACTGTCAATGAAGTGTACCTTGTTTACAATTAAAAGAGCTAAAATATTCTTCCATACGTGTACAGTAAACGTTGTAAAGTATATATATATATATATATATATATATATCTAATCAGAGCCATTCTTCTCTACCTAAAACCAATTAATTCTAAGCGATATTGATCTCGGTTGAATAGTTATCGAAGTTTAAAAATTTGAAGTGATACCTTGTTTAAATCTCACGCGGCCGCCATTACAGCTGCACTCGTGACCTAGAGGTCGCTTCTGATTGGTTACGCTACGAAAAATGATACAGACCGAGCCTATCCTTGACAAATGCCGTAAGATTTTTCACTTTACGTGGTAGCTTTTTGATCATGGGTTAAATGTTAAGAAAAATGCTAAGGTAATATGCTTTCGTCTAAAGCGGGCTTTAGCAATGATTTCAGAAAGGGATAAGGTCATAAACATGGGAAATATTTTACCCAGAATGCTCTCGCTTTGTGACAATCAGTTAATGTTATTGTAACCAAGTCCGATGTCAACAGTCCCGATTAGTGCATTTATGCTAAACTTTGATGAATTATTTTACTATCTGGAAAATAATTGCTCTAACAACTTTTGTTCGTTGTAATATAACGCTATCAAACCCTTTATACAGTGCGTTCATTTTGACTCTGGGCTGAGATAGCTCGTGACATGGCGCAGATGCCGGCATTTTCGTCCCGTAACGTCTCCCTTATTTACGCACATATCTTTACGCATGTAGACAATTATATTTACGTGGATGGATCACAAAAGAAAGGTTACAACAACAAATGAAAAAAAATAACACAATATGAGCTGGTATGAATTGATGATGTATTCTAAGAAGGTTACACACACATCACTTTTCCACATAATCGCCAAGGCGATTGAGACTTTTGTCAGACCGCTGGACCAACTTGTTGATCCCGTCTTGGTAGAAATCATGACCCTCATTGAACCACTTCGTGGCAGCTGCCTGGATGTCATCGTCGGACGAGAACCGTGTTCCAGACAAGGACACTTTCAGCTGGGTAAAAATGTAAAAGTCGCTGGGGGCCAAGTCCGGGTTGTTTGGGGGTTGCTTCCACACTGCCCACCTGAAACGTTGCAGCAACTGTTGAGTCCGGCGGGCCGCGTGGGCTTGCATTGTCATGATGAAGACACCATCACTCAATATGCCTGCCCGTTAGTACGTCAAGACCTACACCATTTCGCAACATGTTGTCTACTGATAACACTCTCACCGTACACTTCCGCTAGTTGACGATGCGATGATTATCCACTACCAGAACATTTCTCTCCCACAAGAAGAGTTATGACATTTCGACGGCAGAGCAATTCTGCAAGCGTTTCGCCATTGCATCGGCTACTACGGCACTAAGGGTAAACATAAAGTTGTCGAAACTAGTGACGCGTATATGACGCCATCTGTTGGACATCCGGGTAAACCAATTACTTACCTCCTATTTCGTGCATTCACAGAATGCTTGTTCTAACCTTCTATCTGATCCATTCATGTATATTGCATAACGAGTATATTAACCTGTGTTTTAAGAGTTGATTAAAGTTGTTCACGAGCTATCTCGGACCAGAGTCAAAACGAACGCACTGTATTATACTTAGTCATCTCTTTTGTCAGGGGCACGTGCCCCCGTGTCCCTCCCGTCAAGGGCATCAAGCCCATACCACTTAATGTATACGGATGGAGGGCAGGTTTCTGAAGGGGGTTCCCCCATAAAAGTAATTTTGTTTTTTACAAGAGGATGGTGTACTTACCACCACCTGCACCACTGTTTGATCCAGATCCTACACCACCACCTGCATCAGCACCTCCACTTACACCAAGTCCTACACCACCATTTTTAACGCTCCCACCTGCTCCCTGGCCAGTTCCACCTCCCTGCCGACCAATTGGTCTCTCAACTTTAGAGACAGTCCTTACTTGCCCTACAGAAGACATTTGTCCAAGGATCTATAAAATATAATTCGAGACTCGTAATGGCATTATCTGTACTGGACTATGAAAAGCTATTGTTACAGAATATAATGGTACACTATACACCCAAGAGTAAACGGACACCCAAGTGAATGTGGCGGTAGTGTCATGGTCTAGGGTTGTTTTTCCTGATTTGGGCTCCAGTCATTAGTTTTGGTCAATGGCAACAGTAACAGTGGTGTTGATGAGGACATTTTAGACAACAGCATTCTGCCCACACTGTGGTAACAGTTTGAAATGGTCCCTTTTCGCTATCAGCACGATAATGACCCAGCTTATACAGTAGGATCCATTGCATCGTGTTTGAGGGCAATCAGATGGATATTCTTAGCTGGCCCGCTCGAAGCTCCGATTGAAATCCTATACAACTTCTTTGGGATGAACTGAAGCGTCGGTTGCGTGCCAGTTCCACTGGAACGAAAACCAGCAATGAACTATTCACGAGGCTACAGGACGAAAGAAAGAAAAAAACACCAGCAATATACCAGAACTTAGTGGAAAGCCTGCCCCGAAGAGTAAATGCTGTAATAATAGCGAAAGGAGGTCCGACATCTTACTAGTTACCTGGCTGATGTCTTTGGAATGAACAGCACTGGGTGTCCACTGACTTTTGGCTATATAGTGTACGATTTGCTGCAGTATCTAGGAACATCTTTGTGTTATGATCTCATATTTTAGGCGCTTTCCTAAAAGTCCAAAAAGCAGTTTTATTATTATTATTATTATTTATTTGAAGTAGGGTTATACTTATGCTTACAGTAAAGGTACTTCATATTGATTCTGTAACTAAAAACAGCACAGTTATGCGAATTGTTTACAAATGTACATAATATGGAATCTTACAAATTATTGTATATTAGATCACAGACTGGGATAATGTCGCTTAATAAGAGGTTGTGTGGTTGCAATTGCCTGATGATATTTTTGTACAAATGTATATAATGCATGTAGAACCCAGTCTTGGTCTTGTCGGAAGTGACGTCACATAGTGCAGTTCGAAAGCGCCAAGTGCACGAGCAATCGAGGCCGCAGCTCGCGAGATTGCAGTCTTCTTAACTAGACTTCTCCACTCGTTGTTCACTTGTTTCAAATCGTGGAAGTCGAAACACAACCATCGTTCTTCTAATGCATGAAAACTGAAAATGTAAGCGTAGGAACTTTTTAAAGTGCTATATGATTTGTATGCTGAAAAACAAGTGTTTAAAACGCGAGAAAAGCAATGTGTTCTTAGTTTCACCTACTGATCGTATTTGGCGCTGCAATCGAAGTGCAATTCGAAAGATTTCCGCTTCAAGTCCTGTGCTTCGAGACCGATCTCCAAGGGTGTTCGTTTCAAGTACGTTCTTGCACTTTTCGGACACGGCCTTAGAATTCGTACCTCCATTTTGAGACCTTTTTTCCTAAAATTGACATTCCTGTTTAGGGAAAAGGGAGTAAAAGGACACATTAATACCCGCTAACTCCTAAGGTAAGCCACTTGTTCTTCAATGGTTCCACTAGACCTTTGGCCAACGCCAGTGAAACAGTTTTCAAAATTTTCTCTCCTTTAGAAAAACTGCTACGATATTCCAAATTTTGAAACATCACACCTGCTTAGAATTATTCCTTCTAGAGTATTCATGTGGATCTTCGTGTGGATTATTTTCGCTATTGACTAGCTATTCACAATAATTTAACAGGCTCACGTAGCCACGAAGCTCTTACAAACATCTTGACATGCAGTGATACAATTTTCTAATCCCACGACGCTTTTGCAAACATCTTGACATTCAGTGATACAATTTTCTAGTCCGACGACGCTTTCGAGAACATCTTGACATGCAGTGATACATTTTTTCTAATCAAACGAAGCTTTAGGAAACATCTTGACAGTAGTGATACAATTTTTCTAGTCCCACGAAGCTTTTGAAAACATCTTGACATGCAGTGATACAATTTCTATAGTCCCACGAAGCTTTTTCGAACATCTTGACATGCAGTGATACAATTTTCTAATCCCATGACGCTTTTGCAAACACCTTTACATGCAGTGATACAATTTTCTAGGCCGACGAAGCTTTTGAAAACATCTTGACATGCAGTGATACATTTTTTCTAATCCCACGAAGCTTTTGCGAACATCTTGATATGCAGTGATACAATTTCTCTAGTCCCACGAAGCTTTTGCGAACATCTTGACATGCAGTGATACAATTTTCTAATCCCACGACGCTTTTGCAAACACCTTGACATGCAGTGATACAATTTTCTAGGCCGACGACGCTTTTGAAAACATCTTGACATGCGGTGATACATTTTTCTAATCCCACGAAGCTTTTGCGAACATCTTGACATGCAGTGATACAATTTCTCTAGTCCCACGAAGCTTTTGGAAACATCTTGACATGCAGTGATATATTTTTTGTAGTCCCACGACGCTTTTGCGAACAAATTGACATGCAGTGATACAATTTTTCTAATCAAACGAAGCTTTAGGAAACATCTTGACAGTAGTGATACTCGGATTATTACATTTTAGCTATAATATTATATTTAATTTACAGTTATTGCAAACACTGGCGTACACAAAGCGGAGGAGATGTGGCTACAGCCCCCCTCTACATTTTGAGAAAATCAAACGTCGTCGCCTTCTAATCAAGGCTCCGGTTTGATACCCATGGTACACACCGCGCTCCGACGACAGAGTTACAGGTTTCGAATCCCGGCCTGAGCATGGTGTGTGTCCCTTCATCAATTTCATCATATTATCACTCATCTTCATCTTAGTGATTAAAGTAGTAGAAAATGGAGATAAAATAAACCAATTCAAAGAATCAGTCAATTAGACTAAGTTCTGATTACCCCATTTGTGCACTTGAAGTGAACTTGAAGGGGGAATCATAATTTTGAAATGAAGGCAGTAAGGAATCGCAAGAAACCAAAACGGTCAATGCAAACTCGTTTTAAAAAGACCCCGAATGAGCATTTTTGTCTTTTAACAACTTTTTAAACGAATTAAAAATATTTTATAGTGCATCTTCCCCCTACCTAGAACGCAGGTATGTGATATCCACTTTTACCATTCCAGGTAGCCTCCTTCCGGAAAAATCTGCGTATGCTAGTGGTTGCATGAATTGAGGACTAAAAGTGGTAAACGTTGTAAGTGCCAAAAGCGAAAGTGTTGGGAAATCGCATCGTTCAGCACATCAGCCCGTAAGAACGTTCACACTAGTGACCTCTTTACACGCCCTTTGAACTACTTAGAGGGCTACCAGTCACTTTTCACGTTTACCACATTGTAAAACATGGCACATTGCACAGTTTAACGTGGAAAACGGTGTTTGAATTATTGTGGCACTTACATCGTTTACCAATTTTAGTCTTCAATTTATGTTATTAGAAATGTTTTTAAAAATCTTCCAAGAAACTTATCCCATATATGGTACAGTCACGGACACTGACGCCTTGTAATGAATACATTGACTTTCAACGGAATCGTTACAAGCCGGCAGTGTCCGGGACTGTACTATCCCTACTTGTGACACTAGCAGAAAATATTTTTTTATTTGACTCTACTATTGAGTTATTTCTAAGACCAGTTAGCAATTATTATAAGTTTTCAATTTTGTTCATTATTATGTTCATTTACTAGACCGTAGAACACACTTTTCAATATACCAATATGCTGATGATTTACAACAAGAATATAACATACACGTACCTCTAGACCGATGACGATGTAAATAAAGAAATGCGTTACTCTTCTTGGCATATCTAACCCTTTTGGTAATGTATCTGCAACGTAAAATAAATACGAAATATTATTTTTAAAAAAAGAAAAAAAACTTCCTACAGATATGAGAAACTGGTAGTGTTAATTTGTCGATCGAAACTTAAAAATCTTTACAACTCTTTGTGCGTGTGCGTGTGTGCGCGCGTGAAAAAAATGGCAACGCCGCTCGCACTGACAGTCCGCAGTTTCCACTGTTCAACGGACATAGCTCTGTGCGGTGTTGCCACGACTCACAAACATATTCATTCCGTTGAATAAAAATCTGTATATAATCGGTTTCGCAATGTGAAATGACAATAATAATGGATTTTTAAAACAGATGCGAAGAGCTTCAAAACAAGACCGATATTGTATTTGTAGGACTACCCAATACTAACAAAAATTATTTCGCAAGATTGAGAAGAACGGTTTTTTGGCAATTTTAAAAATCTGAAAATTAAGAATTGTGTTTAAAACGTTTCTGTCTGCACCGTGCTGATATTTCATCACGATCGAACAATTCGTTTTTTAATTATAGAATTTCAGAGAGAGATAACTGCACTTTTTGTTCTCATGACGATTAAGAATAGAATACATACTCGAAATAACATTTTGTTAGCATAGATTAACACAGGATTGAATAAGCTAAGTTTTGATGTAACTCGTTTCTGCTGGTTAATTTTTAATTGGAGTCCAAACTCTAGTATCTACGGTACAATTTGTAATCCGACAGTAAATCTCTAAATCCACTACGTGCTATGAAACTTTGCCAATGTTGGGAACCTGAATTTTTTTTCATTAATTCCAAGTGTACCAATTTTTGAAGATTCGAAAGAAACAATAGAGTGTAGATTTTTTCTCATGCAACATTGATTTACTCACCTACGGATATAACCTTCCGAAAAAACAATTTTGCAGTTACTGAATCTTCTGAACAGAGTGTTATCTTTATGTAGCAAAGGGGAGTGAAAATGAAATATTATTGCTCGCAGCAGAAACTGTCGTGGTTACTGATATACAGAGCGAAATGTCATCACGCGGTGCATGACTATGATAGGGCACTTGAAACGTGCGTTTACGTTATCGTGTCGTCTCACTTCGGTGTAATTTTCTTTTCAAATCATTACCGTTTCAATAAAAATCGTCGAGATTGGTTGGTTGGGTTGTTGATTGGTTTGTTACGAGGATAAGATTACGTGATTACGAGGTTGGTTCAAATAATTCCAAGAATCATGACATTAAGTAAAAAGATGCATGATATGGCAACCCTGACAACAGTGTTTAACAAACGTTTTTAGCTTTCTACGAAGATCTGGTCTCTTCCACTCTCTGTGAGGAAGCTTTTAGTTGATTCTTACTTTTTTAATGTGTTGTGTTTGTTTGTGGACGTCCTTTTACAACCTTGCACTTTCAATCGCTCTTACATCTTGTTTTAAACTTTTAAGTGAGGGTCGGCCCCCGTGGCGCAGTGGTTAGCACATCGCACTACAATGCAAGGGGTCACGGGTTGGAATCCCGGCCCGGGCATGGAAGTGTCCACTCATCAATTTTATTATGTCATCACCATTTTCGCAAATTAGCCAAAAGTGGCACAAAAAGCAAAGTAAAATAAAGCAAATCAAATAATATAAGTAAGGATTTTAAATAATGGGACATTTCCCCGTATTCATTGAAGGGTGCAAAATGGCCAAAAGTGCCGACGCACTCACCTACTCTTAATCGATGAATCGTAACTTTACCTGGCAAACTTGTTGCAAATTCTGGTTCATTGGCAACACCAATGAAACAGACGATGGCGCAGTAGTAGCGTCGTCGCCTTGTAATCAAGGGGTCCAAGGTTCTATACCCAGTTGTACTGTAGGTCCCGTCCCAGTTAGCCTTTCTGTGCATAAAGTAGACTTAAAACAATTTAACCTATAATTCAACCAACCAACCAATCAATCAATCAACCAACCATTCAACCAACCAACCATTCAACCAACCAACCAAGCAGCCAAGCATTCAACCAACCAATCAACCAATCAACCAACGAACCAATCTATCAATCAACCAAGCAACCAACCAATTAACCAACTAAGCAACCAACCAGAGAACCAACCAATCTCGACGTTTCTAGAAACGGTAATGATTCGAAAAGAAAATATCTCCGAAGTGAGACAAGACACGATTTCGTTTTGAATTCAGGGACGAGCCTAGAGCGAGACCATCCCAGATAGAATGAAAACTTGTGGCAAGTTTGCGGTAGCTTGCTTGTAACTTGATTGAATTTGGTTATTTTACTTCGCTTTTCCTGTTCCCTTGCTGGGGCCCATGACTAAAACCACAGATGAGGGTGTATATATATATATATACCCTTATCTGTGCTACAACCAGTGATGAGCGTCTACACGTAAACATCGATAGTCTACATTCTACACGTAGACTATTTTATATACGTAGATTACATAATCTATGTAAACAACATGGCGAAAGGTGATAACTTAGCAAAGGGCGCCGTGGAATTAAAAGAAAATTATACTGCGTATCAGTTGCTGATGTGTGAGGAGAACCTTTCATACTCTTTCTTCCAAATTCGAACAATTTCTCACCTAGGAAGAAACCTAACATAGGAAATATTCTAGTGTTTTATGGGAAAAGACCACTCTTGGCTCACGACTGCCATCTGTTGTTGTGTTTTGCATACTATTTATTTTCTTCCATAGTTGATAATAGAAGAGAAGAGAAATTTTGTTGTAAATAGGATTCTTTTCATTTCGTTAGGAACCAATATAGTTGAAAATGTCACTATCCTTTCATGAAACCCTTGAAAATTAATTTTAATGCACTTTAGATTGTCTACGTAGACTATGTAAACTACAACCCAATATAATTTACGCGTAGATTACGTGTAGACAACGCATGTAGACGTAAACTTATAGTCTACGGCACATCACTGGCTACAACCCTGATAGCCTGTGAAAAATCTTGGTACTACAGCACTGGTTGTAAATAGATCCAGGGTACAGAATATTACCCAAGCCTTGAAGTTGTTGAAGGAGCATTAGAGAAGCCCGCTGTAATCTTGCACGAGCCTCGAAGGCCATTCCCAAAGAGCCCCACCAACGCAGTTTCCTGGCCTCTGCAGCTTCGGTCAAGTTCAAGGTGGCTTTCAAAATAAACCACGTCGTTAGGAGGCGCTTTCGTAATGTGGAAACCACCGTGCATAACAATCACCTTTAATGTGTATTGTTCGAGAATTCACGTGTTTTCGTTCTCTGTGTTGGCAAATCCTTCAAGGTCAACATTGTAGCTTCCCTTCAAACATAGATCCACCCAGCCACGTACCCAGGATTTTTTTTGAGGAAGGGGCCAGATCCGTGTTTATATATACACAAACAGTGGCGGCTATTTCGGGGGGACCTGGGGCAATTGCCCCCGACAAATAACTGTCCTTGCCCCTCTCTTCTTCCCCAGTTTTGGCACCCAATTGGCGATACTGGTCAGAAGTATTCGGATAGTTCTGAATTTCACAAAATAAAAAAAATATTTCAAAATTTTCTTTATTTTCGTATACCAGAACCATTGAACAGCCACGATAATTCTATGCTTAGAAAATAAATAAAATAAATTTAGATAACCAGAGAGAGAGAGAGAGAGAGAGAGAGAGAGAGAGAGAGAGAGAGAGAGAGAGAGAGAGAGAGAGATTTTCATCTGGTAGCCAGTGGCGGCGATTTGGTGCCAAAACTGAGGGGGCAAGGACAATTTACTTTCTCTTAGTAGAAAAGTTTGATTGGAGTGGATTGATTTGTTCTTTTAAGTCCACTTTATGCACAGTAAGGCTAATCGGGACTGGACCTACAGTTTTAAGTGGGATCCGAAACCACTATACCGAACCCGGGACCCTTTGATTACAATGCGACGATGCTACCACTGCGCCATCAGGGAGGCTAGAAAACTTTGAGTTTTTGTATTAGGTCCCCTTTTATGCAAAGATAGACTAATTGGGACTGGACCTACAGTTTAATCCGAACCACTATATGTGCCTCCACACGAGTATGAGTAGACAAGCCTTAGCATGAAGAAAGCCATAGTGCAGGAGCAAAAGTGGAAATAGTGGGGTGGGGCAACTGCCCCCCCAAAATGCCCCTCCAATCGACGCCACTGCTGGTAGCCTTGCATCAATGGTTATAAAACTAAAAGTACCCAATATCGCAGACTGCATACTTCTGAAACCTGCCTCTGTACACAACAAACACATTCATTTATGCAAGAACAAAATTTAAATATAGTCGCCATGGCTTTTTATAGGTTTAAATGGCTCGAGGGGGGGCATGGCCCCCCATGGCCCCTCGCCTGGGTACGGGCCTGGATCCACCACCGTGTTTCATACCCAGGCCTGAAAGTAGTGGCGCTAGTGTTGTTCGCATATTTTCCGAGGTTTATCTTGGCGCTAGTATATCTTTATCTATCAGTGAGGATACGACTTAACGAAAGGACAGATATACTTACCCAGTAATGAATTCAGGGGTGGCTCGTGGTGGGGAGGATCCCCTCTAGAAATATTAAGTCCCCCCGAAAATTTCAATAATAATAATAATAATTTCAGCAATGTTCCTGCATGGAACGGCCATGGGTTTCAACCAACCTTTAACAAATGGATGCTGGGTGGGGTTAAATCGAAGCGTGGTGCTGATCACATCACCAAATGCCGCGATAGTGAATGCTTGGAGCAATACATCTACATGCCTCATATGTTTTCATTACATGTTGCAATAAGCAGAGTAAACTTTACTATTACTGTATGTAACTTGGACAATATATACAAAACTTGCACGCACGTAATGTTTGAGCTGCCATTAACATTAAGTAACATTGATTGATTTTTAAATTATGTTCACATAGGCTCTCGTCACACAATACGGGGGTAAGCCACTTAGGCCAAATATTGATTTGGTTTATTTTAGTTCACTTTTCTGCCACTTTTGGCGTGAGTGATATAGTAAAGTTTATTAAAGGACACACACCAAGAACACCCGGACAGAGAGGCTGACTGTTTCCTAAAGAGGTCAGCCTCTTACACCATAACATAAGGTATCACGTTTTACTAGCGTTAAAGGAAAGATATACACCAAAACTCCAAGGTATTATCAATTAGAACCGTTATTATGTGAAAACTTCCACTTGTCCGCCATTTTTCAATATGGCGGCCTTAGCGTAAAGACAATCGCAGAAGACTCTTGACACGCTATTTTCAATAGTATATAGATAATATGCACCAAATTTCAGGGAATTAGTTCCTTTATTTCGAAAGAAAAACCGCCCGACGCTGTGGCCAAGTGGTTAGCACATCGCACTGCGACGCCAAGGGGCCCGGGTTCGAATCCCGCTCGGGCTTGGTTGTTTGTAAATGTCCATTCATAAATTTCATCATTTCATCACTCATCCCCATCTTCGCAAATTAGCCAAGAGGCACAAACGCGAAGTAAAATGAACTAAATCAATCGAAAAAAAACCGTCTAATTTGACTGCAATACGCACAGAATTTTAGATCAAGTTGCAGTCACGGACAGCTCTGGCTTGCAAAAAGACAATAGAATGCCGCCAATGGGTCCCTTACAAACCAGAACTGGGCCTCTCCGATGGCGCAGTTGTCGCGTCGTCGCCTTGTAATCAAGGGATCCCAGGTTCGATACACGGTGGAGACACACAGTGGTTCGGATCCCACTTTAAACTGCAGTTCCTGTCCCGATTTGCCTTACCGTGCATACAGTCGACTTAAAACACAAAATCAACAAACCAGAACAGTCCTTGGGTATACCAGTAACTGTATCTGAGTTACTTTTTATAATTACTAACTGTTACTATAACTCGGTTACTTTTTGAACAAAGTAACTGTAACGGATTGACTGAGTTTGTATTTTAACTCCACTTTATGGACAGTAAGGATAAAAGGGTCTGGACCTACAGCTTTAGTGAGATCGGAGCCACTATGTTCCTCCACTGGGTATCGAGCCCGGGACCCCCTGATTACAAGGCGAGGAAGTTACCACTACGCTTTCGGGGAGGCCGAAGTAGCTGTAAAGCTTGACACCCAATGAGACTCGGAGAAACGCTGCAAAAGATGATAACCTGCAGACTTCTGGCATGGAAATTCCGCGCGTTCCGCTGTAGTGTGCGGCAAAATAGCAACTATCCGAATACTGATAGCAACAATGGAGTGTCGAAACTTATCGGACTATTGTTAATGAATCAACATCTAGTTTATTTATGCCCCTTACTATTAGTCCGGGCGATATGTGCAGACATTTTGCTGAATTGTGCATTTTTGTGATGAAAGCATGAAACTTGGAATGTGGTTTAATAGCACATTGCCGTCTTACTATCATTTTAAAGATTGAAGGCATTTAAAATACCCCGTTGATCAGCAATGGCGGACGTTTTCAAAATGGCGGCCGATTTATTACTACAGTAAACCCTCGTTAACACAAACTTGCTTAAGACGAACACTCGGTTAACATGAACAAAATGTTTGTCCCGGCAAGGATGTATTATATCTTATAGAAAGTTTTATCGGTTAACGCGAATTTCGGTTACCACGAAATACGAACTGTTTTTTAGTCCGTAGCGCCCTCTGTCGTTCCTCTGCTAGGTATGTAAGAAATTGCTCAACAATCTCTATCATCTTGTCAACAATCAACTTATACAGTATTGTAACCAACGGATTCAGATCAACAATGTGTTCAAATGTGTTTATCTATTCTTCAAAACATAGCCACTACGAGTAACATCAAGATTAAAATTTTGGTGCAATTGATCGACAATCGCATCAACAATGAGCTTATACTTCGGTTGTTTCTTCAGATGTGTTTTTCTATTCTTTAAAACGTAGCCAGTACGAGTTTGATCCGAATTGACTGCTAGTTTTACGGAAGTTTTACGAAAGTTATGGGTACAGTTGGCTGTGAAGTTACCAGGCATTCGCGTTCCCGTCTGCGACAACGCAATATATAGGAATTTTTCACCAGAAAATGATCTGTGAGTACTTTTTTTTAAAAAAGTTAATTACTGTAGTACTGTTTTCTATGATGACATACATAATACATATTGTAAATGATTAATGTGTAGAAAGAACTGTATTGCAACAATAAAATTTGAGTTCCCGGTTAGCACAAATTTTTTTAACACGAACTCTTGATTTTTGTGATACAAGCGGTGTAAATGAACTTTTATTGGTCCTGCTTGAAGATTTATCTGTTATTTGGTCAAAGGAAAGGAAAAGTTTTCAATAAGGCCTACAAAAGCATTTTAAATGCGTGTTATTGACGAAAAATACCATGATTGCCTATGTTTAAGGGACGCATTGTTCAAGATTGCTTATAAGAGCATGTTGCTGTTCAAACAGCTACAGTTTTGTAGGCTGAAGTGTAATTATTACTTATCAGCACTCATGGTTACTAATTATCTTTAAAATGATATTAAGACGGATATTAAGCCACATTCCAAGTTTCATGCTTTAAATGCACCATTTTACACATATCCGCCGTACTATATCCCTAAGGCTTCAATTGTATTTTCCCAGGTATTCGCTCGGTCCACATTTCTCAACGGCTCGAGGCAGCATCTCTTCGTTGCATCACAATAGCTAGTGTCCATTGTAAGCGGCATTCCTCGGTTACGTCACAGAGGCGCGGTGACAATACTGAGCCTGACCTACCTTGACCTTCATCTGGTCCCCTGCTCATCTCTGCACGCTCCACCGACCCCTCCCCTGAAAGAAGCATCCTCATCAAGGTCGCTCGGGTGATCGTGGGAGTCGAAGTCTGAAGGACGCTCTCGTTGGCGGTACCTCACCAAAAAAAGTGCGCGGTTTCTTTCGCTTTTGAGCCAAAAACTTCTCTCGATACCTTGAATTTTTTTCTTTGCTTTGGTTGATTTGGTGTTTTAAGTCCACTTTATGCACAGGAAGGCTAATCGGGACTGGACCTACAGTTTAAAGTGAGGTCCGAACCACTATATGCCTCCACCGGGTATCGAACCAGGGAATCCTTGATTACAAGGCGACGACGCTACCACTGCGCCATCGGGGAGGCCCGCGTAAATTAAGAGTATTCGAAAATAAAACCCTTAGAAAAATACAGGATGTCCCAATTGAAACGCCCTAATGGCAACTACATTGTATTTTATGTATGCAAATAAATTATATAATGAATGGACATAGTCATTTAGTTACTGTGAGCAAAGTAGTAATTAGTACATTTCTAAATGCGCCCCACGAGTCACACGGAGCATGTATTCAACCAGTGACACTATGGTACAGCTTCGTCTAAGGATTACAGTTGCCACTGGGACAGTCACACCACACATGCTACAGGCAACCTGGCGGGAAATACATTATCGGCTGGACATCCTCCACGACTCGTGGATGTCGTGTACGTAAGCAGAGGTTAATCTAATCACATACGTAGGTACTTCATGATTTAAAGATTAACCCCAAGATACTAAATAACAACGATTATATACTAAACTTACAAGACCATTTCAAAGATGGCTGAACCTGCAATGTCGTAATAAACAACTTTACAAACAATTGAATGGAGATTAAGATATTACGCACACTTAACAGTGGGGCGCATGTGAAATGTAATTAATATTTACTAAATATACTAATTACTACTTTGCTCACAGAAACATTATGGCGATGTGTATTCATTGATGTATAAAAAAATTGGATATTTCAAATACATGTGGAGTTACAGACAGTTGCCATTAGGACATTTCAATTCGGACGCCCTGTATTTAGAACTAAAAGGGATGAGGAGACAGGTGAGTGTAGAAGGTTACATAATTTAGAACTGCATACTTTGTATTCATGTCCAGATATTATTAGAATGATTAAATCAAGAAGACTTAGGTGGGCAGGCCATGTGGCACGAATAGGAGAGGAGAGAAGAGTTTACGGGATTCTTTTTGGGAAACCTGATGGTAAGAGACCTGTAGGAAGGCCAAGACGATAATGTTGAGATGGACCTAAAGGAAATTGGTAAGGATGGAAAAGATTGGATCGAGCTTGCCCAGGATAGCGACAGATGGAAGACCTGTGTTGCTGCAGCAATGAACCTTCTGGTTTAAGAAGGCTAGAGAGTTAGTTATATTTTTTTAAAGAACAAGTGTCCAAATACAGGTTAACTTCTAACAGTGCGTTCTTTGCTGGACCTTATCTGTTATTCTTTTGCCTTCCTGCGTGGCGCAGTGGTTAGTCCAGCACGCTACGACGCCAGCTGTTCTAGGGTTAAAATTCTGGCCTGGGCACGTGTCATCATATCATCGCCTATCCTCATCGTCGCGATTAGTCAAGAGAGGCAGAATTAATTTGTTTGGTTTATTTTAGTTCGCTTTTCTGACACTTTTGAGTAATCGCGGATGGGGATGATATGATGAAATTGATGAAAGAGCACTCACAAACATTCATGTCTAGACCGGGATTCAAGCCAGGTACCCCTGGCTTCATGCCGCCATGAGCTAACCACTCCGCCACGGGGCCCGGCCTTACTTATAAGTTTAAAACAAGATGTAAGGGAGATTAAAAATGGAAGGTTGTAAAGGGACGTGCACAAACAAACACAACACATTAAAAAGTAAGAATCAACTAAAAGCTTCCTCACAGAGAGTGGAAGAAACCAGCTCTTCCTAGAAAGCTAAAAACGTTTGTTAAACACTGTTGTCAGGGTAGCCACACTGTTGTCAGGGTTGCCACACTGTTGTCTGGGTTGCCACACTGTTGTCAGGGTAGCC
This sequence comes from Lepisma saccharinum, assembly GCF_977018435.1. Classification (NCBI taxonomy): domain Eukaryota; kingdom Metazoa; phylum Arthropoda; class Insecta; order Zygentoma; family Lepismatidae; genus Lepisma; species Lepisma saccharinum. The sequence continues at coordinate 8,873,696 of NC_139246.1, forward strand.
ACACTGTTGTCAGGGTAGCCACACTGTTGTCGTGGTTGCCACACTGTTGTCAGGGTAGCCACACTGTTGTCGTGGTTCCCACACTGTTGTCAGGGTTGCCACACTGTTGTCAGGGTAGCCACGCTGTTGTCAGGGTAGCCACAATGTTGTCAGGGTTACCTCACTGTTGTCAGGGTTGCCACACTGTTGTCATAGTTGCCACACTGTTGTCATAGGTGCCACACTGTTGTCATGGTTGCACACTGTTGTCACGGTAGCCACACTGTTGTTACGGTAGCCACACTGTTGTCAGGGTTGCCACACTGTTGTCAGGGTTGCCACACTGTTGTCATGGTTGCCACACTGTTGTCAGGGTTGCCACACTGTTGTCAGGGTAGCCACACTGTTGTCAGGGTAGCCACACTGTTGTCGTGGTTGTCACACTGTTGTCAGGGTTGCCACACTGTTGTCGTGGTTGCCACACTGTTGTCAGGGTAGCCACAATGTTGTGAGGGTAGCCACAATGTTGTCAGGGTTGCCATACTGTTGTCAGGGTAGCCACACTGTTGTCATGGTTGCCACACTGTTGTCATAGTTGCCACACTGTTGTCATGGTTTCACACTGCTGTCATGGTTGCCACACTGTTGTCAGGGTAGCCACACTGTTGTCAGGGTAGCCACACTGTTGTCGTGGTTGTCACACTGTTGTCAGGGTTGCCACACTGTTGTCGTGGTTGCCACACTGTTGTCAGGGTAGCCACAATGTTGTCAGGGTAGCCACAATGTTGTCAGGGTTGCCATACTGTTGTCAGGGTAGCCACACTGTTGTCATGGTTGCCACACTGTTGTCATAGTTGCCACACTGTTGTCATGGTTTCACACTGCTGTCATGGTTGCCACACTGTTGTCAGGGTAGCCACACTGTTGTCAGGGTAGCCATATCATGCATCAAACAAGAAAATGTCTTCGCCCTCCCCTCTAATCTCTGTTCCGACCTTCGTGGGGGAGTGGTTAGCACAACGCTCTACGACGCCAAGGGTATCGAGTTCGAATCCGTGCCTCGACATGTTTTTTCTTTGTGTGTCCCTTCATCGATTTCGTCATATCATCACTCATACTCATCGTCGCGATTAGGCAAAAGTGGAAGAAAAGTGGCGCTAAATCACAAACCATTGTCCCTTTTCCCCACTCTAATCGTTGTGCCTTTTGAAATTGAAGGTACACTCACGGACAATTCTGGGTTGTAGTGATTCCATTGCAAATCAATAGGTTTGTTACAACCCAGGAGTGTCCGTGACTGTACCTGTGTGATGGCTCTTGGCTTTTCTCTTACACTGTGACGATTTGGTAACTTATTTGTGTCTCTGGAAATTCTTGTTGTCCGGGGGATGGAAACACTTCTTTAGGGAAATGAATGGCACGTGAGTTGATAGATAGGATCCTCTAGCCACAACTGAAGGCGCTGATTAGGTAAATCTCTTTAAGCAACAACATGTAAAGAAATATTTTTTGAAAAATAATTTTCTGGGTCATTTTGCGCAATCAGGACTTGTTTTGCTTTTACCCACAGATCACGAAAGTGATTAGATGCCATATAAACATTAACATTATGTTAACCTGCACCAACCGAGATACAGTATTCAGTTATGACCCCAGCTGTCATATTGACAAAAGATACAGATATGAGTAATTTACTTTGAGAAAATAATATGAAGCTTTTGTATGAATGAATATCTACAGGGTGAGGCAAAAGTCCGGCACCATCCTTTGAATTTGAAAACGACTTGACGGAGGGCGATGAAATCTCGGATATGCCTAATTGGGGTAGTGGTACACCAGATGTGGCTAGTGTGAATCATGGCGGCCATCTTGAAAGCCGCCATCTTGGAAGTACATCCAGATTTTCAAATGGGAAGGAGTCATGTAGCATGTATATTCAACTGTTTATGCTGGTATCACCACAAAATGCAAACAACTTGTGTAATCAAGTCACACCCGTAGCCATAGCAACGAATGGCCTAGGGATGCTAGAGCCTAGGGCGTCATACACAGAGGGCGCTATTCAAAGCTGTTTCTGTACATGTAGCAAAAAGGCAACAACGCTCAGAATATGGGACAGAGGAATTAACACTTGGCAGATGAATATTCTGCTAACAAACTGCTGGAATTTTCTGCTTCCGAAAGTAGTAATGATAGTAGGTTTTTAAAGATGTTCTTCAGACACTAAAGAATAACTGAAATATTATATAATTAAATATTAAATATTACAAAATTAAATATGACAACGTTTTTAGTCAGTTTTCTTGTTTCCTAATTTCATAATTCACAAACCATGACATACGAGGAGAATCAAATGACGCACATTAAGTGACGGTGAAGTCGTCGGGGAAGAGGGGGAGGGGGCGTTAAAATATCTACTTTCGGATTAAAAATTACACTGGGGAACAAAAAAAAGATTTTATTTTGTGGCATAAAGTTTAATAACAGTTTCAGCACACAAAACAGCTGTGATTGCCAATTGTATGATTGGTTCAGTTGAATTGACTCCAGTTATAAAAATAAACACACCATGGAAAATGTAGGAGGTAAAATTACTCTACGCTTTTCTCGGTAATATCAAAATTTGATAATGGCTGAAATTCCCATTAAGAAACTTACTTATTTATTTCTAAATTGTTGCTAGGCAACTTATGAAGCATTGCTAAGCAATATATCGGACACTCAACAAAGCTTAAGGAAGAATACCAAAACATAAAAATGGTTTTAGAAAAAAATTGAATATGCTGAACATAAGTGGCTCGTGTGTGTGGATTTCAAGATGGTGAAATTTTTACTAGGACAGCAAAGTTGGTATACAAAATATCCCTGTTTCCTATGTTTGTGGGATAGTCGTGCTAGAGAAAAGCATTGGACGATAAAAGTTTGACCCCCAAAAGAAAATATTAGTGGGAAAAGCTAATATCATTCATGAACCGCTGATAGATAGGGACAAAATCATCCATCCGCCACTGCATATTAAACTTGGGTTGATAAAACAGTTTGTCAAGGCCTTAGATACAAGTGGTGATTGTTTCAAATATATATGCCACATTTTTCCAGGACTAAGTATTGAAAAATTGAAGGGAGGAATCTTTGACGGATCACCACAGATTCGTACACTTATAAATGATGCCAATTTTACAACTTACATGTCTTACATCGAATCTGAGGCCTGGCTAAGCTTTGTGTCCGTCGTCAAAAACTTTTTGGAAATCACAGAGCAGAAAACTACCGCGATATAGTTGGAAATAGAGTCATTCGGGGTGAAGTCGGCATATTAAGGACAAAATGCAGTAGTATTTGCTTATATAGATAATTATTTGAAAATGAAAGTGCATGGTGCAAACTTTGAACCTTCTGCAGCAAACGCAATATAAATTTATGTGTATGTGTAAAATAATAAAATTGCAGGAAAAAAATATAAAAAAGTAGATGCATTACCGGCTTCACCCCAGCAAACGGGGTGAAGCCGGTAGGTAGACGGGGTGAAGTCGGTAGGTACGTGGGTTGAACCTAGTACATGTTTATCAATAATCATAGCTATGTGTACCATCACAAATTCTTCAGGCAACACCATCACAACATCATCAGGCATCTAATATATCATCACCACCACATCATCAGACGATCATCACCACTATCCCTGTATAGATCCTATCACCATATATTTAAAAACTACTATTGACCCTATCACTAGGCCTACATTATCATTATGCATCTCTATCATCACATCATCATATGCATCGGCTACGTCATAACTGCTCAATATTTTCACAACACATTTTCTGTTCAACATTTTCCGCACACAAACTGCAATTTATGAAAAGCACCGACACAGTATTCATGATACCATTTTGCACAACGTTGACATTGTATCCACTCCAAGAATTTGCTGCACGTCTCGTTGCTGTATGACCGTCCACAAAAACCGCAAATATTTCCTGTATCAGCTGAATCTACAGTGTTTGCCGACCTGTCGTCAGTACTTGCCGATGCACACTGAAGAGACGTAGGTGTGGGCTTAGACCTGCCTCTTCGCCCTAACAGCTTGGAAATGTGATCGGGAGAGGTCAGTATTTCAGTTCCCTGTCTGGTTCTTGTTACTTTCTGCTGGGACGCTCTCTTTGCGGGTGAAGGTAGAATCTCCCTCACTCCAGTCGTCACATCCGAATTCTGTCTTGGCTGTTCAGAGTCCGTTCTCCTTGTTTCTTCATTACGCGCCTCAGTTAAAGAGACGTCAATAATTTTGTCATCGCTTATGGCCAGCCTCTTCAGTGGAAATAAACCAGTAGCTGCAAGCTCTATATTTTCCATGTGCAAGGAAGTACCGACTTCACCCCACACAATAGTGCCGGCTTCACCCCATATAGTGTAGTTCTTCGTTTTGTACCAATTTACTATCAGTTTAGCAAGCAACACGGTACTTATTTTCTACACTATACACACAAACCTTACCTTGCAATTTGTAATAATACGCAAACCAGAATAGTTAACGAAACACATTCTACGCCTTAGGTTATCGAGTTGGAAATTTATAAGCGAGATGACAAAGAGCGCGAATGAGACACCTTCAAAACAAGAAAGCCTCGTGGTTTGCTTGCTGTGCCAATGCCAATGCCAATGCTTTATTAACAGGTTTTTTGTAAGTATCGGGACCATTGTGCCCTTGACTTACTATCATGTTCTTACAAAATAGTGTATATACAACATTTTTCTTGCTATAACCCGGGTCGACTGTCGGCCGGGATTTGGACAATAGTTCATCTGTATTATTTCACTAATTTGAAATTGTTGAGTTCCTTGTTATAATTTTGCATTGACAGAGGAAGGAAATAATCACTATTATTTTTCAAACCATACATAGTTCGGTGCACTGATGAAATGTTCTAATCGCAAACTACATTTTGCACATCACTTTAAGACACAAAACATAAAATAACTACATAGAATAATAATAATGATAACAATATATAAGTAACAATAAGTAACAAAGAAACAACAAAATCACAATCTGTGCTTTTATAGCTGCACTATCAAGGAACACTAATCTGCTCCATTGAAAACAGTACTTTGAAGTACTCATAAACAGGGAGTATATGTAACACATAACACAATAATACAATAGCATTTTTGAGTTTAGATTTGTTCAAAATTTCGGGGCATGGAGTGGGTCATCCGGACCTGTGGTCGAGTTCCAATGCCCCGAACCGCTGGATTTGGATGCTGTTGGATCTGGCTCCAGAACTTGTAACACATGGCATATATAGCAGATTGAACATAATCTAGTTCAAGGTCCTCATGGATTTGTAAGATACGAGTATCTCGGCTATGACCAGTAATAAGTCGAGCAACATTATTCTGTATAATCTGCAATGTCCTTATGACTGAAGGTCGGAGATGACCCCAAGCTGGTGCTGCATACAGGAGTGTGGGACGTACCATCATCTTATACACATGCAAGCGAGTCGTCAGTCCCAAGGTAGGATTTCGGAAAACTGGGTACAATTGTCCAACTCGATTTTGTGCTTTTGCTGTCACAGTTGAGATGTGTTTATGGAAATTTAGTCTTCGGTCCAAAACCACTCCTAGATATGTGGTAAAAGGTTTGTCCGGTATAGAAGATCCCTGGAGTCGCAGAATCTTTGGTAGTTGTCTATGTCGACGTGTAAATAAAACCGCAGCACTCTTCAGTGAATTATACTTCATGCACCAGCGGGTAGACCAATCTTCCAACTCTAATAGTTGTTGTCTCATCCTGCTATAGCATAGTTCTTGTAAAGGGCTATTTGTAAAGATGGCAACATCATCTGCATAGGTAGCTAACATGCATCTATGAGTAGCAGGGATATCACTGGTATATAAAGCAAACAGAAGTGGAGATAAAACAGCTCCCTGAGGGACACCAGCATGTATGATCTTAACGGTAGATCGAGCACTTAAAAATTGCACCTGAAATTGTCTCTTTTGTAAATACTGATCCAATAATTGCACCAAATAAATAGGAACTCCCAATTCCGATAGTTTCACAATTAATCCAGAATGCCAAATTCGATCAAAGGCTTTGTCGGAGTCAAGAAATACCCCTAGAGTATGTCGACTGAGATTAAAGTTTCCTGTAACATACTTGCTGTGCGTTCTTCGTTCCTCGTTTCCTCCCTGGCTGACAGAGTATGACTAACTGGTGCCAAAACAAGAGTTCGTTCAGTCCCTCAATACACTGTGATGTTGCCAGTTCTCCATACGCTTCGGGTTACCGACTTCGCCCCACTACCGACTTCACCCCGAATGACTCTATGTTGAAAAATTTTGAGGAATTTGGAGCTAATATGAGTGTGAAGATACATTTTCTACATAGCCACATTGACAGATTCCCTGTCAATATAATCCATAAATTCTAATGGGTTATATTGGGTTCCTCTGCAGGACCGGAACCTTTTCTCTCGCACAATTTAAATTCGGCACCAGTTGCGTTTTGTTTAATTGAAGAAGAGGTTCTTGGACCGTATTTAAATTGGTCTGGAAAAATCTGTTCCTGGACCGAATTTAAATTCAGCCGGAAAAGAAGTTCCTGGACCGAATTCAAGTACTTTAAACATGAAAAGGTTCTTTACGGTCCACAACCCATTTACACTTGCTGATTTTCTGTTCCGGACGGGAATTGAATTTATTTACAATTCCTGGACTTCTACACGCCCCCCACCCCCAACCCTGGGATTGTCAACGATCCAGCAACATTCTAATGGCTTCCATTGGGTTCCGTAACAGGACCGGAACCTTTTTCCTCGCACAATTTAAATTCGGTCCAAGTTGCATATTGTTTCAGGTCAAGACGGAACTTGGACCCAATTGAAACTGATCCTGAAAAAAGGTTCCTGGACAGAATTTAAATACTTTAGAGATAAAAAAGGTCTCTACGGTCCAGAACCCATTTAAGCGTGCAGATTTTCCCTCCTGGACCGGAATTGAATTTAATTCAAATTCCTGGACCTTTAACAACCCTGGTTTGGACTGCAATTAAAAATTAAGCTGTAGACCTACATAAAAGCGAGTTACATCAAAATTTAGCTTATTCAATTCTGAGTTAATCTATGCTAACGATTTTTTTTTCGAGTATGCCTTATACAAGGGTTGGATAAAAAGTAATGGCAACACTGGTATAATTGGTACTTGACTGTATTGGCAGACGAGCACGTGTTACATTCCTTCAATGTAATCACCCCCCATCTCTACGACCTTCTGCCACACGTATGGAAGGCGTCGTACACCGTCAGCGCGTCCATCTCTGTCGATGTCCTGCAGTGACTGCCCTATAGCATGATGGCTTTGCGCGTGTCGTAGTGCTTCCCACCCAGTGGTTCCTTCATTTTGGCAAAAAGGTCGTAATCACACGGTCTCATACCGGTGAATACGGCGGATGTTCCAGTACCTCCTACTACCAGTTATGCAGGAGCGCCGTCACAGTGTTCGCAGTGTGACAGCCTGCATTGTCAAGCAGGATGATGGGACACCGTGCCAGAACGTGACGAAGGTGGTGTTGCAAGAAGGTGCAGAAGTAGGCTGCGTTGACCGTCTGCCTGAGAGACGTTGTTCTTCTTGCCTAAACATATTGTTAGGGTGCTTACACTCTCGTCCTCTGCTTCAGAGCACTGCTGTTTTTGACTGAATAACATACAATCGCTCCCACTCACTATACTTCCTCGTCTGACATTCCTTTATCAGCCACGAAACGCTTGTGGCACTGTCACTCACCCCTTTCACGGGACAGCAGTGGTGCCATTACTTTTTATCCAACCCTTGTATTTTTTATCGTCGCATGCAGCTTTTTTCAGGATTTGCAAACTATCGTTCTCTTTTAGCTAGGGTGCTGAAGCAAGTTTGCTCAAGATAGACACGAGGCTTCAATATATCCTGCTACCAGACGCTGGTAGATTTTACGTCAAGGTAGGGTTGTCAGTCTCGGTGGTGTCACATAATGGGTGGAATTCCACTTTAAACTGTAGGTCCAGTCCCGATTAGCCTATCTGCCAGGCGGGAGACATGGGTTCGATTATTTGGGAGGGTGATGTAAGGTCGAAAATTTTCGGGCCTTGTCCCCGCATAAATCTGCTCTGGGGCCTCACTCAGCCTCAAATCAATAGGGGAGTAAAAGCGGGCGGAGCGTGGCCGAGATCTCTTAAATGTGCCTTCATGGTATGGTGATATATGCACGGGGAACTTTACCTCACCTAACACACTTGTTAATCCCATATCATTGCCGAGTAGACCATCAGTGATGTGCGTCTACGCGTAAACAATGATAGTCTACATTCTACACGTAGACTATGTTATACACGTAGATTACGTAATCTATGTAAACAACATGGCGAAAGGAGATAACTTAGCAAAGAGCGTCGTGGAATTAAAAGAAAATTATACTGCGTATCAGTTGCTGATGTGTGTGGAAACTTTTCATACGCTTTCTTTCAAATTCGAACAATTTCTCACCTAGGAAGAAACCTAATATAGGAAATAATCTAGTGTTTTATGGGAAAAAGACCACTCTTGCCTCACGACTGCCATCTATTGTTGTTTCTTGCATACAATTTATTTTCTTCCATAGTTGAAATAGAAGAGAAGAGAAATTTTGTTGTAAAGAGGTTTCTTTTCATTTCGTTAGGAACCACTATAGTTGAAAATGTCACTTTCATTTCATGAAACCCTTGAAAATTAATTTTAATGCACTTTAGATTGTCTACGTAGTCTATGTAAACTACAACCCAATGTAATCTACGCGTAGATTACGTGTAGACAACGCATGTAGACGTAAACTTATAGTCTACGGCACATCACTGCAGACCATGTAACCACATATTCTCGATTTCGACTCACTTTCTTGCTGACGTCAAAAGAAAGTGTCAAGTTTCTGCATCGGGGTTTATAATTCCCTTTTCCACCTCACAGGGACTGTTATTACATATCGTTGAGAAAGTGGTGTCTCGACCTCAAGTGATGTGCTTGCAACCGCGCTTGTAAACAGGGAAACCACAGTCTGTTGCGGTTCTTCTGAAGGCATTAGTCTGTGGTTTATGCACGATTGAGGAGAAAGTTGATGCAAACATCCAGACAAGAGATGTTAAGAAAACTACGTATACACTGTCAGGAGAAAGGGGTACTTGTCGCTTGAAAGTTTTCTTGAGCCATTTGAAACTTTCGTTAAATGCATAGCCATCTCAAGTTCAGTGGAGAGCACAGGAATTTCCCCAAGTGAGTATGGTCCTATATTTTTCTTATCGTCGCTATTCTTCCACTTTTGGCTAATCGCACGAAAGTAAGGATGAGTGATGATGATACTGATGAAGGAGCACTCGTAAAGAACATCCATGATCAGGGCTGGATTCGAACCCGTGAACCTATCACCGTAGCACACTGTACTAACTAGAGATCGGAAGTTGAGGAAAAATCCTTTTTTTTCCTAGTGTACGAAGACGAGGCCCAACATAACATATGTTCATTTTGGGTCATTGTAGGCCAGAAAAAGGTGGGTTTTATTTGTCCTTTTTTGGCCTTTTTCGGCGTTTTTTGGCGTATTGGTCCTTTTTTAGCCATTTTTTAGGTCTTAACTGCTTTTCCTTGCAACTTCACCTTCTTTCGACTACGTTTTTACTGCCCATTCTCAATTCGAATCTTCATCAGTTCATCATCTCTTAAACATCGCGCTGAAAGTGGCAACTTTATCTTGTTTTGAAGCTTTCAGCATGGTGTATACGACCAGACAGCACGCGCCTGCAAAGATCTCAAGTCAGATAAGGAGGTGCCGCGCATATTCATTAAATATGTAATTAAAACTGAAGTTTATAATTAATTCGGATCACATTTATGCGTCCATTTTTCCGTTTTTAGGTCCTTTTTTGATATTTTTAGGTCTTTTAATAGGTCCTTTTTTTGGCAATTTATAGGTCTTCAACTTCCGAGTCCTAGTACTAACCATTCCACTCCGGAGGACGGCAGGATGAGTGATGCAGAAAGACTCACAAAGAAGACCCATGCCCTGGCCGGAATTCGAACCCGTAACCCCTGTGCCAAGCACTCCACCACGGAGATAGGAATGATGAGTGATGATGTTCAGAAATTGACAAAAGGACACTCATAAACAACCCCTGGCGACGAAGTTTGCAATGCTAATCACTCCCTGTATGGTCCTATATGAGTGACCCCCCCCCCCACATTAACGCACACACAAAATTTCCTAAACAACCCCCTAAAATTTCTCACAAACCCCAATTTATTGACATGTTGGCTCTAAATTCATCCTAACATCCCCATACATAAATAACTTACCCTCCCCCTCTCCCCGATGGAACATTTTAGATAAACTACTCACCTATATTCTTACGACACGCCCTGTACCGTGGCGCCACCAGTTATTAGAAAAATATATAATTTTGACCATCAATATATACGAGGTTCGTTCAAGTTCTAAAGTCTCCTTTCTTTCAGCAATGAGAACTGAAACATGAAAGTTGTTTACAAAGCGGTTATACTATTAATATTTTCCTCTCTCTTCCTACATCTGATGTTCATTTTTTTGTTTAGAAAATCTGGGCCAAAGGGCTCCTTTCCAGTATTTCATTCATAGCCTTTCTCCGTTGGTACATGACCACTACCAGCGCGGAGCAATATGATTCTGCACTTCTGGAAGTGTTCGTATTAACACTAAGTGTGGTTTTATACATAGACATAGGCGTAACTTGGCGCGCAAAATTTTCATGTTTATTAAAATTTACAAGTTAGGGGTCTAAGCAGCAAAGTAATAAAGAGCAATATTTGTAATTTCGCAAACGTTACAGTTATTTACCAAATACTCCTGGACGCTGTTTTTATGGGATGGAAAACATCTCTAGTCTCTTCCCTCCCCAAAGTAAAGTCCCAGGTTTGATTCTTCCCCTCAAAATTAGGCCAAGTTTAATTCTGCCCCCTCAAAATTAGGCCCAGTTAATTCTGCCTCCTCAAAATTAGGCCCAGTTTAATTCTGCCCCCAGAAAATTAGGCCCAGTTTAATTCAGGCCCCACAATATTACGCCCAGTTTAATTCTGTCCCCTCAAAATTACGCCCAGTTTAATTCTGGACCATCACAAATAGGCCCAGTTTAATTCTGGCCCCTCAAAATTAGGCCCAGTTTAATTCTGGACCATCACAAATAGGCCCAGTTTAATTCTGGCCCCTCAAAATTAGGTCCAGTTTAATTCTGCCCCCTCAAAATTAGGCTCAGTTTAATTCTGCCCCTCAAAATTATGCCCAGTTTAATTCTGCCCCATCAAAATTAGGCCCAGTTTAATTCTGCCCCTCAAAATTACGCTCAGTTTAATTCTCCGCTCAAAATTAGGCCCAGTTTAATTCTGCTCCATCAAAATTAGGCCCAGTTTAATTCTGCCCCCTCAAAATTACGCCCAGTTTAATTCTGTCCCATCAAAATTAGGCCCAGTTTAATTCTGCCCCATCAAAATTATGCCCAGTTTAATTCTGCCCCATCAAAATTATGCCCAGTTTAATTCTGCTCCCTCAAAATTAGGCCCAGTTTAATTCTGCCCCCTCAAAATTACGCTCAGTTTAATTCTGCTCCCTCAAAATTAGGCCCAGTTTAATTCTGCCCCATCAAAATTATGCCCAGTTTAATTCTGCCCCTCAAAAGTAGGCCCAGTTTAATTCTGCCCCATCAAAATTACGCCCAGTTTAATTCTGTCCCATCAAAATTAGGCCCAGTTTAATTCTGCAGCATCAAAATTATGCCCAGTTTAATTCTGCCCCATCAAAATTATGCCCAGTTTAATTCTGCCCCCTCAAAATTAGGCCGTTAATTCTGCCTCCTCAAAATTAGGCCCAGTTTAATTCTGCCCCCAGAAAATTAGGCCCAGTTTAATTCAGGCCCCACAATATTACGCCCAGTTTAATTCTGTCCCCTCAAAATTACGCCCAGTTTAATTCTGGACCATCACAAATAGGCCCAGTTTAATTCTGGCCCCTCAAAATTAGGCCCAGTTTAATTCTGGACCATCACAAATAGGCCCAGTTTAATTCTGGCCCCTCAAAATTAGGCCAAGTTTAATTCTGCCCCCTCAAAATTAGGCCCAGTTAATTCTGCCTCCTCAAAATTAGGCCCAGTTTAATTCTGCCCCCAGAAAATTAGGCCCAGTTTAATTCAGGCCCCACAATATTACGCCCAGTTTAATTCTGTCCCCTCAAAATTACGCCCAGTTTAATTCTGGACCATCACAAATAGGCCCAGTTTAATTCTGGCCCCTCAAAATTAGGCCCAGTTTAATTCTGGACCATCACAAATAGGCCCAGTTTAATTCTGGCCCCTCAAAATTAGGTCCAGTTTAATTCTGCCCCCTCAAAATTAGGCTCAGTTTAATTCTGCCCCTCAAAATTATGCCCAGTTTAATTCTGCCCCATCAAAATTAGGCCCAGTTTAATTCTGCCCCCTCAAAATTACGCTCAGTTTAATTCTCCGCTCAAAATTAGGCCCAGTTTAATTCTGTCCCATCAAAATTAGGCCCAGTTTAATTCTGCCCCCTCAAAATTACGCCCAGTTTAATTCTGTCCCATCAAAATTAGGCCCAGTTTAATTCTGCCCCATCAAAATTATGCCCAGTTTAATTCTGCCCCATCAAAATTATGCCCAGTTTAATTCTGCTCCATCAAAATTAGGCCCAGTTTAATTCTGCCCCCTCAAAATTACGCTCAGTTTAATTCTGCTCCCTCAAAATTAGGCCCAGTTTAATTCTGCCCCATCAAAATTATGCCCAGTTTAATTCTGCCCCTCAAAAGTAGGCCCAGTTTAATTCTGCCCCATCAAAATTACGCCCAGTTTAATTCTGTCCCATCAAAATTAGGCCCAGTTTAATTCTGCACCATCAAAATTACGCCCAGTTTAATTCTGCCCCATCAAAATTATGCCCAGTTTAATTCTGCCCCATCAAAATTAGGCCCAGTTTAATTCTGCCCCCTCAAAATTATGCCCAGTTTAATTCTGCTCCCTCAAAATTAGGCCCAGTTTAATTCTGTCCCTCAAAATTAGGCCCAATTCTGATTCTTCCCCCTGAAAATTAGGTCCAGTTTAATTCTGCCCCTTCAAAGTAAGGTCCATGTACATAGACATGTAATCGAACACCGCTCACGTTGATGCAGCTAGAGTTGTGCACGACATAAGATTTGAGATCCTTTAAATTCGTTAGCCATAAAGGAACCCCAAGTAAGTAGGTTTCTTTCCCAATTTAGGTGTTATGTTACACTAAAATTGTGTTGAAAACATGGAGTACTGTATACACCTCCAAAAATAAACCCAGACACTCTAAATGAAAATTTGTACAATTAAAAAAATACATAGTTTAATAAAGTGAAGTCACTTACATCTATATTGATGTGGCTTATTGATACATAGAAAATTATTAAGCTACGAAAACTGATGATTATATTAAAGAGTAAATATTTTTCTCAAAAATCATATTTTCCAATATACACTGAAAAGGTACAGCATTCTTGTGTAACATTAAACGTAACATGATAATAAAACGGTGACATCTGTGAATGACATATGATTTAGTCTAATTATTATTACTAGAACCATAGATTTCTTATTAGCAGACTGGAAATGATAGGCTTGTCGTTGAAACCGTGCATATCATAGGGTGATTCAAATATGGCGGAAATGTGAATTTCGAATTTAGCCAACAACAACAAAATGAACCATTTCGCGTGTCTGCGACTTTAAAGCCTTACCTACATTAATATTTGCATTTCTTTAACAATTCATTATAATCTTATCAGAGCTTCATAGTACAGGGTGTCCCACAAATATGTAACCGAATACTTTTCGTTACATTATGTTTCGGTTACCATTTTCTGGGCCACCCTGTACATAAACTCATATAGTATTGTGCTTTGCTCGAATCTACAAGTTCCCTGTGTACTCGGCACCGTGCCATGAGGCATGAGGGGTATGTGGGAATGGGGTCCCCACACACATTCTTATATATCGGCAATTTTGGAGGTGATGTAAATAGCATCACGCTCCGGTCGCCTCAGGCAAAAATAAAACACACAATTCATGGTAAAATCGTGATAAATAAGCGATAACAAAGAAAAAAGTCCAGGGTAGGACTCGAACTCGTATCCTAAATCGGAGCAAGCTATACCTACAGCCAAAACACCTGGCGGGTAGAGCGTGGTCCGGACCACATCAAAATTGGCCAAGATTATGAATGCGTGGGGCACTACTTCAACATCGGTCTTGTGCGGGACACATCAAGCTAAATATAATTGCTAAAATCTCTAAACCTGGGTCTCCTAACCTACAATTCCACTAAGTTTTAATAATGCATGTGTGGTTAGATTAGAGCTATTAGCATTTAGTTTTAGCGTTTGGTAGAAGCTGAATGTGCTCCTCGCGAGACCCACTTTCACCCCCCACCCCTCCTATACCTTCACATTGCAAATTCAATTCTACCTATAATTTTTAATTACTTATATTTCTCCTAACATTATTAGAATTGAGGACTAAAAAGTGGTAAACTTTGTAAGTGTCAAAAGCGAAAGTGTTGGGAAATCGCATCGTTCCGCACATCAGCCTGTAACGTGCACACTAGTGACCTCTTTACACGCCCTTTGAACTACTTAGAGGGCTACCAGCCACATTTCACGTTTATCACATTATAAAGCATGGCACATTTCACAGTTTAACGTGGAAAACGGTGTTTGAATTATTGTGGCACTTACAGCGTTTAAAAACTTTAGTCTTCAATTATCTTTGGTGGGTTGGGCTAGGGATTGGATTCATACTGCTTAGTAATTTATTATCAAAATGTTCATTCTTATGCTGCGGCGATATTTACTGCATTATCAAATCGAAGTGGTGGTGTATTTATTTTATTAACTACTGCTTGAATATTAAATTATTGTGGATAACATTGTGTTGTTTCGGATAATATTTTGTAAAATATATTTAAAATAGAAAATTTGCACCTGCTGGCAGAACTATTTGAAGCTAACAATATTCAACAAAATTATCTCCTCTTGATAATGTTATTGAATATAAAGTTACTAATATATATATTTTTCCACTCGTGCTGAGATGAATTTAATTTTATCAAACAAAATACATGAATGTCTTCCAAATTTTGGGCATCAGTTTTAAAGTTTTTTTTTATCCAGAAACTACAAAGCGAACTTTTCTTTTTGTTTTGGGAACAGTTCAG
This sequence comes from Lepisma saccharinum, assembly GCF_977018435.1. Lineage (NCBI taxonomy): Eukaryota > Metazoa > Arthropoda > Insecta > Zygentoma > Lepismatidae > Lepisma > Lepisma saccharinum. The sequence goes on from NC_139246.1 coordinate 8,888,948, forward strand.
TCATTTCCTACAGGAAGTCACCATGAAGGGAGCGACATCTATTTTTCCTTATTGAAAGTGAATGTTGGCGACAAAAACAAGGCACGAATTTTGCTTTTCATGCGGTTCCCATAATAAGAACCGACGAGGCGACTTGAGATTGTGTGCTTTCACCAAGACAACTTTTCTTGTCTCCTAAATGACCTCTCTCTTTCTCTCTGAACAACCTTTACAGTCAAGGAGATCACTTTCTCTGACTAAAACAGTCAGACACTGACTATAACATAGATTATTCTCTGCATCTTCCCACTGATTTAACATGTATTTACATAGGGCTTGACCTTGATTTGGTGGAGTGAGATTGAAGCGAAAATGACTAGTTGTAGGAATGGGAAAAAATAACGTCCTTAGAATTTCATTTAGGTGCACTCTGCTTTGGTTATTGTGTCTACTACTTTTCTTTTCCTTCATTCATCTTGCTATCTCAGTCTTTCTTAATTTGTTTATATATATATATATATATAATTGATTTTCTGTCTTTTTCATTCTCTGTATGTCTCTTCTTTATTTTATTCTCTGCCTCTGTCTTTGTTCAATTGTTTTTCTTATCCTTTCTTTCTTTCTTAATGTGTTTCTGCAACTCTTTCTTCATTTGATTTCATATTGCCTTATTTCTTTATATCTTTCATCATTTCTCTGTCTCTTTCTTTCTTCATTTCAATCTCTTGTTTTGTCTTTCTTCAACACTTTATCTTATCATTTCTTTCTTCAATTGTTTCTGTAACTCTTTCCTCATTTGATTTCATATTTCTTTCCTTCTTCATCTCTTTCTTCTTCATTTCTCTGTCTCTTTCTTTCTTCGTTTCATTCTTTGCCTCTGTCTTTTTTCAATTGTTTATCTTATCCTTTCTTTCTTCAGTTGTTTCTATAGCTCTCTTTATTTGATTTCTCTCTATCTTCTTCTGTTTCATTGTATCTTTCTTCATTTCTTTCTCGCTTCATCTACATATCTATCACTTCCTTTATCTGTGTTTCTGTATATTTTTCTTTCATTGTGTCTCCCCTTGAGGAAATGCGGTCGGAGCGTGGTACTGGTTACACCATCTCCATAAATGGCTGAGATTACGAATGTGTGGTCCCTACCTACAAACCCATACACTCATTTACAATCATGACTTTGGTTTGCAATGTGCAGGGGGGTATGGTTATCTTCTAGCTTTCTTTTTACTTATCATTAATGTTACAACAACAGACCATGATGAAGAATGTCGGAAACATTTTTCAAGAATACAATTCTTGTGTGTGTGGGGAGGGGGGGTCACATCTTGCCAAACCAAAAGCTATCTGAAACCAACGCCACGACCCATGTAGTATCTTTTCGATCGTTCATCATTGTCATTGAAGTAATGTTTCGCTACTTTGAAATCAATATTTGCTCACTGTCTGGCACATAGTCAATCACCTGATCAATTGGGACGGTGACTGTGCTACAGGTGACGACAGCAGAACTGTAACCTATAAGCAAATCATATACATGTCATGTTCCACATTAGTTTTGCGAGAATTGTTCCGCGGGTCACGCCGATCCATCAATATTCACCCAGGATAAGATCTCTATCCTGTCATCGGGTCTGGCAAACTTGCAATGATTGACTTTATCATCGGAAGGGATCGTCAGGTTATCTACGGTTCGGTGGTGGACGAAAAACAGGTTGGAGCAAGGGAAATCGTTAGTTGTGCGGTACGTCGCTAGATGTCACCCGTCCCATTAAGTTTATAAATGATGCAGTCGCTGATCTATTCAGATCTCTGACTTCGTACGTTTGATTGATTTTGATTTGGTTAATTTTACTTCGCTTTTCTGCCACTTTGGCTAATCGCAAAGATGAGGATGAAAGCGACGAAGGGGCACTAATAAGGAACACCCATGACCGAAGGAGGTGCTGACCCGAATACAAGGGTATGAAGCGTTCCCACAATACTAGAGCAGTATGTATTCAAAATATTTTTTAACACCAGAACTGCGAAAAGGGGTCATTTTGACCCTTCGTAAGAAATGCATTTAAAGATTCTAATTATTTTAGAATGGAACATATTTTTAATTTATATTATTTTCTGTGCTGTATGTAACATTACGCAACATTTCACGACGAGAAACTGCATCTTGATGCCACATGTTCGGAAACGTCCATCCTGGTCCAAGCAGACTACCTACATGACGACATGTAAACTGTGACACGTGGGAACATGCTAAAGACAGGATGGCACAGGAACCGCAACCTAACGCTGATATTGCAGCACGCATAAATGAAAATTTACAGGGGTCAGATTAACCCCCACGCTGTTCTAGGGGTATAACATGAAATTTCACAGAAATACATTATACTTGGTAGATTTCAATATACCATCTTAAAAAGGACAAAGAATTATGAAAAGTCACAAAATTTGGAGAAAAATATCACCAAAACGGGATAATTATTAAAGAAATGTTGAAAGTAGGGGTCATTTTGACCCTTCCCGCCATTCAAGTGTTAAAGTATTTCAAAGGTATTCATAGTGATTATTAGATAACTAATTAGAGATGGCAGAATTTAATATTTTATGATAATCTTGTTATTTGGAAAAAGTTCTTGGCAATTTTCAAGAGATATAAAACTGCAAATATTATTTTTATTCTACGCCTAACTTAGATTCTCAATGTGGTTTCTTATTGGTTTATAAGTGTACTAATATAAACAATATAGAATTCTTTGTACTCAAATGATTCGTCATTGTATGTAAAGATGAAACAACCTTGAAAAAAATCTGTCTCAGGTATAGTAAAGTGTTACCATATTTTCTGTAGTATATCCTTCATTAAATGAAGGTGTACATAAATAGCCGTGTTAATTGTTGCTTATTGATTAGGTTTATTTTATTTTGCTTTTCTGCCACTTTTGGCTAATCGCGAAACTGGGGATGAGTTATGATATAATGAAATTGATGAAGGGACACTTACAAAGAATACCCATGTCCAAGCAGGGATTCGAACTCGTGACCCCTGATGTCGGAGTGCGCTATGCTAACTAGTCCGCCACTGAAGTTGCTGCGCACACACATATGAGGGGAAGTCATTAAATGACAAATTTTATTCTAAACTTCATGGAGATTTAGGTGCAACAAAAAGTATATTTCGGGACTCAAAATAGTTCCTTAGCAACACGTCATAAAGATGCCGTGAAAGGTCTTAAGTTAATTTTAAACTAATGACCTTCAAAGTCATAAATAAGGGGTACTCTTTTAGGCCTTAATACATACAACGTATCACCCTGAAATTGCAGTTCAAAATTATTATTCTCTTAACTATAAAGCCAAAATTTAATGAGAGAGCTTAAACTCATAAATAAATTTACAGTTTATCACCTATAACTTCAGTCATCTCATCGATCTCAGGTATGCGCCTGCGCAGTAGCTCGTACAACATGGTCACTCCACTGTTGACTTACCCTCGTATATATATATATATATATATATATATATATATATATATATATATATATATATATATATATATATATATATATATATATATATATATATATGACTTACTTGACTTAATTCCTTTTGCTCCATCAGGAGCATAGGGCTTCAGTGAAACGCCTCCATTTGGCTCTGTGTCGTGCCAACTCCTTGACCTCTCTCCATGTTTTTCCTTTCTCGGCTGCTTCTTCTTCTACTGTTCTCTTCCATGTCTTCTTCGGACGTCCTATTTTCCGGGTTCCTTGGGGGTTCCAGTCTAAGGCTGCTTTCTCTATTGCTCCAGCTGGTTTTCTTAAGGTGTGTCCTAACCAACTCCATTTTCTTCTTTTTATTTGGGTTGCAATTGGCTGTTGTTTAGTTTCTCTCCATAATTCTTCATTTGATATTATTTCTGGCCATTTTATATTGAGGATACGCCTGAGACAGCGATTAATAAATGTTTGTATCCTTTTCGTGTTAGCTTGTGTGGTTTTCCATGTTTCACAAGCATACAGTAAAACTGACTTTACATTTGTATTGAAAATCCTTATTTTTGTCTTTCTAGAAACATTGCAGGTTTTCCAAATGGGATACAGTTGTATAAATGCCACATTGGCTTTCTTGATTCTATTTTGTATGTCTTCATCTGAACCTCCTTCTTTTGTTATGACACTTCCTAAGTATGTAAATGACTCTACTTGTTCAACCAGCTCATGACAAACATTCAATTTTTCTTTTCCTCTTGTATTGACTCTCATTTCTTTAGTCTTGTTCACATTAATAGTGAGTCCTGCTATCTTTGCTTCTTCCTGTAGTCTTTTTAATTTCTCCTTCATGTCGCCAAGTCTTTGAGATAATAAGCAGATGTCGTCCGCAAAATCTAGATCTTCTAGTCTATCTTTGAGTCCCCATTGTATTCCTCTTTTCCTGCAACCCATCGTTTTCTTCATAACTGCATCTAGTACTAGCAGAAATATTGTCGGAGATAGAATGCAGCCCTGTCTCACTCCATTTGTAACATCTATGTATTCTGTAAGCTGCCCTTCATGTAGGATTTTGCACCTGAAACCTTCGTACATATCTTTCATTAGGTTTAATATCTTCGTTGGAATGCCATATTCTGCTAGTGTCTGCCACATGACTCTTCTATTTAGTGAGTCAAAAGCCTTTTCAAAATCGATGAACGTAAGATATAAGGTGGCTTGCCATTCATTGTTTTGTTCCAGAATTATTCTTAGAGTATTTATTAAATCGACACAACTACGTTGTCTGCGGAAACCAGCTTGTTCTTTCCTCAATCTTGATTCTACAACATCCTTCACTCTATTTAAGATTATTCTCGATAGTATCTTGCTTGGTATACTTAGCAAAGTAATTCCCCTCCAGTTTTTACAGTTAGTTGTATCTCCCTTTTTTGGCAACTTTACTATTAAACCTTCTCTCCATTCTAATGGAACTTTTTCTTCATTCCATATTTTCTCTAACATAGGTTGTAAGAGATCAATGGAAGTTTCCACATTAGCTTTAATTAGTTCCGGATTTATGTTATCCATTCCAGGAGCCTTGCCATTCTTCATTTGCTTTATTGCTAGCCTAACTTCTGCTCTAGTTGGGGGCCCTAATTTAATTTTGGTATCTTTTCTATTTCCTTCTGTTCTTGTTTGATTACAGGTTTCTTCTTCTCTTTTCCCATCTCTATTCAATATGTCTGAAAAATATTCTCTCCATCTTTCCATTTGTTGTTCTTGGGTTAGCAATAGATTACCATTTCTATCTCTCACCGGTTTACTCTTCCTGAATGTTTTTCTGGATAATTTCTTAGTTATGTCATACAACTGTTTTAAGTCACCTCTCTTTTCTGCCTCTTCTGCATTTTGTGCTAAGTCCTCTACCCATTTCCTCTTATCTCTCCTCACACATTTCTTCACCTTTTTATCTATTTCCGAGTACTCTGTTTGGGCTGCTGCTTTCTGTAGTCTTGTTCTGCTTTGGTTTATTTTTTGTTTTGCTTCTTTCCTATTTCTTATTACTTCCCAAGTGTCTTCAGACATCCAGTCTTTTTGTAGTTGATTTCTAATTCCAAGTACCTTCTCTCCAGTTTCTAAGTAGATTCTCTTCACATTTTCCCAATTTGTTTCAATATCTGGTTCATGCTGTGTACTTTCCGAGAGAGCTTGTAATCTATTATTTATTTCTAATTTAAATTCCTTTTGTTTTTCTTTCTCTGTCAATCTTTGAACATTAATTTTCTTTTTTCTTCCTTCGAACTTCTTGGATGTTGACATTATTTTTAACTTAAATTTGGCTACCACAAGATGATGGTCGCTGGCTACATCTGCTCCTCTTTTATTTCTTACATCCATTAGCGATCTCCTAAACTTCCTGCTTATTGTTATATGGTCTATTTGGTTTTCTGTAATGCTATCTGGTGAAACCCAAGTAACTTTGTGACAGTTTTTATGAGGGAAGATTGTTCCTCCAATGACCAATTCGTGATATGCACATAGGTTTACCAATCTTTCTCCATTATCGTTTATGTCTCCCAAACCATGTTTCCCCATTATATGTTCCAATCCTTCATTTTGCGAACCTACCTTGGCATTCATGTCACCCATGAGGATCAAAATATCTCTCTTCTTCACATTTTTTATTGCGTCATTTAGTTGTTGGTAAAATTCATCTTTCCTCTCAATTTCTGTCGTCTCTGTGGGAGCATAACATTGTATTATAGTTACATTTCTAAAGCGGGTTCTAAACCTAGCTGTAATAATTCTGTCGGAGATAGGTTTCCATTCTATTAGGCTCTTCTTTGCCAGTCTGTTTAGGAGTATCCCTACGCCATTCCTGTGTTCTGCATTATCTCCTATTTGTCCTGAGTACAACATTGTATTTCCTTCTTGTGTTGTTATTTCACCAAAGTCTACCCATCTCACCTCACTCAACCCAAGAATTTCTAGTTTGTATTTTTTCATTTCTCTTTCCACTTGTTTTAGTTTTGAAGTTTCTTTCAGAGTTCTGGTATTCCAACATCCTATATTCGTTTTCCTTTTAACATCAAAGGTTGTCGTCAAAGCATCCGTCCGGTTTCGTTTCACTTTAGTTTCTTTAATAAAGCAATTTAAGGTGTGCAGGTTATTGGCCTACAGCACCCGAGCTTGGTGGTGGGGCTGCCACCTGAAGCATCCAAGCATGCTGTTTTCTGTCAGGGTTGTCTCCCTTAGCCTTCGAAGATCCCTCTTCACCACAAGGCAGTGGTTCCCTTTTTATTCAACCCCAAAAGGGAGGGTTGCCTCTTTCGCCTTCTGCGCCATACCAAAGGACTCCTTCTCCGCCGCATCAGCCGTTGAGGTCTTCGCCGTAACCCTGGCAAGGTTATATATATATTTGTGTGTGTGTGTGTGTGTGTGTGTGTGTGTGTGTGCGTGTGCGTGTGCGTGTAATATGTTATTTATATTGATGTCATATTTAAGAAATTGCTACTCTCAATCTGAAAGCTGAAAACTCATAGAATGATGGATTTCATCTATACACAGCGATTTGTGAAAGCTGAAGAAATCTGATATCGCGTACGACGAGTTGCAAAACCCTTTCACACAGAGGTCTCATTTCTTATAGAAAAGAGAGTGGGTGAGATAGGTGTGGCTGGGAATGGTCCTCAGGTGAAGGACCAGTGTGTCAGTGGGTGAGCCATCTTCTCAGACAGAGTAAACTCACACTCCTGAGAAGGTCGACCAGACTGAGGCAGAAAGTAACTTTGGGCTGGAATACCAATGGAAAGATTAGCCAAATCGCCACCAACACACCTGTATATAAAAAAGAAAAGAGGTGTTCGTAAGTACACGTTATGTTTACTTGTAGTCAGAAGAAAGCAGAGGGAAAAATGTAAGAAAGAGGCGATGAGAAATCATTGAATGGAAGATATAAAAAGGGAGAGAAAAAGGAGACAAAGAGATCTTAAGGTAGAAAGGGATTGTACGTAGGCAGAAAAATAAAGATTAGAGAGAGAGAGAGAGAGAGAGATGATAATTAAATATGCAACACAATAAACTAAGCTAAGTAAAATAAGCGACACACTCACACAGAGAGAAAGGAAGGAACAAGATAAAGAAGCAACAAACGCCCAACGAAATAGAAAAGATAGAGAGAGGAAAGAAGAAGCAACACACAGAAAACAAGAGAAGGAAAAGAAGCGAGGCAGAGATAAATTAAAGATTTGGTTTGGTTTGATTTGGTGTTTTAAGTCCACTTTATGCACAGTAAGGCTAATCGGGACTGGACCTACAGTTTAAAGTGGGATCCGAACGACTTGTGCCTCCACCGGGTATCGAACCCGGGACCCCTTGATTACAAGGCAATGACGCTACCACTGCGCTATGGGGGAGGCCCAGTAAATTAAAGAATGAAGAAACAGAGGAACCGAATGAAATTAAGAAAACAGGAAAGACGAGCGAGAGAGACAGAAAGGAAGAATAAATGTAAAGAAGCAACACAGAGAAGCAACACGAAATAAAAGAACGAAGCGAAATAAAGAAGCAACACAAAATAAAAAACGTAAGAGAAGTGAGACAGAGAAAGGGAGATGAGGGAATGAAAAAGCACAGAGAAACTGAACGAAATAAGAGAAACGGGACAGACAGAGAGAGAAAGGAAGTAAGAAATGTAACGAAAACAACACACAGGCGCTAAACGAATTAAAAGAAGCCAGACATATATATATATATATATATATATATATATATATATATATATATATATATATATATATAGAGAGAGAGAGAGAGAGAGAGAGAGAGAGAGAGAGAGAGGGACAAAGATAAAAGGAAAATATATAAATGAGCAATATACAGAAGACAAGATATATATATATATATAAATGAAGCGAAACACACAAAGCGAAAAAAGAAGGAGGAAAAAAGGTGAAAAAAACAGAAAATAAATAAGAGAAACAAAAGAAGGGAGACAGAGACAGAATAAGAGAAAATAAGAAAGGAGAGGAATACAGGAGCAACAAACAAAGCAAGAGAATAAAAGAAGCGAGAGAAGAAGAGAAATAAGGGAGTAACAAACAGAAAATAGTAGAAATAAATTAAGCGAAAGAGAAATGACGTATTTACGAAAACAGAGAAACTGAACGAAATACGATAAAGTCTTTGAGACCTAGAGAGAGAAATGAAGGAAGAAAACCAAATAAGCAACACACAGAAACTAAATGAAATAAAAGGAGCGAGACAGAGAGAGTTAGAGACAGCGAGAAAGCGAAAAGAAGACAGGAAGTGAAACAAAGAAGCAACGCAGAAAATAAGTTTTTACTCAGAAGAATTAAAGACTAATTACACAACACAGAAAAATTCTACCTAAAAAAATTGAATAATATCGGCCAAATTTGCACAAAAGTTATATATAAAGAGACGAATTTTATCACTAAGTGCGAGAAGGGGGGAAAAAATGAGACCTTTTTACGTCATCTCTACGGAAGTATCTGGTCCAATCTCACCTCCTTTCTCTGCACGCGACAAATTGTGGTACAGAGAAAACCATCATTGTTAAAATCAGCGTCTTGCATCAGACCGTAGCAATTGGGAATAAGGAAATGTACGTAGCGTAGCCAATGAATTTTTTACGGATGTCTTCCAACTCTGTGGTCACAGAAGATTCGCGTCACGTTTATTTATTTATAATGCCATGTGGTCGAACAGTTCTGGTGCAACTTTAAAGTTACCTTCAAGTACAGGATGCCACAAAAGTTACTGTAAATATTAAATAGCAGGTACTCGTAATAATTCTCTTAATATTAGCGACAATGGTTCTTTATTAGCGTGCAATGTTAATTGAACATTATCCATTGTCTAGTGCTTTTAGAGACACCTCCTTTCTTGTTCATGTTCATCTGAGGACGAGAGATATTTAGATATGATTTTGATTGTTGTTATTTAGGCTCTTTTTTGTGTTCAAAATATGAAAACATCAAAAATAAAATCTTATTTACAAGGAATTAGTGTTAGTAACTTTACTATTCGGGACTTCCGTGATACAAAGGCTGGGTAGTACTCAGAGCTGTTTGTATTTGTATTTTCTGGCACTTTTGGCTGATCGAGATGAGGATGATATGATGAAGGAACACACACAAATAATAACCATACTCAGGCCGGGATTCGAACCCGAAACCACTTGCTTCGTAGCGTTGTGCTAAGAACTCCTTCACAGAGGTCGGCAAAAGTACAAATAAGATGCAAAAATTTAAAAAAAAACGTTAATTGCTTGACCCGGATATAGTAATTTCAATGCTAATAAATTAAATATAGAAAATTGAATAGAAATAGAAGTGGACGTAAAATTCTGTTGTAGACGGCATAACCAAAAACAAGAGAGATATCTGTAAAATTCATACGAGTCCTAGAATTTCTACCAAAGAGTACTGTTTTGTTCGCGGCTTTAGTAAAATACAATTGAAAATGAATAAAAATGTCATCTTTACTCAAAATCTCTTTACAATGCCACTTATTTAGGGCACTTGATACGTTAAATATGTTGTTTTTTGCTACAGAAAACTCAGAGAGACATCTCGTGGGATTTCTTAAAAGTTTTGTGAATGATATGATTTAAAATTTTCTCATTTGTCTGCATGTTTTTTACAGACACTTTGTATATCGAATATAGGACATATAGTATTAATATATAGCACATAACTATCTTACACCAGTTTTGTGTGAATAAACTTAATTTGTGATAATGTAGCATGTAATTAAATAGTTTGATGACATTCTCAAATATTTTAAAGCAAAAATCCTGCACATATTTAGAATGCAATACTTATACGCTAATATTGGTTGGCTGGTTTGTTGATTTGGTGTTTTTGAGTCCAGTTTGTCCGCTATGTGCCTCCACCGGGTATCGATCCTGGGATCCCTTGATTACAAGACGACGACGCAACCACTGCGCCATCGGGGAGGCCTTACACGCTAATATTAAACTTTGCATACAAATCCCATTTTGCTCCTAAAACTGTCCAATGTGGGCCTATTGAAAGTTGCTTTTTCACGCAATGTTAATAAAAGCAATTGCACTATGTATGTATTTCCAGCACTTGAAGCAGAAATTGCTAGCTGGTGGATGTTTGGTCGAATCAGGGGCTAGCTGGGGGGGGGGGGGGGGTGCTCCTATGGTTTAACATAGTGACATACTGATGTTTGCGAAAATTTTGCTATGTCCTGTCCCAGATAACTGTGGAGCAGGGCCGCGCATAGCGGCATAGGAGGAGAAGGGAAATCGAGTGGTGAAAGCGCAGTGTTGCCAACCGTACCGGTCCAGACTGTACATGTACGGAAATGTCATGGCATGTACGTACGTACCAGTGATGCGCGTCTACGTGTAAACAACAAGAGTCTACATTCTACACATAGACTATTTTATACACGTAGATTACGTAATCTATGTAAACAACATGGCGAAAGGTGACAACTTAGCAAAGGGCGCCGTGGAATTAAAAGAAAATTATACTGCGTATGAGTTGCTGATGTATGAAGAGAACTTTTCATACTCTTTCTTCCAAATTCGAACAATTTCTCACCTAGGAAGAAACCTAATATAGGAAATATTCTAGTGTTTTATGGGGAAAAGACCACTCTTGCCTCACGACTGCCATCTGTTGTTGTTTTTGCACACTATTTATCTTCTTCCATAGTTGATAATAAAAGAGAAGAGAAATTTTGTTGTGAATTTTCATTTCGTTAGGAACCAATATACTTGAAAATGTCACTTTCCTGTCATGAAACCCTTGAAAATTAATTTTAATGCACTTTAGATTGTCTACGTAGTCTATGTAAACTACAACCCAATGTAATCTACGCGTAGATCCTTAATATTTCCCTAAGAAATTCTTAAACCAATCGTACGGACCTGGAGACAAAAATACGTTCCGCTTGCCACGTGCGTACGGTGTTATCGTTTTCTAAAGTTTGCAACGCTGCAGAGCGAAGCTAGGAAATCGGGTAACTCCCGTCGTCCATTACGCAATCCCGTTTCTCTCGCTGTTCATTGGTGGAGCCGTCTCGCGTCACTACTTGCGCAGAGACTTGTTCTCGTTCGCCTGGTCTACAGTTAGCTGGTACAGGGTTTAGCTGGGGAATACCATCCCCTGCATCGAGCACTGTGTATTTCTAAAATCCTTATCAGGTCGTCAATAAAAAAATAATTCGCTTGGGGCACTTGAAGTAAGCTGTACAACGACACAGAAGGCCAGAAGGTAGGTCTACACGAGCGGGCGTCTGCATCTCCTTTCACATCTACTTTCCCTGCTGCTTTCACGAGACTAAAGCATTTCGTTCACGTAGCAAAGCATACTATCTCGCCCTATAGCTGAAGTATCCCACTTTTACTACAAGCAATTATAACTGCTTCGTGGACCCCGAGTGTGGAACTCCGTCGCTTGGAGTGTGGGCGGGTAAAACGTTTGACCGACGCTGACCAATCCACAATCGCGATTTTCCATCTCTTGCTCTGCATGGAAATGTTTTACCACCAGGCTTCGTTACCTGTGGCACAGGGGTGCCCAAACAAGCCAGCCACATATACGTAATGTGAGTCTGGCAAAAAAAGCAAACAGTTTGTGTAGAAAAATATACAAAATACTAATCATGTTAAACCATAAATAATGTCATTATGTATTTTGTATATTTTTCAAGCTACCATTAAAAAATCTCCAAAAGACTATCAATATAATTTAAGTTAATATTTTAGAGTACACCCAGAATGTTTTATTTTCACAGGAAGAAAAGTTAATGGAATTATTATTAGTTTCATTAACCCACTCAACAAACATTTCCATAGCAGGTTCATACATACAGTATCAGAAACAGATATATATATACAGAGCATTCCCTGACATTCGCTACGAGACTCGGCGGCAAGCGGCCCGGCATCAGCGCTATTTTTCCCGGTGAACGGGCCAGCGACAGTCGCTAGAGTCGGCTATTAAAATTCCAGTTTTCATATTGTCTACTAACCTTGACTAGAGAAGGTGTTGAAAATGATGTCCCTCTGCTGCAACACATTCCTGGCATCTCCGAAGGAAACTTGCATTTACACGTGCAAGTTCGTCTACTGTAATTCTCCCGATTTCTCGTACAATACTCTCTTTTAACTCACGGATGGTGTGCGGATTGTCTTTGTATACTTTATTTCCCCATTTTTATTTCCACTTTTATTCAGAACTGACCCTGTTACTCTAAACTGTCGCGGACCCGTTCACCGGGAAAGACAAGCCCTGATGCCGCGCCGCTTGCCGCCGAGTCTCGTAGCGAATGTCAGGGAATGCTCTGCATATATATATATTTGCTTTGATCAAACTGTTCAAATATTTTACAGGGCCATTTATTAGAAAAGAAAATCTCTCTACCTAGGTATAAAAACATAGAACTACATGTATGGTTCCAAAAAGCATGCAAGCAATTTTAAGCGTGTTTAAAAAAAATATAAAAGTTCCCTCCTTAACCTACCCACTTTATTTTTCTCTCCTCAACGTTTCGGTGTTATCGTTAAAACGAAAACTTCCCGTCTCTGTGGCTTTGCCGTAAGCTGCACTGGACACCCCTACGATGTAAGTACACTCACGTTTGATCTATTCAGAGGCGAGAGGAATAATACTTATCCAATCACGCTTTTAAAGCAAGAATAGCCGATGGACATAAATACTCATATAATGTAAGCATTTAACCATCACGTGCAATTTGTATCAAAAGGTGAAAGTGACCGTTCGCGGTGGCGCCTGCCGTGCGTTAGATCAAGAGAGATTACTCGTTTTAATAGGCATCTTCTAAAACCTGCCGCTTACATCAGAAGGTAGCTTTTTGAAAGTTTTTGCGCCTTCAAAACTTGGCTAAACTGTAGAATGACCATTCACTAAGCTCTGGGCAAACAGGGTGAGTTACTTCAACCCCTTTTGAGTTGAATAGGAAAGAAACCTGCATGGTTACACTTTGCTAATTTCTCTTGTTTGTGCCCATTTGGGAATCTTTCGTTTTCTCTCCGTCTCCATTTTCCATTATTCTCTCTATCTCTCTTTCATTTGAGCTTCCTATAATTGTTTTCTCCCCTTGTAATCTGGTCTTTCTCTCTTGTTTATTTCCTGCCCCTTGTAATATGGTCTTTCTCTCTTGTTTATTTCCTGCCCCTTGTAATCTGGTCTTTCTCTCTTGTTTATTTCCTGCCCCTTGTAATCTGGTCTTTCTCTCTTGTTTATTTCCTGCCCCTTGTAATCTGGTCTTTCTCTCTTGTTTATTTCCTGCCCCTTGTAATCTGGTCTTTCTCTCTTGTTTATTTCCTGCCCCTTGTAATCTGGTCTTTCTCTCTTGTTTATTTCCTGCCCCTTGTAATCTGGTCTTTCTCTCTTGTTTATTTCCTGCCCCTTGTAATCTGGTCTTTCTAACTTGTTTATTTCCTGCCCCTTGTAATCTGGTCTTTCTCTCTTGTTTACTTCCTGATTTCTTTCCATTTCTTTCCTCCTCAATACCTATTTTCTCCCCCTTTTTTACCTTCAATCTTAAGCTCCTTTTTTTTATCCCCTGCTATCCATTCTATTCCTCTCTCTCTTTCTCTCAACCTTGAGCCCGGGACCCAATGTTGCCACAATCTAAGACCAAAATTTCCCTTTGCAAGTGACAAAATTTCCCCTTTTTTGTCCATTTTTCCCTCTCATCTAAGGAAATAATAACGAAAAAGATAATAATAATAATAATTAGTTGTTGTTGTTGCAGTATTATTTAGTTCACGAATGTTCGTATGTATGAACGTTCAATAATCACATGCAATCTTATAACCAACCTTCTTGCCACCGGGATAGGTGTCCTAGGTTCGAACCCTGGTCAGGCATGAACGTACAGTTGGGTTTGCATGATGCATTTCGTAAGTTCGTAAGTTCCTCATATATAATATTGATGTCATCAAATTTTAAATGATATTTTGTAATTTCTTAGAAGTGGAGTGGCGTTCGAATTAAGACTTCTACTTTACCATCGAGGATGCCCCGCAGAGGTTTACTTGTTTGTAAAAGGTGTGATTGGAAGGCTGCTGTAAACAATTTGGAAATAATTTTTCTTAGAAGTAAAGTGGCGTTCGATTCAGGACTTAACTTTACCGTCGGGCAGGTCCCACAGAGGTGTACTTGTTTGTAAAGGCTATGATTGGAAGGCTGCTATAAACAATTTGGAACTGATCTTTCTAAGAAGTAAAGTGGCGTTCGAATCAGGACTTCAACTTTACCATCGGGCAGGTCCCACAGAGGTTTACTTGTTTGTAAAATATATGATTGGAAGGCTGCTTTAAATAATTTGTAACTGATCTTTCTTAGAAGTAAAGTGGCGTTCGAATCAGGACTTCAACTTTACCACCGGGCAGGTCCCACAGAGGTTTACTTGTTTGTAAATGGTGGGATTGGAAGGTTGCTATAAACAATTTGTAACTGATCTTTCTTAGAAGTAAAGTGGCGTTCGAATCAGGACTTTAACTTTACCATCGGGCAGGTCCCACAGAGGTCTACTTGTTTGTAAAAGCTATGGTTGGAAGGCTGCTGTAAACAATTTGGAACAGATCTTTCTTAGAAGTAAAGTGGCGTTCGAATCAGGACTTCAACTGTACCTTCGGGCAGGTCCCACAGAGGTTTACTTGTTTGTAAAAGCTGGGATTGGAAGGCAGCCATAAACAATTTGAAGCCACTTACGATCTTGCTTTAATGGCACTAAAACCTTGCGCATGATAAACCACCTACTGGGATTATACGCGAAGGTAGGTCGGGTTTGAAAGTGGTACGAAAGGTATCAAACAGTTGGAGAATATGAGCGGATAATGGACCAAATAACACATTTCATGGTCGGCTGCGCCTATTCAGTCCGCTCCGGTACAAGCCATTAAGCTGTCTTTCTCTGGAAAGTATCGCAGCGCAGAAATTTGACAGCTAAATTGGTTCGGTCGGAAGGGAGCAAGGCACGACGGTCATTTGTTCGCATATCGATGGTCTTTGAGTCAGGCACCCGAAAGGTTGCGAAGTGGGATGCAAGTTTCTGCAATGGAGATATGCACTGAGGGGAAAAGAGTATTGTGGAAGGCTGTTTCGGGGTGAAGAGTTAGCTTGGCCCTTTTTGGGAGGAGGGAGGTGGGATCTGCCCCTATCATTACTACGTATACTTGGTAAAGTAATATTTCTGAGCCACTAAAGTCACCCTCTACTGTGGTAACACTAACATCAACATTTTGAAAGTTTCGTGTGTTGTTATATTACCTACCCTAACATTACACTTCTCTCTCTCTATTTCTCTGCCTCATTCCCCCTCCCCTCTCTCCTTGTCCCATAACACCACAGCAAAGGAAATACAAACTTTTTCACGTCTGTGGTAACTTAGTGACATTTTGAAAGTTTCGTGCGAGTTTATGATGTCATGAATCGACTACCTTTTAACATTAAATTTTCTCTCTCTCTCTCCTTGTTTGTTTTTTCCTTTCCTTCTCTCTCTTTGTCTCTATCACTCTTTTCCATTTCTCTCTCTCTCCCTTTGTCACTCTCTACCTATTCTCTCTCTCTTCCCCTTTGTCACTTTTCCCCTTCTCTCTTTACTTTTATCATTCCTTTCTCTTTGTCACTCTTTTCCCTCCTTCCCCTTGTCACTCTTTTCCATTTCTCTCCCCCCTTTGTCACTCTTTTCCCTCCTTCCCCTTGTCACTCTTTTCCATTTCTCTCCCCCCTTTGTCAATCTTTTCCCTTTCTCTTTTCCCCCTTTGTCACTCTTTTCCCTTTCTCTTTTCCCCCTTTGTCACTCTTTTCCCTTTCTCTCCCCCCCTTTTCACTATTTTTCCTTCCTCTCTATCTAGATTTGTCTCTCCCTCTCTCTCTCTCTCTCTTTGTCACTCTTTTCCCTTTCTCCCCCCTTGTCACTCTTTTCCCTTTCTCTCTCCCCCTTTTTCACTCTTTTTCCATCCTCTCTATCTAGCTCTCTCTCTCTCTCTCTCTCTCTCTCTCTCTCTCTCTCTCTCTCTCTCTCTCTCTCTCTCTCTCTCTCTCTCTCTCTCACTCTTTTCCCTTTCTCCCCCTTGTCACTCTTTTCGCTTTCCCTCTCTCCCTTTTGTCACTCTTTTCCCTTTCTCTCTCTCTCTCTTTTGTCACTCTTTTCCCTTTCTCTCTCCCCCTTTTCACTCTTTTCCCTTTCTCTCTCCCCATTTTTCACTCTTTTCCCTTTGTTTCTCTCCCTTTTGTCACCCTTTTCCCTTTCTCTCTCCCCCTTTTTCACTCTTTTTCCTTCCTCTCTATCTAGCTTTTTTCTCTCTCTCTCTCTCTCTTTTCCCTTTCTCTCTCTCCCTTTTGTCACTCTTATCCCTTTCTCTCTCCCCATTTGTCACTCTTTTCCCTTTCTCTCTCCCCATTTGTCACTCTTTTCCCTTTCTCTCTCCCCATTTGTCACTCTTTTCCCTTTCTCTCTCCCCATTTGTCACTCTTTTCCCTTTCTCTCTCTCTCCCTTTTGTCACTCTTTTCCCTCCCCTCTCTCTCTCTCTCTCTCTCTCCTTTGTCACTCTATTCCCTTTCTCTCTTACCCTTTGTCACTCTTTTCCCTTTCTCTCTCCCCCTTGTCACTCTTTTCCCTTCCCCCCTCTCTCTCTCTCTCATTCCATGTCCCATACCACCACAGTGAAGGGTAAATATAAAGTTCCTCGTCTGTGGGAACACCATGACATTTCGAGCGCTTTGTGGATTGATTGAAATAAAAATTCTGGCTGCTTCAGCACTTAGGGGTACTGTCAGTAAGTTCAGACGCCAGAGCCTCTTCGGCGTTTAGGCGTTTTGAGTTCATTGTGTTATTTGTCTACCCTTTAACTTTACATCTCTCTCTCTCTCTCTCTCTCTCTCTTTCTCTTTGTTCTATTCACTCTGTTTTCGTTTCTTCCTATTTATTCGTTTCTCTGCTTCTCTCTATATCTCTTGCACTCTGCTTCCGTGGATTATGTGTGCCGTTTGAATATGTGTGGTATCCCTAGTTCCATAGGAGTAATTTGGCGGGGGCAAGGGGGGGAACTTGCCCCTCAAAATTTTCGGGTTTATTAAAATTTACAAGTTAGAGGCTCTGAGAAGCAACGTAATAACGAGTAAAATTTGTAATTTCGCAAACGTTACAATTACGTATTTAGCAAGTAATCCTGGACGCTGTTTTTATGGAATTGAAAACGTTTTTCGAGTCTCTTCCCCCAAAGTTAAGCTCCAGGTTTGATTCTAGTTCCTCAAAATTAAGTCCAGTTTAATTCTGCCCCCTCAAAGTTAATCCCCAAGTTACGCCCATGCCTGGTTCGAATCCCGGCTTCGGAATGGGTGTTTTTTGTGTGTCCCTTTATCAATTTCATCATAACATCCTCGTCGTCGCGATTAGTCAAAAGTGGCAGAAAGACGACGCCAAATAACAAAAATCAATTAACGTGTCTGTTCTTATGTCTTCATGAAATGTGAATGTCTTACACGTTGAAAAACGTAAAAAAACAAGGTTTATTTGTTTATGATGTTAAAATATTTGACGCGAGGAATTCTTAAGGAATTATCTCTTTGGCAGGTGAATGCACTCACAGTACATAACCATTACCATCGTAGCATGGTAACTGGCCATTAAGAGGAAGCATTAATGCATTACGAGAACATTTTACAGGAACTAGCTCATTTTTTAAAGACCTCTTAGGACGTTTATTCACTAGTTGCAGTTGCTTGGGCTATTACCCAACATGCTCTGCGTCGGTTGTTGATGAAATACGTCCATCTTAAGGCCTCCCACGGATAACACCTGCAGCGTAAGACGCTACAGCCTTTGCCCGAATGCTGGTAGCCATTTTGGCATTCCTGTTGGATATAAAGATGCTACTGACTTCCGTCAAGACGACAAACTTGGGCCTGTACAGGAAAATATCACCAATTCTCACGGTAGGAATTGCTACTAGGCAATACCGTTCTCATAGGTGAGACGCACAGGGAACATTTTTGACATTAAAGTAACCATTCTACTAACAGTTAAGCAACATTTTTCTTACAGTTTCTGTGCAATGAATTATGAAACTTAACATTGTTGATTAAGCTTAACTTCACTTGGAATACTTTCCCAGCTACATGTGAATGCTATTTTGTCACGGGCGGGGATGAATGAAGAACTGACTGATGAAATGGTGATGGGGAAAACAGAATGATACATCTATGTCTGGTCAGAGTTCGAGCTTGGAAACTTTGCCAGAATCCATCTAGCAGTTTTTCGTAATTGGGTGGAGAGGTTGTTGCCATAATAATACAACACACTTTAGAGTTGCTTTACACCAGTTATTAACTCTTTCTATTCAGAGACATCCAGTACCAAGACCGGTTATAATCTGTTATTTCGACTAAAACTTGCAACAGCGCCATCTTTGAATCATTTTTTTGCTCTGCATGATCGCTTTCTTAAATCCAGATTTCCTTGTTCTGTTCCAACTGAATTTATTGATGATGAATTGTATCAACTTTAAACCACAGTATTTGGTTTCTTATATGAACACAGACTTGCTCGTGGGAGCCGTAAGGTTTGGGAGGAATATTTAGCGCAGGCCGCACGGACCTCCAGGTACCAAACCGGAAGCGTGAGCTTTTTAACATAGGTCAACTTGAAGCCAAAAATTTCGAAGAGGGGATACCGTTATGGCGGACAGCATACCTTCATACATGTACTTGTAACAACTATTTTGAAGATTGTGAATCATTGCACCACACAAGATTGCAATTTTTACTAAGAAGTATTTAACTACATATACTCCACAAGTGAGTACAGATAATTTCTTCATAAAGATGAAAACTTAACAAGCTCTAATGTGCATCTCCGCCATATTTCTACTATGCGCAAGCGAAGATGCGCGGCAAACAAAAGCGCATCGTTTCCAGTCTGTGGCTGGCCGAGACTCCGCTGTGTCAAGTTGGCCAGGGTCGACCCTTGCAATAGTCGACCTAAAAATATTCATGTAATCTCCACCAGTGGCGCTTGGGTGCAGCCGTCGTACAAAACCTACACTAACAAGGCTCTGTTGTATTATCCATGTTTATGATATGATTATCCAAATATTAAATTTTATGTTTTATTTGTATTTGACACCAGGACCTGATATTTGATATGGGAAATCTTGTCCGCCACAATTTCATGCCTCATGCACGATTTAAATTTCGAAACTAGATGTCGTGACAGTCAGCTCTCTATCATAGAGGTTATAACTTCACAAGACATGTAAGAGTGTCTAGCGTCTATTGAAAAAAAAAAAAGCTCCAATTCAAAAGAGAAGGGAATTGAAGAAAATAATATTGCACGGTAAATCCTGACTGTTGATAAAGTCACACAAACCTTGTTATCCTGAAACTGTTTCTGTAGTTCCCAGAACGTTTTGAGGAAAGTTAAGTTTAACTTTAAGAACACATGAACGGTTCTATTGGACTGCAAAACGTTAATTGGAGATATGAGAGTCAATTTCCGATGACATCCAACAATCGTAAACAAGATACCTTGACCGTTTTTAATGTTCTATTAACGGACATTACATAGTTAAGTTAATTAGCGTAATTTTAAAGATTAAGTTTTTAAATATATGTATATTTAAGGTGCACACAACTACAAAACCATGTCCAGGCCAAAACTCGAATCAGGGACCCCTGGAGTCGTAGCATGGCGTGATAACACTTTTATCAGAAACCTTAAGGAGGTGACACGATAAATTACTACCAACCATGCGTGAGAAGAAAAAAAGACGAGTCCAAACGTTTTATTTCCATCCATTGCACATTATCGATATCTCTCCACCCCTTAAAATGTTGACGTCACGAATCACCTATCAGCGCTACGATATCTAGCGAAATTCTCACGGTTAGTAATCCTAATGTGAAACATCTTTAGGCATAGAAAATATTTTAGTAATGCTAATTGCTTTATCTGTAGATTTCAAGAGATTGCCACTCATTAAATCTTTATCCTGTTCGTTACATTCGAAGTGCGTGTGTAAGGTTTTAAAGTAAGCACTTAAATTGTTGCCGCTAGGTGGCGCACGATTTTTATATGAAACAGCATGACTAATCATTGAACATCGTGTATATATACGGTTAGCATTCTCTACATAGAAAATACACACTATATTAAAAATACATAACGTTTCATCCTAGTTTATTTTGCCAGCTATTAGTTCATAAAAATGCAGAAAGTATTGAATGTCTCGTAACAGAATTAACAAAAATATCAGTTATGTTTGTAAATGCAGGCGACATTTAAATATTACCAATGGGTAGTTAGAGATGGGTCAGTTCATTGAACTCTCCAGCCTAATTATTGCCTATTTTTGTGGGAACAGGAAAAGGTTATTTATCCATTTTTGCCTTGACTCATCTCACTCAACAGGTCGCTAGATGCCGTGGCTTGCCTCGAGTTGATAGCTTCCTGGAGATGAGGCCTTGCTCGAGGAAAAGGTTTATTATCCACGTTTGGTTTGAGTTTAGTCTATGAGGTATACAGAGACAGAGAAAAGAAAAAGGAAAATGAAAGATGGGCAGAATACAGAAGTTGGAGAGGGAGAAAATAAAGATACCAGAAAGGAAGAGAGAGATAAAAAGAAGAAACAAGAGACACACACACAGACAGAGAAAAATGAATAAAGCATGAACGAAAGAATAAGAGAAAGAAAGAGACAGAATAAAAGATGAAACAAGAGGGAGAGGGAGAAATAAAGAAAGCGTGAAAGATAGAGAGGGAGATATAAAGAGAACATGAATGAAAGGAAAACAGAGAAAAGAAACAAGTGGGACATAAACACAGAGAATGAAAGAGAAAGAGAGAGAGAGAGAGATGTAAGAAAAGAGACACACCTAGAGAGAAACAGAAAAAGGAGTGATCAAAGAAAGGGAATATGGAAGAAGATAAGAACAAGATAACTGAAAACCAGAAAAGGGATACGAGGAAAGGAAAATAGAAATTGTCCCCAATCCAGGGGATCAAGACACCCCCCCCCCCCCCACCTTGACTCCTCCGATGTACACATCCGCTTTCGGTGAACAGAAAGATGTTTTACTGACACCTTACCTGCCTTTTGTTTGCGTTGAGATCTCTTTTCTTTAGAGCAAACAATGGAAAAGGTGTCATTGTTGAAGACTTCTGGCATTGTTTCATCTCATCGTATGATGTTTGCTTTGCCATTGAGAACTGGTATAGGTGGAGGAAATGTGCTTCCATGCAGAGTGTATTCTTACGCGGGAGGTGATGCGGCAAAAGTAGGTAAATAGGAGCCTGGACTAACAGATTGTTTAATTACAAGCACAAGAGGCGCAGAGCAAGTTTCTTCTGCGACACTCTCTAGGAAAAGGGGTAATGTCCAACTGTGTCACCGAACGGTTTCAAGTGAGTGGTCAACATGGTGGAGGTCCCAGGTTCAAAACTTGTGGGTGGACGGACATCTGGTTGTTTTTGTCATGTTTTGTTACGGGGTCTTTGTCATGTCGTGTATATTCTCTCTTTCTGCAGTTCTGTCTCTTTCTCTTTGTCCTTCTGTCAAGCTTTATTTCATTCTCTCACCCCCTCTCTTTCATATTCTTTCTTTCTCTCTCTGTGTATGTCCCTCTCAATTCTACTTTTCTCTCTCTCTGTATGTCTCTTTTGTTTCTAATTTTCTCTCTCTCTCTCTCTCTCTCTCTGTATGTCTCTTTTGTTTCTAATTTTCTCTCTCTCTCTCTCTCTCTCTCTCTCTCTCTCTCTCTCTCTCTCTCTGCGTGTTCATGTGTGTGTGTGTACAGTTGACCGCTCAGGAGAAGATCCCTGACGGAAGTGAAGTGACGCAGAGCAGGCCTGCTTAACTTCAAGATGAGTAACAAAATGTTATTTGTAGACAATTGTTAATATTGATTCCGTTTTCAATTTCAAAGAAAAGAAATACATCACTCTCAGTTGCAAGCGCAAAGAAAATAAACTTTTCTTGCAACAAAGAAATATTGTTGGACCTTTGCGTCTCTTCTGTTGTCACCACCGCGCCGCGTGAGGTTTTGATTCCAAAGCATTTGTGACATCTGCCGCGGATCTTGGTGAGCAGCAAGTTTCTGACAATAGGTATGCAATTCGCCGCGGCTTACTTTGATTTGAGTTTCATAACAGAATTCAGAAATAAACAGTATTTTTTAACTGCCGTACTCTTAGTTGTTACATGGCAGTGGAGAAGTGAAGTTCTGCCGATCAGCGATCTGAACCATGCCAAAATGCAAATGTGTTTTAGTGACGTCTTACAAAAACGGTTTCCTGACTTTAGGCCTGGAAGAAAAAAGCTCCGAGGCAGAATGTCAATTTATGTTATTCTTTTAAAGTAAGAGACCAAGCTTCACAACCGTATAATATTAGGAGCATAGTGAATAAATATTAGAATATTCAGACATTTGCCTACAATGAGCCCTATTATTAGTTATACGGAAACGGTGTAAAATTATTTTACAGGGGTGTGTGATCCATAAACCCACCAAAACACCAGTAAGCACAAAACGTGTGTCTTCGTCTAAAGTTAACAACATTTTGCAATCTAAAAATGCCTTCTTTTTTAAAGTTTGTCATCTGGTAACCCTAAAGTCGTTGCCGTATATTCTTTTAAAATTATTTGAAATACAGTCTAAATAATGCACAGGATAAGCAATACAAAAGTGTTCTGGCCACTGAAAGGAAAGCAGAAAACTGTTGTTGCGGACACACGCTCTGCGTAATTGACGCAAATCAACTCCCACGAACTTCCAAAAGCCGCAGCGGAATGCTTTCTGCTACCCCTAAAATCTGCAAATGGAACGATCCTTCCTTTCACACCGGCTCCCCATCACCCCTCGTTTAGGGATCTTCTCGTGAGCGGTGAGCTGTACTCCCCTCTTGATTCTACCTCTCTCTCTCTCTCTCTCACACACACACACACACACACACACACACACACATTCTCTATAATCTAAGGTGACCGTAATATTTTGACCCAAAAACGGGACATCCTAAGGAGGTCAGTTTAACACCCCCCCCCCCACCGTCTCCTGAAAAATCGGTTAGGCCTAATTATAAAATCATTATTATTTTTTAAAGTATGGGTCGCATAAATGTTTCATAATAAACACCAACCGTTCATAAAACTCCCCACATATCTGACACACAGTGCGAGATTTTTTTGATTTTGTGAAAAGATGAAGGAATTTAAATTCTAGTTGCAGATCCGTATTCAAACTGTATACGAGGGTCACTATTTATATTTTGAGCCTTGGCAACACTGATTGAAGTTAGGCGCGATTTGACGTTTGCACAGAATCGTCTGGCATTATTGACCATAACGTACTTCAAATGTTTTGTCAATAGCTTCATTTGTGTTGTTTATGTTGCCTTGGAGATTGCGCGACAACAATAAAATGAAATTAACTCGTGAACATTTTCGTGTATGATTTTTTACGATTTTCGACGTGGATTATCATGACAAGAATGCATCGATCAACTTACTTCCACATTTGGCGATGAAGCTCCATCCTTTGCCACTGTGAAACGCTGGTATAACGAATTTAATCGTGGCCGCCATTCGCTCACCGACGAGATTCGCGAAGGTCGTCCAAAATCAGTTGTTGTTCAAGAAAACATTGATGCTGTGCAAAACCTAATACTGGAAGATCGTCATGTGTCATACTGTGAGATTAAGGCAACCATAGGCATTAGTTCCACCAGTATATATAAAATATTACATGATCATTTAGCTGTGAGAAAGGTATGTTCTCGTTGGATCCCACACAATTTGACAAAAACTGAAAAAGACGCTCGCGTCAATTGGTGCAAACAAATGCTCAATAAATACAATCGTGGTGCTTCAAAAGACGTATATAAGATTGTGACAGGTGACGAATCATGGATTTATGCATATGAGCCGGAACGTAAACAGCAGTCGACTGTATGGGTGTTTCAAGATGAACCCAATCCAACAAAAGTTGTTCGCGCTCGAAGCACATCGAAACAAATGGTTGCCTGTTTTTTTTTTCGGGAAAACTGGTCATGTGGCAACTGTGCCTTTAGAGGAACGTAGAACGGTCAACTCTGAATGGTACACAACAATTTGTTTGCCAGAGGTCTTCGGTCAAATACGGAAAACAAACAAACGCCGTCGGATCATTCTTCATCAAGACAATGCCAGCTGTCACACATCTCGTCTAACAACAGACTTTATGAACAGTCAAAAAATCGAATTTATGGGTCATCCGACGTACAGTCCTGATTTGGCACCCAATGACTTCTTCTTGTTCCCGAATATCAAGAATAAATTGCGTGGACAACGATTTTCGTCGGCGGAAGGCGCCGTTGATGCGTTCAAAAACCATATTATGGATTTGTCTCAAGAAGATTGGAAAAACTGCTTTGACAAATGGTTCGAACGAATGCAAAAGTGTATTGACCATAAAGGAGAATACTTCGAAAAACAATAAAGCAGTTTTCAATGCCAAATTCCTGTTTTTTCATTGTCAGGCTCAAAATATAAATAGTGACCCTCGTATACGCTTCTTGGCCACGCTCATTCATTGCTCTTCAAATAACGGAATATACACACCATGCAATACAAATCGGGAGGAGAGCTAACTTAAACGGTAACTATTTTTCTTATACATTTTGACTGTAATGTTGATTGAATAAAAAATGTTAACAATAATAATTGAAGACTAAAATTGGTAAACGCTGTAAGTGCCCCAATAATTCAAACACCGTTTTCCACGTTAAACTGTGAAATGTGGATGGTAACCCTCTAAGTAGTTCAAAGGGCGTGTAAAGAGGTCACTAGTGTGCATGTTCTTAGGGGCTGATGTGCGGAACGATGCGATTTCCCAACACGTTCTCTTTTGGCATTTAAATCGTTTACCACTTTTAGTCGTCAGTTATACCAAGATGAATTGAATAATGACAAGTATTTTCACGTAGTGAGCTCCCACAGGTAATATCTAGATGTCACTTCATTACTTGAAATTCGTTAATAGAATAGGAATTGTGTAGCACTTGTGTTTTTTATCTTTTCCTACCTCTGCCAAGTATAAATTTCTCCGTAGCATATTCTGACTTTATGTTCTTTAAAGATAAGGCTTTAAATGGCGCCATCTGTGAATGACGCCCTAAACTTCAACGCCTCGTGCCGCTCATCTCTAGCCTACCCCTCGCTACAGACCTCCTATCATTCTCTCTCCCTCTCTCTTTCTTAGTCTCTCTCTCTCTCCCTCTCTCTCTCATTCGAGTGTGACAAATGGTAGATTTATTTCAGAACTTTATTAATTTATATTTATTCATATTAATTACTACAGACCGGATTTTAAAGGGGAAAAAATCCTCTAAAACTGACAAAAAAAGGAAAAATTATTGCCAAATAAAGGGGGGGGAAAGGAGTATAGCTTTTTACACTCCACTAAAAATACTATTTTAAATTAAAGCGCAATAAATACCATTCATATATAAAAGGGAAACATTAAATTTCGTATTATAAATGAGTGGTATATATTAGGGGGGCGTGGTGGACAGCTGACCCCGCCCCCTTTTGCCACTTTTGCGCCCGCACTATGCTAATCCTTATGTACCACTCCTTGCCCCCCCCCCCCCAGTTTAGAACCTGCACCCCGTTTTGGAACCCAATCGCCACCACTGTCGTCACTGTCATACAGTTAAGTTATAACTATTCTAAAAAAGCTTCACAATAAAATCTAGCAGATAAGTATACTTTCAACCCAACAGGTGTGCCACTTACAATGCGATTGTTGCTGCGTAAGCCCAGATCGCATTGTTGCAACAATCGCTGCAAAGTACTCCCAACACTCATAGAGGGAAGGTAAGGTAGAAGTTACTTGTTCTTTCTTTCCTCTAAGCTGCACCAAATAGACAATTGTTGAAGGTTTTGTTTAGGAAAAAACAGTCGTACAAAATATTTGATATCTTGTCAATAAAGGGACCAAGGAAGATGTTTTTTTTTTAAAAAGGGAGAAATAGGGAATGCGGGCTAAAGAAGAAAAAAAAAAAGGGAAGTCAAAACCATGTAATCTTGTTGGTGGAAGATAATTATCAACACTGTTCTTATTTATTTCATGATCCGTGTTGAAAAATAAAGGAAGTTCCTTTAAAATCCGGTATCTCTATTAATTACTTACATAGTACAGAGATGGCGCTGAATGTAGAGTTAATTCAATATTAATACATTAATATTACCTGTTATGTTAGTACAAACGAACATAAAAAAAATGTTAATTTCAATTCACATTTCACCGTAATGGATACATTTTCACAAAATATTTGTTGTTCAGTTACGCATGAAGTTTGCTTGGAATTCCCAATGAAGCATGGCCGCTCATAACAAATATAAACTTCGAGAAATATTCATCATCGTGTTTTCCTGCTTTTAGAACATATACAACTTGAAGAACCAGGGTACAGATTCGGCACGTGGTGTTAAATATTTTAGCCTTACATCCTGAAATGGCAAGAATCGAAAGAGGTGAATCAATTTTTAGCCCACTCGCAAGGAAGGAAAACTGGTTCCAATACTCAAAAAAGGAAGTGGACAATTCGCGAGGGCATTGGTCCCATTACAAGCACAGGTTATTAAAATCTCGTTAACATCGCTTTCTTCTTTTCTTAACCCTTTCTCAGTTTTCAGTCTGTGGAAGAAATGAGTTACTTGTAGTACAGTGGGATCCATGAGTATTGCCGTGCAAATTGTCCATCACCCTGTTCGTGCATTTTATTTGACCCAATAAGAGCTTCAAGAATTAAAATAAAACTCAACTTCTGCAGCAGCATACATAAAAATCCATCGCTTAAAAACACACAGGATGTAACAGAAAAATTAATGAAAATAGTCATGGACAATTTGCACTGTAATACTCATGGATCCCACTGTACGCTGCCTTTAGCTCACCACAAAATATATTCCCATCTGGTAGACCACTACAATACCTACTTGACAATACACAATACATAGAATATCTATAAGCAGGGGTAGAATAAACAAAAAAATATTCAGGAGATAGCAATTATCTATTTCCTTCTTTTCTATTTTTATTTTATATCTTGCGAACACGGGATAAGAAAGCAATGAATCCAAGTAACATAAGCTATGAAATGCGATCTTAAAATATTTTATTTATTAATTAATACAAGATTGGATTGAAAGTAATTAATTCTTGCTCGGGATTGGTCTTCCTGAAGAAAGCTCTACCCATACAAGCATGAGTAACTGTGAATTACAATCTAATATATGGCAGAGACTATATCATATAGCGGAAGAGTTTTAAAAATTCGACTAGCAACAGGGTAAAAATTTACAATGACATTGTTTATTATTCTGTTTTAATGATATATAAAACACACAAACATTAAAAAAAAACATTCTGTTCTCGTTATTAAGAAAAGTTAATGCAAATTTCCGTAAGCGAACTAATAAACATGTATGTTTCTTTGAAATGACCAAGACTTCAGGCGCCAGTCGAAAATTTTCAGTCACCACGACGACCGGGTCAACTGTATTTTTCTACCTCTGCCGCCCCCCGTGGCGTAGTGGTTAGTACATCGCGCTACGATGCCAGGGGTCCCGGGTTCGAATCCCGCTCGGGTTTGGTTGTTTGATTTGATTAATTGATTGATTTGGTGTTTGAAGTCCACTTATGCACAGTAAGGCTAATCAGGACTGGACCTACAGTTTAAAGTGCCTCCACCGGGTATCGAACCCGGGACCCCTTGATTATAAGGCAAGGACGATACCATCGGGGAAGCCCTGCTTGGTTGTTTGTGAATGTCCATTCATCAATTTCATCATTTCATCACTCATCCCCATCTTCGCAAATTAGCCAAGAGGCACAAAACGAGAGGTAAAATAAAATAAATCAATCAATCAATCAATTAGCCAAAAGCGGCGCATTAAAGCGAAGTAAAATAAAGCAAATCAATAAATCTATCCTTCTCCTTAACCATATTACATAAAATAACAACTTGCACATGTAATAAGGAACTTATGTTTAAAGATCTGCACTATTAATATAATATTCTGGCCTATTGACAACAATAATTTGAACCTAACAACAATAGGACGTGAAAACAACAAGGAAAAACAAGAACAATAGCATTTTCGTGAGTTTAATTGAGTTCGATGTTGTTTTGTCTTCTACACGAGTGTTCATTCTTGTCCCTTCTCACAGCCTGCTACAACGGTTAAAGGTCCGGGAATTGTAAATAAATTCAATTCCGGTCCAGGATAGAAAATCAGCAAGCGTAAACGGGTTCTGGACCGTATAAAGAACCTTTTCATCTGTAAAGTACTTCAATTCGGTCCAGGAACCTTTTTTCCTGATGAATTTAAATACGGTCCAGGAACCTTTTTTTTTCAATGAAACAATACGGAACTTGGACCGAATTTAAATTGTGCGAAAAAAAAAAACAAGTTCCGATTTTGCAGAGGAACCCTATAGAACCGATTAGAATTTTTATGTGTTAGTGGAAACAGCCCTGCTTGAATTTCAATTACAGTATCAATGAAGATCTGTAAAGCAATTAGAGATGACCTTTCGTTTTTCCCTCGAGTTCCTCCTTGGCATTTTCGTGTTCGCCCTTTCTTTAACATTGACAGCAGAGCATGAGAACTCCGATCTGTGACTTGGCACTCTCTCAAAGTGCACCTTCTTTGCCAACCAGCGCAGACAATGCTTACCGTGACCTTCTGGAGGTCGAATTCGAGAGTCGTTGTGCCTCCCATATAAGGAAGGCGTTACGTAAAAGATACGAGAATTTCAAGGCACAATATTGCAAGCAAGCAACCCTTTATGTTGGCACGCTGGATTAGTGTTATGTCCTAATATTTATGACATAAACAGAAATAAATATCTCAAAATTGGAACTTCATAATTAAATATATTAAAACTTGTAACAAGGTGGATTACATTATTAAAACTTAAAACTTCCATAAGACACATCAACCAGATGCATAATCGTTGCTATAACTGCTAATTCACCATATATAATAATATATTTTATAATATATATCAATCTTCTCTACTTGCAGAGAAAACAAACTTATGAGGGGTAAAACCAGTGATGTGCCGTAGACTATAAGTTTACGTCTACATGCGTTGTCTACACGTAATCTACGCGTAGATTACATTGGGTTGTAGTTTACATAGGATACGTAGACAATCTAAAGTGCATTAATATTAATTTTCAAGGGGTTCATGAAAGGAAAGTGACATTTTCAACTATATTGGTTCCTAACGAAATGAAAAGAACCCTATTTACAACAAAATTTATTTTCTCTTTATTATGAACTATGGAAGAAGATAAATAGTATGCAAAAAACAACAACAGATGGCAGTCGTGAGGTAAGAGTAGTCTTTTCCCCATAAAACACTAGAATATTTCCTACATTAGGTTTCTTCCTAGGTGAGAAATTGTTCGAATTTGGAGGAAAGAGTATGAAAAGTTCTCCTCACACATCAGCAACTGATACGCAGTATAATTTTACTTTAATTCCAAGGCGCCCTTTGCTAAGTTATCACCTTTCGCCATGTTGTTTACATAGATGACGTAATCTACGTGTATAAAATAGTATACATGTAGAATGTATACTATCGTTGTTTACACGTAGTCGCACATCACTGGGTAAAACACTATTGTCCTTTTTACTGTTTGAGATTTCCTTCTTCCCATCGAACTACGTCCTACACCAAAACTATTCCCTTGCTTCGAAGACGAACTGGTTTCTGGATCAAGTCTGCTCGCTTCCATTGAATATGAGCTACTATATTGCTTCGGAGACGAACTGTGAGCATTGTGTCCTTCACTGTCACTTAGTTCCTGCCGATGCATTTCATTTTTAATCGGAGGATATAAATATGCATGATATGCACTATCGTCATATTCCTTAGGTCTTTCTGACTGATTTGAATCTCCTCCCGTTTCATGAAGAATCTTTAAAAATGAATAGTGTACATTTCTGTATCTGGCACTTTCTACATCTCTTGACTTTATAAACAGCAAAACTGCATCTTTCAATAATTTCTCCTTTCCGATGTAATTTTCTTTTAGGGCAGTAATAGTATACTTTACTTCGAATTGAAAAGCTCTCACATTCATAATGAACATTTTTAGTGTCATCTTTAATGATTATATTACTTGCAGTGTTGTAAGAAAACATTGATGAACTTGGAGATGTTCCAGTTCATGGCAATGGAGTATAATCGTTGCTATGCACAGACTATGTACATTGGCCATAGCTGCCAGTTTACCATGTACAATAATATATTTTATAATATATATATCAATCGGTAGTAGTGCAGTGTCCCGGGTTCAAGGACAGAAAATGGGGCTCGGTGGGGCTCGCCTTAATGGATTTCTCTCGTAAGGCATGAGCCCCATTTTCTCGCAGCGTTGCCAACTCCTCACTCAAAAAAATCACTAAGGTTTTTGTTTTTGGGTATAACCTAACCTCAAGCAAGGAGCTGGCAACGCTGCTTGAGGTCTGCCTTGCAGCGTTGCCAACATCTTACTCGAAAAATCGCCAAGGTTTTTGTTTTTAGGCCTAACCTAACCTAAAACAAGGAACTGGCAACACTGCTTGAGGTCTGCCTTGCAGCGTTGCCAACTCCTCACTCGAAAAATCGCCAAGGTTTTTTGTTTTTAGGCCTAACCTAACCTAAAACAAGGAGCTGGCAACGCTTGAGGCTTTTCTCGCAGTGTTGCCAACTTCTTACTAAAAAAAATTACCAAGGTTTTTGTTTTTGGGTCTAACCTAACCTCAAGCAAGAAGCTGGCAACACTTGAGGCTTGCTTTAATGGTTTGCTCTTGTAAGGCATGAGCCTTATTTTCTCGCAGTGTGGCCAACATTTTACTCGAAAAAATCACCAAGGTTTTTTTTGGTCTAACCTAACCTCAAGCAAGGAGCTGGCAACACTGCTTGAGGCTTGTTTTAATGGATTTCTCTCGTAAGGCATGAGCCCTATTTTCGGGCGCAGTGTTGCCAACTCACCCCAAGAAAATTTCACCATGTGATATTTCACAGGCGAAGCTAACCTACAAATGGGAGTTGCCAACACTGACTAGTGGAGGTGCACGGGTTCTGCGCTATTATTTGTGATTCAGTGTTGCCAACTCACCCCAAGAATATTTCACCATGTGATATTTTACAGGCGAAGCTAACCTACAAATGGGAGTTGCCAACACTGACTAGTGGAGGTGCACGGGTTCTGCGCTATTATTTGCGATTCAGTGTTGCTAACTCACCCCAAGAATATTTCACCACATGTTATTTTACAGGCGAAGCTAACCTACGAATGAGAATTAGCAACACTGGCAACATCAATTACCAGTATTACCAACTCACCCTAAGAATATTTCACCATGATATTTTACAGGCGAAACTAACCTACAAATAGAAGTTGACAACACTGGTAACATCAATTGCGGTTCAATGTTGCCAACTTACCTGAAGAATATTTCATCATGTGATATTTTACAGGCGAAGCTAACCTACAAATGGGAGTTGGCAACACTGATTAGTGGAGGTGCACGGGCTCAAGAACATTAATTGCCAGTGTTGCCAACTCACCCTAAGAATATTTCGCCATGATATTTTACAGACGAAGCTAACCTACGAATGGGCAACACAGACTAGTAGAGGTGGCCGGGTTCTGCAACATTAATTGCCAGTGTTGCCAACTCACCTTAAGAATATTCCACCATATGATATTTTACAAGCGAAGCTAACCTACGAATGGGCAACACTGACTAGTGGAGGTGACCGGGGTTGCGTCCGAATCAGCAGCAGATGTCACCTGCACCGTTACATCCGGGGACTCAGCTAATTTTTGTTGTCCGAATTTGCGGTAGACGTGGAGTCGGAGGGAAGAGCAGAGAGGCGCGACAGATGCACGCTTGAACTCGCTGTGACGCTGCGCTTGGCAGCCATATTCTAATTTTTATTTTGTACAGGCAACATTTACTGATTAGAGGATGTAAAACTCAGTTATATTTTAATATTTTATCGATAATGAATGCAGAAAAATTGTAAATGATAAAATAGCGTGTTATATTTTTAATATGAGTAGTTAGGTGGAAATTATTGACATGTTTGTTTGCGCCCCACGCAGTGGGTGAAGTTCGGGCTGACACCTGGCGGGAAAAGTGACAGCCGTACTACAAGGGGACATGCAGATTCGGGGGACTTGGACGTGACTTCGACGGCACGCGAGAGCAACGGGGAGAGAACGGGGTGGAGTGCTTGCCAATCCGGACACGGCCTTTGTAAACCTCTCGCGGGAACGATGTGCCACACACACGTGCGCGCGCGCGTGCCTGTATTGTGACGCAAGCAAACAAACAAAATAATAATAATTGTTTTTAGGATGCCTGGCCCGTATAACCTCGCCAGGGTGCGTGGTGCCCAACCCAAAAAGGTTTTCTAACGGCTGCGGTTAAAGATAGCCACACCTCTGTAGGGTTTCACGTGTTTTTTTTTTTCCCCCAAACTTCCATGAAACCCTACAGAGGACCTCCGTAATGCATGCAACGTGTACTAACGACTCTAGTGTTATTTTGATGTTGTAATATTTTTGGATATAGAGTTTTATTGTGAGATATAGATAAAAATAATTATGTTTATTATAATATTTTTTTGATGAAGATGGAGAATGTATGTGTGTGTGTTACAAATAAAGTTGCATGCTTTTTTCTAGTGTGTGTGTATGTGTTTTTGATGTTTCGACAGCATCTGAAACGATAAAAAAGAATTTTATTGTTAATTTTTTTGTGTAAAAAACAACAACAAATTTTTTTTGTGCAATCTACTAGATTGGTAGAAAAATATACTAGTGGGCAATAAAATCTGAAGAAAATTTGTGTCTAGCAAAAATAAGCTAAATAGAATTACACATGCATACAATATTTATTGTGCTTTTTCTATCTACAATCATATTTTTCTTATATATATATATTTTTTTTTTATAGAGTTGATTAAAACACATATTTGAGGAAGACAACACTCTACCACCAACAGATCACATATAAATAAACATACCCAAAAAAAATGCGCTCCATGAAAAATTGCCCTGTGTGCAAAACAACCATATCAAGCAAACATTTTGCAAGACATTGTCGCACCTGCGTGCCAGGCAAGCATTTGGCTGCCACCGAACTGTGTTCCGGATGCAATAAACACATTACAATTGCGTTTGCCAAGAAGCATAAGCTTACTTGTCTAAGCAAAAATACATCTGGGGCCCAGCCTTCGACCTCCACCAAGAGGAAGGTAGAAGCAGCCTCCATCAATGCACCACCCGCCAAACGCGTCAAGCCTGCGATAAAAGCGAGCCAGTCTGCTTTCGAGCGTTTGTTAGAGGACTTTCCCCTTACTTCGGAGGACTCATGCGACGTGCGTAGCTTTTTGGAGAACGTGCAAGCCCAAATTATTTCCATCCTCGGCGATGCGCTTGCAACGCACTCCATCAAATTCTACGCATCGCTACGTTGCCAGTACAAGAAGCCGCCTGATGAAATTTACAGCTTCTGCCACAACACCAAGGCGAAGACGCTGCATCTGGCGGATGTCGACAACCTCGAGGTTATTTACAACAAGTTTGCCGAGGAGCTGGTGGCAAAGCAGGAGGAACATCAAGCCAAGGGCTCGGGGGGTTCGCTGTGTGGTGAGCCTCACGAACTGCACCGTCAAACTTTGCAAGTTTGTGCCTCTCTCCGCCTCCAGCTACGTCCCCTTACCAAAAGCTATTGAGGCAAAGAAGGCCGTCCTGAACATTCAGAACAGTGACGCCAAGTGCTTTCTCTGGTCGGTGCTTGCAGCATTACACCCTGTTGAGCCAAAAAACCAGCCAAAACGCGTTACCCACTACCTACCCTACGAGCCAGAGCTGGAAGATGCGATGGCTGGGATCGACTATCCGGTGGCGCTTTCGGACATTCGCAAGTTTGAGGCCCGTACACACAACCCTCGGTTGGCCATCAACGTTTATGGCCTCATCGACGAAAATGTGGTGTACCCCATTCGGGTGAGCGACGTAGACGACGACGGTGCGCAGGAAATTCACCTTCTGCTCATCAAGAATGAAACTCACCATCACTACACCCTCATCCGTTCTCTCTCTAGACTTGTTTCGAGCCAGCTGAGCAAAGACAAAACCCACATAGAAGTTTGTCCCAGGTGCTTGTCTATATTTCGTAATCGAGAACGGCAGGATTACCAGCGCATCAGAGGTCACAACATCGCTGCCGAGAAACTCGCTCGCCACAAACTTTATTGCAATGCCAACGAGCCTGGGGTAGCAGTTTTGCCCAAACCTGGCACCGTGGAGCGTTTCCGCATGCACGGTGCCATGGTGGAGCACCCCGCTATCATCATCGCGGATTTCGAGGCTTTTCTCAAACCCCTGTCTACTTGCGATCCCGACCCCGAAGTTTCCTCCACCACCCCTTACCAACTTCACGAGGCATCCAGTTTCGCATACGTTGTGGTGCGACGAGACCAACACATCCCCCCTGAGCCCTACGTGTACAGTGGTCTCGACGCAGCCAAACACTTCCTCGAGAGGATGGTTGTCGAGGCCATCGAGATAGGGAAGATACTGTTGGCCCCCAAGTCTATGCTCCCACTGTCTTCTGACGATCAACGTAGACACGACGAGGCCATCGCTTGCCCTGTCTGCGTTAAGGAGTACACCGCCAACAACCGTAAAGTCCGACACCACGATCACTTTAACGGTAGGTACGTAGGTCCTTGGTGCAACGGATGCAACCTCATGGCCCGGGACCCGTACTTTATCCCTGTGTTTTTTCACAATGGCTCGGGATACGACTTTCACCACCTGATCAAGCATCTTGGGTACGACGACATGCGAATTAACGTCCTGGCCCAGAACGAGGAGCGTTATATTAGCGTCAGCAAGCGAGTGTCGATCCCAGAATCCGGCTCTACCGTCGAGCTTCGCTTCCTCGACTCCCTGAGGTTCCTCCCGGCCAGCCTCGATGCCCTGACGAAAAAGCTGAGCAACGAACAAATGCGCATCACCTCTGCGAATTTTCCAAACTTGGACCCCGGTCTCTTCACGCGTAAGGGGGTCTACCCCTACGAATACATCACAGACCGTACCAAGTTTGCGGAGACGTCGCTACCTCCCCAGGCGAAGTTCTACAGTCAGCTACGAGGATCAAACATCACCGACGAAGAATATCACCACGCCCAGTCCATGTGGTGCGAGCTGGGTTGTCGAACTTTCGAGGACTACCACAATGCCTACCTCAAACTTGATGTGACGCTCCTCGCCGACGTGTTCCAGACGTTCCGTGCGACTGCAATGAAAATCTACCACCTGGATCCCGCCTACTTCTATAGTCTCCCCGGACTGGCGTGGTCGGCCATGTTTCTGGTGACGAAAATCGAGCTGGAGCTTCTTTCGGACGTGGACATGGTACTGTTTGTGGAACGTGCCGTGCGGGGTGGCATGGTCCAGGTGTCGCAACGGCACGCGCGCGCCAACAACCATCACATGGCTACTGGCTACGACTCCACCCAACCGTCAAGCTACATCATGCACACGGACGTGAATAACTTGTACGGGCACTCCATGATGCAGCCACTCCCCTTTAGAGGGTTCGAGTGGGCTGACCCTTCCAACTTCGACGTTAAAGGTTTCGACGATTCGGAACATGGGTTCTTCGCCGAGGTGGACCTTGAGTTCTCCGAGAAGCTGCAGGATTTGTTCTGCGATCTCCCCCCTGCACCCGAGTTCAAGTGTCCACCCGATTCCAACCAGACGAAGCTCGTCATGGATTTCGAACCCAAGAAGAATTACGTTCTGCACTACCAGAATCTCCGGTGGTTG
Source organism: Lepisma saccharinum (assembly GCF_977018435.1). Lineage (NCBI taxonomy): Eukaryota > Metazoa > Arthropoda > Insecta > Zygentoma > Lepismatidae > Lepisma > Lepisma saccharinum. The sequence goes on from NC_139246.1 coordinate 8,925,323, forward strand.
ATGCAGCGAGGGGTCACGGTCCACGCAGTTCACCGCATCCTCAAGTTCGAGCATTCTCCGTGGTTGCGTCCATATATTGATGTCAACACTGAACACCGCAAAAAAGCCGAGTCCGAGCTTGATAAGGATTTCTTCAAGCTCATGAATAATGCGGTGTTTGGCAAGACCATGGAGAATGTACGGAATCGCGTGGACATAAAATTGGTGACGAGGAAAGAGCTATGTCGTCAGCTTGTCGCGAGTCCATTGTTCAAGTCTCGAACAATCTACAACGAGCAGCTGGCTCTGATTCACATGAGGCAAGGTGTGGTGAAACTCACCAAGCCCATCTACGTCGGAGCCACTGTTCTGGATCTGAGCAAGCTCCACATGTTCGAGACGTACTACGACATATTACGTCCACACTACGACCACAACATCTCGCTTCTCTACACGGACACGGACAGCTTGGTGTACCACGTTCGCACAGCCGACGCATACGAGGATATAGCCAGAGTTCCATCTTTGGTTAACCTCTTCGACACCTCGGGCTATCCCCAGCCGAACCAGTACGGTATCCTGGCCCGAAACAAGAAGGTGCCCGGTAAACTCAAGGACGAGAAGGACGGAGACGTGATTCTTGAGTTTGTAGGTCTTCGCGCCAAGGCCTATACCATCAAAGCCGAGGGTAGCGTTACCAAGAAGGCCAAGGGTGTCGGCAGACAGGTGGTTCGGGAGCATCTCACATTCGAGGACTTCATGGATTGCCTCAAGACCAGGTCGTCGATTCTAAGAGCAGAACAGCGCATCCAGAGCGTCGACCATGTGTTGACCACCAACAAGGTGAGGAAGATTGCCCTGGATCCCAACGACGACAAGAGGTGCGTTCTCCAATGTGGAATCCACACACTGCCGTGGGGGCACTATCGTTTAGCAGAAAGCAAAACCTGCAACATATGCCCATCTTCAACAGAAGATTCATAAAAAACAAACAAAAAAAAAACAAAAAAAAAAAAAACAAAAAAAATCATTTTGTTAGTTATTACAAAAAAAACACTGACTGTTATTACAAAAAAAACTTTGACCGTATTCTTAAATAACCAGCATACCTATGAATCTTTTTGGTTTCCGAAAACAAACCAACATGGAGACTGTACACCGCGCGACGACAGATCATGAATTTCTACCTTCCATGTTAACTAAACTCAACGGTCTACTGATTGTTCACCTTAACAGCATTTGGACGAAATTGGATGACGATGTGGGCAAGATGTTTTACGTCTTCAACAACAATTTACATTTCTACGAAATTCCGATCGATGGAAAACTTCAAATCGCCGTGAATCCGAAAAACGTAGGCGAAATCAAAATATCTACCGGCAAGAACATTTTTCGAATCAAGCACGACAAGATGCTTTCTAGCATTACGTACGATGTTTCTGCAGGAGATTGTTTATACGTGGAACTCCTAGGAGATTACGACAAACTCATTCCTCTCTTCGTAGAATTACGAATCGTCTATCCTATTATAAATAACCGTTAACCAAAATGCCTAACGATATTTTCGGCAACACCAAGCGTGTAGACCACGCAGAAGAGATTCTCATGTTGGACGTCCGAATTAAAAAGTTGAGGAGCGATTTGATCGCTTTGCAGGAGACCTTAAACAAAAGTTTAGAGTCCGAGATCGCTACGCTCCAAACGCAATGTCTCGACCCCATTCTGAAAATCGATTCCGAACTGAAAACGCTCATAAAAAATTATGTCGACGTACCTTCTTACGACAGCGTTCAAAATATACAGTTGAGCGTGGATTCGCTTCAAAATGATTTGGCCAAATTACAGCAATTTCAATCGAAAAATGAAGATTTGGAAAAATTGAAACTCGAAATCGAAGAACGAACTTCCGCAATAGAAAAGAATTTCTCTGAACTTCAAACCGTCGTGAAGGATATCGATGTAGAACGCTTGCATGTCGTTGTTTCCAAATTACAAGAAGAATTCACCGGCACGTTGGAAGAAATTAAATCCAAGTTACAGACTTTGGAAGATACAATGACGAACCTACCATCGTCAGACGAACTGCAGGTCATCGGCAAAAGTGTTGCGAACATAAAAATTCAATTGGAGGCTTATCAAGATTTCGAACACATTCAAACCACCATCGCTACGCTTCAGGCGTCTCTGGAGTTGATCAACGAAGAAATTAAAAATATTCACGCTGAAGCGAACGCGTTAACGAGCATTCAAGACACGTTAAGCACGGTTCAGCAGAAGATCGAATATTTAGAAAATTTGAACGTCGAATCCAATCTTGCTCATTTTCATCACGTGCTGGACAACATACAGGGTGACTTGGAATCGTTACGGACGAGCGTGCCTTCGAGCGAAGATTTGGAAAAATTGAAAACGGCGGTGACGGCACTATCCGAATCGAGCGACATCAAAAGTTCGTTGAGCGATCTCGAGAGTAGGGTGGCCAATCTCCCCACCTCCAAAGAATTACACGCTTTAAAAAGGAACATATCACGTATGCTGAAACGACTAGAAACGGAAACGGTGAACGTGGAACAGATTCGAGACGAACTTGCTTCGCTGGTGTCGACGCTGCCCACTTCGCAGAGCGTCGCAGACCTTCACACGCAGTTTACCGAGATGCGAAGCATCGTGAACGATCTCACCGAGAAAAGTTCGAAATTGAATCAAGTCGAGAACCTTCAGAGTATTGTCGTCAATATCAGGGATCAAGTTGGAGTGCTGGAATCCACGCAGGAATCGACGCTGGCCTCTTTCGGTGCCAAGTTACAAGAACTTAACGAAAACTACAAGCAGTTGAACGTGGAAGTGAAAATCAAACCGTCATTTTCTACAGTAACGGATACCATCGTCGAACATTTGTTGCCCGTACAAAATACACTGGGACAGCTTCACAGCAACCTCGTTAGCGTCGATACTAAATTCGCTAAACTGCATTCTCTGCAAGCCATCGAAATCAACAGCGTACCCAATCAACAGAGAATCTCCACGTTCGTCGAAGGTAACAAACTGTACATGTTGCATCCTTATCATCCGTACTACAAGTTTCTCCTCGATGGCACGATTCAGATAAACGAATTTTCGTACTGGTCTCACGGCAGAAAAGCTAGCGTTCCCACCATGACCTTAATATCGAATCGTGGTGTTCAGAAAGCGGGAAACATTCCTCTAGCACGTTGGAACGAAACGCGCAACGTATATGAAATACACGAAGACGAAGATCTCACCGTTTTCGACGTGAGCGCCGGCGATAAGCTGATCATTCAAAACACGAGCGAAGTGCCACCCTCTTTGAATCCCATCACGCTGGTGCTTCTCTTCAAACGTAATCTCTAAAAAATGTCTAGGCAAGCCATCGTCGAAGAATTGCATAAACCTGCACGCCGCAACTACAAACGTTTGGCGGTGGTAACCAAGGGCATCGATGACCTCTGGCAAAGTGACCTCGTGGAGATGAGTAGCGGCAATCTAAAAAATGTGCATAAATTGAACAAGGGCAACAAGTACCTCCTCACCGTCATAGACACGTTTTCGAAATTCGCATGGGCTCTACCTTTGAAAGCCAAAACAGGAACGTGCGTCACGGAAGCATTCAAGACAATTTTTCGCGAAAGCGACAGACGACCTCGGTTTTTGCAAACGGACAAGGGGAAGGAATTTTACAATGCCGTATTCCAAAAGTTTATTCGGAAACACGACATTCGACATTATTCAACCTTCAGTCACATCAAAGCCAGCATCGTGGAAAGATTTAATCGAACCTTGAAAACACACATGTGGAAACGATTCACGCTTCGAGGAAATTACAAATGGGTCGACATACTGCCGGAACTCGTCGACACCTATAATAATACAGTACACAGAACGATAGGCATGAAGCCAGCTGATGTTACGAAATCTGACGAGCAGCGTTTAATTTCTACAGTTTACTGTCCAAAGTACACTCCCACGACTACCAAGAAATCAAAATTCAAAATTGGAGACCAGGTGAGGGTCAGCAAATTCAAACGCACCTTCGAGAAGGGGTTCACAAAAAATTGGAGCACGGAACTTTTTACGGTGGTTCGAGTTTTACCCGGAAACCGACACACGTATATAATAAAAGATAGTAGCGGTGAGATTTTGAAAGGAAGATTTTACGAAGAGGAACTCTCTAAAACAAAACATCCCGACACGTACCTCATCGAGAAAGTATTGCGTAGAAAAGGCAACAAACTGTTTGTCAAATGGCTGGGACTTCCAGAAAAAAGTTGGATCAACGCGAACGAAGTGATCTTGTAAGTACATGGAACGTGGTGAAACGTCTACCGGATTCGGAAAGTCAAACGAGAAAAAAGAACGGTGAGTTGCTTCCCGACAGCATCCGCTGTCTGATCGTAGGTCCTTCGGGGTGTGGGAAAACAACACTGCTCGTGGACAATTTTCTCCTCGCACCGAATTGGTTAGATTGGAAGAACAGGCACCTCTACGTATTTTCGAAAAGTCTCGAACAAGCGAAATACAAGCAACTGATGAAACTGTACGATGGTCTGGACATTGCAACGTTCGCTTCGGAAATAAAGCCACTCGACGATTGTCGTGAAAATTCAGTCGTTGTGTTCGACGATGTCATCCTGGAAAATCAAAATGAAATTCGCAATTTTTTCACGCAAGGTCGTCACAAAGGAATAGATTGCTTCTTCCTAGCTCAAACGTTTTCCAAAATTCCAAAACAGTTAGTACGCGACAACGCTAATTTCATATGTTTGTTTCGTCAAGATCACACCAACCTCAAGCACGCGTACGATGACTACGTAGGCGGAGACATGAACTACAATCAATTTTCGGAACGCTGCAGCTCCCACTGTTGGAACAGTGACGATTTCGGATTCGCGACGATCGACATGACGAGGAAACCCAACGACGGAAAATACAGAAACAAAATCAACGATTTTTTAAACGTTGCAACGTTGTGAGAAACGACGTGTATAAATAACGTTATGACGAAACGAAAAATCGAAGACGAAAATCTCAAGCTTCGCGATTACCTCGCGAAACGCTTCAAAGGTTGGAAATCCGAGAATCGCGGATTCTACGAAGAAAAGAAACGTCAAGATCAACCTGTGATCGATGCCATCAGCGATCTAGGTAAAGAAATTAAAGGCGTCACGGAACAAAATAAAAATTTGATCAACGAACTCGTACCACTTGCAGCTAAAAGTTACGCCGTACCCACGCCCATTTCGAGCATTCCTTCGACGCCGTTCGAACTGAAGGACGTACCGGCACGACGTCGAGCCATAGGTAGCACGTCGTCGTCTTTGGATAAGATCGAGTTGGGGCCTTTGGCACGAGACTACCTGAGCACGGGGAAATTCGACAAGGATGAAGTGTTCGGATTGTATCCGAGCATGGAGAGCAACGAAGGCGGCGGTGTGGTTTGGAAGATTGGAAAATCGAAGGTGACCTTCGAAGGCAACGACATTAAAGTTAATTTAGGCGAGAAGGATAGTTGGAACAGGTACCCGGGTACGGTGGGACTGTGGGAACTCGTTGCCAAAAAACAACCGAAAGATTACACCGACGAAGATTACCAAAGTTACAAGGAAATTTTGATCATGACGGATGCCTTGTACCAAAACAACGACGCCTCGCAGAATAGGGTCAAATCCAGCAGCGGCGAGAAGTACAGAAATCTCATCAAGCCGATATGGAACCAGGTGAAAACAGGCAGCGGCGTCAAACTCTACAACACCCTGCCCAAAGAGTTTGTGTGGGTGGACGACGTGCGCAAGCTCATAGACAGGTTGTTGGTTATTGCAGGAGAGGAGAATGCAGGCAATCGTAATTTCTACAACGAGAAGGTTGGCATCGTGGACATGATCAGCACCAAACTTTCCAACTTCATCGTGAACGACGACAAGGGCATAGGTTACCTCATCAAAATCATCAACACGCTGCCTCCGAGATTCTGGAACGTGGCCGAAGGAAAGGGACTCGTGAACGACATCATCAACAAGTTACCTTTCGAGATGCATTTACCCGGCTACCAGTTCTGCGGACCGGGTACCAAACTCGAGAAAAGATTGGAGAGAGGAGACAAGGGTGTGAATCCGTTGGACGCCGCATGCAAAGATCACGACATCGCCTACAACACCACTCGCACCGATCTGGATGCACGTCACGAAGCAGACAGAAAGTTAGAGCACGCAGCTTTCGAAAGATTCGTTAGCAGAGATGCTTCGCTGGGAGAAAGAGTTGCAGCACTGGGCACCACCATCGCCATGAACACAAAACAAAAACTTGGGTGGGGTGTGTAGAAATAAAAAAATTTCTCGAACCGTGAAAAAAATTTCTTCGGTATATAAATAACACTACGTAAAAAAAACTCCAGTTGTGTTTGCCATATAAAAATGAGTGAACAATCACTAGACGCCCAAGCATTAAAACAAATGCTAAATTCATCAGTCGAATATGTAAAAATTCAGGAATTGGAAGTGGACAAACCTTACACGATAACTTCCGGTTCAATTGTTTCTACCCAGTATGGTCCCAAGGCGCGTTTGTTGCTCAACGCACAATACAGTCTATTTTTACCAGATCGATACGCTAACATGTTATCCGGCGAGAAGCTAGCTATTTTAATCGAGAACAAAACTCAAATCGTGTACAAGGGTACAAAGGAACTTCTTGGTAAGAAAACAAAGCACGTAATAGAATTTGTGTAACGGCTCTGCGCGGAGTATATCCTTGAAAAAAAAATTACACAGAACAAAAAAAATCTCAGAACATTTATATATAAATAACATACCGAAAAAAAATTACACAAAACAAAAAAAATCTCAGAACATATATATAAATAACATACCGTGAAGATAACATATAGAGCATCAACATGAAGCCTAAGGGTGTCGTGTACCAGATACCTTACTCCAATCTGAAAAATCTAGGTACCCTCGATGGTTTACTCACCAAAAAACAACGCGAGAAGAAACGTTCTTGCTTGATGAAAGGACACGGAATGAAATTACTTCTCAGCACACCTCAATTGAGACGCTTGCAGCGTTCGCGGAAACAGCAAAAGATCGGAGGTTTCATATTCAGCATCCCAGCCATCCTGGCAGCATTGGGGGCTGTTGGAAGTTTGGCCGGCGGAAGTGCCGCCATCGCGAAAACCGTCATCGACTCGAAGAAGAACAAAGCCGAGTTGGAAGAACAGAAACGTCACAACCTGGCCATGGAGAAGAAGGGGAAAGGTATAACCAAAAAACAAAAAAGCAACCTCGATGCTTTGAAAAAATATAAAAAAAAGAAGAAGCCCTGTCCAACTTCGATATTGAATCTCTGATCGAACTGTTGGGAATAAAAAACTTCAGGGGTGTTTTCATGTCCGATTCTCTACCCTCTGCTGTGAAGAAAAAAGAGTATGGCGTGGTCAACCTGGACAGTTACAAAAATCCTGGTACACATTGGATATGCTACCTCAAAATTGACGATAACAATGCATTTGTTTTCGATTCGTTCGGTGGCACACCGCCTGCCAGGTTGGTGAAGTATCTCAGTGTTGCCAACCTCTACTACAATGACAAACGCATCCAGGGTTTCACCGATGTTAACTGCGGCCACCTTTGCCTTTCTGTTCTCGCATACATGTCTAAAATAAATAACCCGTCGGTGGATCATTTTCAGAAAGCATTGTGGAATCTTAAACACGATGGGCGTGTTCCATCTCACGAGCGAATCTTCGATCCTGAAACTCACGCTGCACGACGACATCGTCTATCCTAAATCCGTAGCTCTGCGTGCATTCTACAGCATGTACCTCATACCTAACGTCACGCAGCACAATAATAAAATTAGTGTCGGAAACGAACACATCGTCGTCACGCCAGGCCAATACAATCTTTCCACTTTGCAAGCTCAGTTACCCAAAGGCACGTACCTTTCTCAAAATTCGGTCACGCACAGAGTGGAAATCGTGTCGGCAACGGAGACCGTGGACCTGGGCACCATGGGAGAACTTTTAGGTTTCGAGAACGACACCAAACTCGAAGCTGGCATCAAACATACGGCAACCAACATTCCTAAATTTCTAGCCATAGAAACTCTAAACGTTCACTGCAACGTGGCGGAAGGCATGATCACAAAATCCTCGGACGGATTGTTAGGAAGTCACAAGCAGACAGGAATCATAGCCACATTCAAACCCAGTTCCGAATTCATGGAACCGATCATCTACACACCCTCTTCGCCGATCTATTTTCCAGTATGCCGCAACCGCATAGACGACATAGAGTTGGTGGTGACAAACGAGAAAGGAGACGTGGTGGATTTCGCAGGTGCAACGACCACTGCCATCGTGGAGATCAACGTATAATAAATAACACGCATAGTAAAAATGGAGCAAATCGAAAGTTACGAATTGCAATCTTTCCCTCCGAACCGTCGCACGTTCGCCAATCTCAACGAAGCAAACAGGGAGATCGAATACGACGTGGACGTAGGCGATGGGTTTGTTCATCCTCACAGAGCAGACCTCTACCTTCAATTCGACGTGGTGAAGAAGGAAAGCGGAGACGCGTTTCCGCCCAATGCAAATTTGATACTCGTGGACAACTTCGTGCCTCACCTGTTCTCGCAGGTGGAGGTGAGGAAACACAACACCGTCATCGACAGAATCGATTATCCAGGCATCACGTCGACGGCAGTGGGAACATTGAAATTATCCAAAACGGATGCAGCATACTACCAGGCGGGAGGATTTGAAGCGGGAACCAAAATATCGACTAGAAGTCACACAGTGCTCTTTCCCATGCGTCTGCTGCCGGGATTCTTCTCCGACTACAAAGAGATCATGTGGAAGGGGGGATTGCGCGTCACGTTTCGAAGAGCGGCCAACGACAACGACGCACTGATGCGATACACCAACTTGAACGCCGACGGCACGCCGATAGCCAACACATTACCCGAAGCAGCCAAGTGCGTCATCCGGAGCATGGAATTGAGAATGCCGATCGTGGAATACGAAACAAACTACGCCCTCAAGTACAAAGCGGAGATCTTGAAGAGTCCGCAGGTACCGATTCACTTTCACGGTTACCAGTGCGTGCAGAAGATGGCGTCGGGAAGTCACATGGAATTCGACGTGACGACACAGTTCAACAACATACAGTTCGACATGCCAGATTTCGTCGTAGTGCTCTTTCAGACCGGCCGCAATAACAACCAGGAAAAAGATTCCAGCAAGTTCGACGACTGCAAGATCAAGAACATTTATCTCAAGAATGGACGCAACGAAGTGTTCCCGCGCGAGAATTACAACCTCGACATGACCAAAGACGATTACCTCAAACTTTACGAAGCTTACACAGCTTACAAGCGCGTGACCGAGGGAAGCATGGACGTGTACTACACGCCCAGCGAATTCAAAATCCGCAGGCCGATGTTCGTCATCAACACGACGAAGAGGAAGCAGGTGGTGGTCAACGATCGCACCAACATCAAGATCGTCTGCGAGTTCCACGAAGCCTTGCCCGAGGACACCGTGTGCAGCGTCATCCTGATTGCAGAGAAGTCCTTCGTCCACGACGTGAAGAACGAGAGGGTCACAGAGCAGTTTTAACATGTTTAACATCTTTTCTTGCACAAATAAGAAATTTTTTGTACTAGCACAATCAGTTACAATAGCACAATACGAATTTTACTAGTTCAGATCAGTTACAAATGTCAATTTCATTAGTTATCAGTTACAATATCTTTTTTGCACTATAGCACGAGAGACAAATCAGAAAATTTGCACAAAAAAAATTTGTTGTTTTTTACACAAGAAAATTAACAATAAAATTCTTTTTTATCGTTTCAGATGCTGTCGAAACATCAAAAACACATACACACACACTAGAAAAAAGCATGCAACTTTATTTGTAACACACACACATACATTCTCCATCTTCATCAAAAAAATATTATAATAAACATAATTATTTTTATCTATATCTCACAATAAAACTCTATATCCAAAAATATTACAACATCAAAATAACACTAGAGTCGTTAGTACACGTTGCATGCATTACGGAGGTCCTCTGTAGGGTTTCATGGAAGTTTGGGGGGGAAAAAAAACACGTGAAACCCTACAGAGGTGTGGCTATCTTTAACCGCAGCCGTTAGAAAACCTTTTTGGGTTGGGCACCACGCACCCTGGCGAGGTTATACGGGCCAGGCATCCTAAAAACAATTATTATTATTTTGTTTGTTTGCTTGCGTCACAATACAGGCACGCGCGCGCGCACGTGTGTGTGGCACATCGTTCCCGCGAGAGGTTTACAAAGGCCGTGTCCGGATTGGCAAGCACTCCACCCCGTTCTCCCCCCCGTTGCTCTCGCGTGCCGTCGAAGTCACGTCCAAGTCCCCCGAATCTGCATGTCCCCTTGTAGTACGGCTGTCACTTTTCCCGCCAGGTGTCAGCCCGAACTTCACCCACTGCGTGGGGCGCAAACAAACATGTCAATAATTTCCACCTAACTACTCATATTAAAAATATAACACGCTATTTTATCATTTACAATTTTTCTGCATTCATTATCGATAAAATATTAAAATATAACTGAGTTTTACATCCTCTAATCAGTAAATGTTGCCTGTACAAAATAAAAATTAGAATATGGCTGCCAAGCGCAGCGTCACAGCGAGTTCAAGCGTGCATCTGTCGCGCCTCTCTGCTCTTCCCTCCGACTCCACGTCTACCGCAAATTCGGACAACAAAAATTAGCTGAGTCCCCGGATGTAACGGTGCAGGTGACATCTGCTGCTGATTCGGACGCAACCCCGGTCACCTCCACTAGTCAGTGTTGCCCATTCGTAGGTTAGCTTCGCTTGTAAAATATCATATGGTGGAATATTCTTAAGGTGAGTTGGCAACACTGGCAATTAATGTTGCAGAACCCGGCCACCTCTACTAGTCTGTGTTGCCCATTCGTAGGTTAGCTTCGTCTGTAAAATATCATGGCGAAATATTCTTAGGGTGAGTTGGCAACACTGGCAATTAATGTTCTTGAGCCCGTGCACCTCCACTAATCAGTGTTGCCAACTCCCATTTGTAGGTTAGCTTCGCCTGTAAAATATCACATGATGAAATATTCTTCAGGTAAGTTGGCAACATTGAACCGCAATTGATGTTACCAGTGTTGTCAACTTCTATTTGTAGGTTAGTTTCGCCTGTAAAATATCATGGTGAAATATTCTTAGGGTGAGTTGGTAATACTGGTAATTGATGTTGCCAGTGTTGCTAATTCTCATTCGTAGGTTAGCTTCGCCTGTAAAATAACATGTGGTGAAATATTCTTGGGGTGAGTTAGCAACACTGAATCGCAAATAATAGCGCAGAACCCGTGCACCTCCACTAGTCAGTGTTGGCAACTCCCATTTGTAGGTTAGCTTCGCCTGTAAAATATCACATGGTGAAATATTCTTGGGGTGAGTTGGCAACACTGAATCACAAATAATAGCGCAGAACCCGTGCACCTCCACTAGTCAGTGTTGGCAACTCCCATTTGTAGGTTAGCTTCGCCTGTGAAATATCACATGGTGAAATTTTCTTGGGGTGAGTTGGCAACACTGCGCCCGAAAATAGGGCTCATGCCTTACGAGAGAAATCCATTAAAACAAGCCTCAAGCAGTGTTGCCAGCTCCTTGCTTGAGGTTAGGTTAGACCAAAAAAAACCTTGGTGATTTTTTCGAGTAAAATGTTGGCCACACTGCGAGAAAATAAGGCTCATGCCTTACAAGAGCAAACCATTAAAGCAAGCCTCAAGTGTTGCCAGCTTCTTGCTTGAGGTTAGGTTAGACCCAAAAACAAAAACCTTGGTAATTTTTTTTAGTAAGAAGTTGGCAACACTGCGAGAAAAGCCTCAAGCGTTGCCAGCTCCTTGTTTTAGGTTAGGTTAGGCCTAAAAACAAAAAACCTTGGCGATTTTTCGAGTGAGGAGTTGGCAACGCTGCAAGGCAGACCTCAAGCAGTGTTGCCAGTTCCTTGTTTTAGGTTAGGTTAGGCCTAAAAACAAAAACCTTGGCGATTTTTCGAGTAAGATGTTGGCTACGCTGCAAGGCAGACCTCAAGCAGCGTTGCCAGCTCCTTGCTTGAGGTTAGGTTATACCCAAAAACAAAAACCTTAGTGATTTTTTTGAGTGAGGAGTTGGCAACGCTGCGAGAAAATGGGGCTCATGCCTTACGAGAGAAATCCATTAAGGCGAGCCCCACCGAGCCCCATTTTCTGTCCTTGAACCCGGGACACTGCACTACTATCGGTCAACTGATTACTTCGCTTTTCTGCCACTTTAGGCTAATCGCGAAAGGTATGAGCGATGCAATGGTGAAATTGATGAAGGGACTGTAAAAAAGAACACCCATGCCGGGATTCGATCCTGGGACCTCTGGTTTAGCGCACTGGAGGCTCAGCAGTAAGAATCCATCTAATGGCTGTGTCCAAAAGGTCCAAAAAGCAAACTTTGAGTAGAGTCCCAGTCCTAATTGGAACGCCACTTTACTTCAAAGAAAGTCCCAAAGGATCAGTTTCCTCTGACCCACAAGTCAAGTCCACGTGGAGCCAAGCATATCCTCCCATAAGACCTTTCGCACCAATAGCGTTCGTTTTAGGAACTGACAGCGCTTGTCAAGTCCACGTGGAGTAAATGAGATGTTGCCAACTCAAGTTTCTTTAGAGATTTCATAACGTTGCGGTTGCGTTATCTTTGTTATGTTGTGTTATTGTGGTGTGCTATTTTTTCTATACAATGTAGAGACCTTGGGAGTAAAACGTCGCAGTGAATGAACGGATGTCTCAACTTTGTAGAAAAACAGACGCTGGTTCGAAACCAGATTCGCGTCCGGTCGGCTCCTCTCGAGCTATGCCAAGGATACCGAACTGGCGTTCGAATGAGGACTTGAAGCATACGTTCTCGTCGGAAGTGACGTCACACAGTGTAGTTCTAAAGCGCCAATTAAGCGAGCAATTTAGTCTGCAGCATGCACTTGATGTTCACTTGTTTGAAATCATGAAAGTCAGCCAGATGTTGCTTGAACTTCTTCTAATGTGTGGAAATGTATGTATAAGAACATTTGCAAATGCTTATGTGATTTCTATGGTGAAAAATAAAGTGTCCATGACGCGGGGGAAACAACGTGTTCTTAGTTTCATCTACTGATCGTATTTGGCGCTGCAGTCGAGGTGCAATTCGAAGACTCACTTCCAGTCCAAGGCTTCAAGCTTCAACACTGAACTGCCAGACCATTCTCGGAGGATGCTCGCTTCTGGTACGGTTTTCCACCTTTCGGACACTGCCAGTGTGGATGAAGGCAGGGTTGTTAAAGGTCCAGGAATTTTAAATTAATTCAATTCCGGTCCAGGAGAGAAAATCAGGAAGCGTAAATGGGTTCTGGACCGTAAAGAATCTTTTTATCCGTAAAGTATTTGAATTCGGTTCAGGAACATTGTCCCCGGCTCAATTTAAATACGGTACAGAAATAGTAGAGGATAGATACTTCTGGGCTAGAAGAGACTTTTGCAACTAAACATCAGCGAAGTTAAATAATGTGGAGAATTGTTCTTTTCTTCTACAGTGAGGTTAGAAGATACATGTCATCAAATAAACCATATCTGTTGACGCAGCAACCGAAGGTACACTCAACGGCAATAAAAATGGGAAACTTCTATCCTGAAATTCTCCCTTCCCTGAATGCGTTGTGTGTGTTGCATAACTCTACGGCGACGAGTGGATTTTAATAGCAAATTTTCAGTGGCAATTTCTGTCACTGCCGTTGAGTTAGTTAACACACAGAACACATTGCAGGATACACATGTCTCATTTTTATTGCTCGCGACTGTACAATGTAACTCGCCAGAATTCTAGGAAGAGGGTACAGTACCCCTAGACGATCTTCGCGGCAGAGGGGTTAGCACAGCGGGATACGACGCTAGGAGGTTCCACGTTCGAATCCCGGGACCACACGAGGCTTCGCATGAATGTTTAGAAAGCATTCTAGTGGAGTTGAAAGGGTAATGTAACAGTTAGACGAGAAATTAATTGTTTTCTTTTGGTGTCACAAGTGATAATAGAAAACGAAATCTAAATCAAATGGTTAAAATAAACGAATAATAGGCTATGTTGATTGATTGATTGATTTAGTTTATTTTACTTCGCGTTTTGTGCCTCTTGGCTAATTTGCGAAGATGGGGATGAGTGATGAAATGATGAAATTGATGAATGGACATTCACAAACAACCAAGCCCGACCGGGATTCGAACCCAGGACCCTTGGCGTCGCTAATAGGCTATGTGAAATGCCTTCTACTATCTAACTTAATTGTGTATTATTGTTCACTTTCAAGATAAGATGATTGGATTGATTTGTTGTTTTAAGTCCACTTTATGCACAGTAAGGCTAATTGGGACTGGACCTACAGTTTAAAGGGGGATCCGAACCACTTGTGCCTCCACCGGGTATCGAACCCGGGACCCCTTGATTACAAGGCGAAAGATAAGATGAAGTTACATCCTTGCATTTAATTGATTGATAGATTGATTTGATGTTTTAAGTCCACTTTATGCACAGTGAGGCTAATCGGGACTGGAGGTACAGTTTAAAGTGGGATCCGAACCACTATGTGCCTCCACCGGGTTCAAACTCGGGACCCCTTGATTACAAGGCAATGACGCTACCACTGCGCCATCGTGGAGGCCCTTCCGAGCATTTAATTTTACAAATTTAGGTTCAGGGGTATTTTTACATTGATTGATTGATTGATTGATTTCCGTTATTTTACTTCGCTTTTTGTGTCACATTTGGTTAATTTGCGAAGATGGGGATGAGTGATGACATGACCCTTTTAAACTGTATATCCAGTCAGGATTAGCCTTACTGTGCATGAGTGGACTTAAAATATCAACGCTATCAATCATGTCCATGTTTGAAACCCCGGTTTCTGAATTTCCTTGTTGTTAATCACGATTTAATGTCCCAATAGCCTTAACTTTGCCATTTTAGGAAAATTTTCAATTAATAGAGAAAACAAGTTATCGAGCTTAATTAGTAACATTCTGTGCAAGTCTGGCTGCAATTATATAATTAGCAATGGAAGATAGGCCAAAAGAGACACGATTCGTGTGAATCAGAAACTACTTTTATACGAATATAAGGACGTGTGTGTAAGGACAGAAGGCGATTATCACGTGCACGATATTGCAATTATAATTTCTTTGCAGATGATACAACAGACACTTCTCATGCTTTCCTTGTAACGTAGGCACGAATTTGCCAGGAGGAAAATATTTCTACAATACCACAGGACGCCTCTGAATATTCTGAAGGATAAAAATGTCATTTACAAACAATTAAGGTTCACAATTATACAGAAATGGGGCTTGTTAATTGGATTCGTGATACATGATATTCCAATTATTTCAACATTTATGTAATTTTTGTTGCGTTGAAAATACGCCTTCGTTTTTTTTTAGAGCAGCAATGTAGATCGGATTGCATCATATCTACAAGGTATGTGTTCAT